>NC_083701.1:66715714-67019285 GCF_033118175.1 Dama dama
CAACAACACAAAAGATGACTCTACACATGGACATCAGCAGATGGTCAATATCAAAATCAGACTGATTATAGTCTTTGCAGTTGAAGATGGAGAAACTCTATACAGTCAGCAAAAACAAGATCTGGAGCTGACTGTGGCTCAGATCATGAAATCCTTATTGCCAAATTCAAACTTAAAATGAAGAAAGTAGGTAAAGCCATTAGACCATTCAGACCTAAATCAAATCCCTTACAATTATACAGTGGAAGTGACAGACAGATTCATGGGATTAGATCTGATAGACAGTGTCTGAGGAACTGTAGGTAGAGGTTCATAACATTGTATGGGAGGCAGTGATCAAAACCATCCCTAAGGAAAAGAAAAGCAAGAAGGCAAAATGGTTCTCTGAAGAAGGCTTACAAATACCTAAGAAAATAAAAGAAGCAAAAGACAAAGGAGAAAAGAAAAGATATATTCATCTGGATGCAGAGTTCCAAAGAATAGCAAGGAGAGATTAGAAAGCTTTCCTCAGTGAACAATACAAAGAAATAGAGGAAAACAATAGAATGGGAACGACTAGAGATCTCCTCAAGAAAATTAGAGATACCAAGGGAACATGTTATGCAAAAATAGGCTCGATAAAGGACAGAAATATTATGGCCCTGACAGAAGCAGAAGATATTAAGAAGAGATAAATAGAATAAACAGAAGAACTATACATAAAATATCTTCATGACCCAGATAAACATGATGGTGTGATCACTCACCTAAAGTCAGACATCCTGGAGTGTGAAGTCAAGTGGGGCTTAGGAAGCATCACTACAAACAAAACTAGTGGAGGTGATGGAAGTCCAGTTGAGCTGTTTCAAATACTAAGAGATGATGCTGTGAAAGTGCTACAGTCAATGTGCCAGCAAATTTGGAAAGCTCAGCACTGGCCACAGGACTGGAAAAGGTCAGTTTTCATTCCAATCCCAAGGAAAGGCAATGCCAAAGGATGTTCAAACTACCACACAATTTCACTCATCTCACATGCTAGCAAAGTAATGCTCAAAATTCTCCAAGCTAGGCTTCAACAGTAGGTGAACTGAGAACTTCCAAATGTTCAACTGGATTTAGAAAAGGGAGAGGAACCAGAGATCAAATTGCCAACATCCTCTGGATAATAGAAAAAGCAAGAGAATTGCAGAAAATCATCTACTTCTACTTCACTGACTATGCTAAAGCCTTTGACTATGTGGATCACAATAAACTGTGAAAAATTCTTCAAAAGATGAGAATACCAGATCACCTTACTTGCCACTAAGAAATTTGTATGCAGGTCAAGAAGCAACAGTTAGAACTGGACATGGAACAATGGACTGAATCCATTTGGGAAAGGAGTACGTCAAGGTTGTATGTTGTCACTTTGCTTATTTAACTTATTGCAGAGTACATCATGTGAAATGCTGGGCTGGATGAAGCACAAACTGGAATCAAGATTGCCAGGAGAAATATCAATAACCTCAAATATGCAGATGACACCACTCTTACAGTAAAAAGCAAAGGGGAGCTTAAAAAAAGCCTCTTGGTGAAAGTGAAAGAGGAGAGTGAAAAAGCTGAACTCAACATTCAAAAAACAAAGATCATGGTATCTGGTCCCATCAGTTAATGGCAAATAGATGGGGAATCAATGGAAACAGTGAGAGACTTTATTTTCTTGGGTTCCAAAATCACTACAGATGGTGACTGCAGTATGAAATTAAAAGACACTTGTTCCATGGAAGAAAAGCTATAACAAACCTAGACAGCGTATTTAAAAGCAGAGACATTACCTTGCCAACAAAGGTTTGTAGAGTCAAAGCTATGGTTTTTCCAGTAGTCATGTATGGATTCGAGAGTTGGATCATAAAGAAGGCTGAGCACCAAAGAATTGATGCTTTCAAACTGTGGTGCTGGAGAAGACCCTTGCGAGTCACTTGGACTGCAAGGAGTTCAAACCAGTTCAATCCTAAAGGAAATCAACCATGAATATTCATTGGAAGGACTGGTCCTGAAGCTGAAGTTCCAGTACTTTGGCCACTTGATATGAAGAGCCAGCTCTTTGGAGAAGATCCTGATGCTGGGAAAGATTGAAGGCAGGAAGAGAAGGGGACAACAGAGGATGAAATGGTTGGATGGCATCACCAACTCAATGGACATGAGTTTGAGCAAGCTCCAGGAGTTAGTGATGAACAGGGAAGCCTGGCGTGCTGCAGTCCATGGGGTCACAAAGAGTTAAACACTACTGAGCAACCGAACTGAACAGGTGCTCTTGTTCTTATTGTTGTTGTTTAGTCACTATGTCATATCTGACTCTTTTGTGACCCCATGGACTGTAGCCTGCCAGCCTCCTCTGTCCAGGAGATTTCCCAGGCAAGAGTATAGGTGCCCTTGGACATTGATAAATTTGTGGATAGAACAACATTCACAATGCCAGTCTCGCAGTTATTAAAAAACATTGATTCACTCACTTCCAACATGGACCTGTTAACCCTTTTCATTGTCCATTAGCTGGCTACTTAATTCAAGTCATTCAAAGTCATTCATCCACTTATTCATTCTCTCATTCAGTCAACAAATATTTATTGAGTGCCTACTATGTGCCAGGCGCTATGTCAGGAACAGGAGCTTGAGTAGTGATCAAAACGAGAGATGATTCTTATAGCCCAGTATATGCATTCTTAACAGAGAAAAATACCACCATCAAGGGGAAAAGGTTCCTGGATGATGATTTATTTTATGTATAAATCACAGATATCTATATAGTACATTCAAGATATTCAATTGTGTGTTCAGTTCAGTTCAGTCCAGTGGCTCAGTCGTGTCCGACTATTTGCGACCCCATAAATCGCAGCACGCCAGGCCTCCCTGTCAATCACCAACTCCCGGAGTTTACTCAAACTCATGCCCATTGAGTCAGTGATGCCATCCAGCCATCTCATCCTCTGTCGTCCCCTTCTCCTCCTGCCCCCCAATCCCTCCCAGCATCAGGGTCTTTTCCAATGAGTCAACTCTTCGCATGAGGTGGCCAAAGTACTGGAGTTTCAGCTTCAGCACCAGTCCTTCCAATGAACACCCAGGACTGATCTCCTTTAAGATGGGTGTGTACGCATGTATATATAGACGTACACACACACACACACACACACGTGTGCATGGCTGTATTCACTGTATTAGTTTTCTATTGTTGCTGTAACAAATTACCATAAACTTAGTAGCTTAAGATAACACAAATTTATAATCTTCTTGTCCTGGGAGTGAGAAGTCTGAAATGGGCTTCAATGGACTGAAAGCAAAGTGTTGGCAGGGCTGCGTTCCTTCTCACGTTCTGGGGAAGGATCTGTTTCCGTGCCTTTTCCAGCTCCAAGAGGCTGCCCATATTCCTTGGCTCATGGCCCTCTTCCAACTTCAAAGCCAGCAATGGCACTCGAGTCTTTCTTACACTGCATCTCCTTCACACTGGCTATCCTGCCTTCCTCTTTCACTTGAAGAGCCTTTGTGATTGCATCAGGACCACTAGGCAAATACAGAATAATCTACTTCACTCAAGGTCATCAGATTAATAACCTTAATTTCATCTACAGCCCTAATTTCCCATTACCATGCAATATGATTTATTCATGGGTTGCAGGGTGTAGAATGTGAGTGTCTTGTGAGAAGGAGGGGGAGGTGGAAAGGACATCATTCTGCCCACCACAACAGCATATCTACAGCATCAAATTTTCATTTCAGTACAGCATGTCTGAAAAGGGCTCTTAAATGGGCAATAAAGAAACAGAAATGAGAAATCTTTATCTACTAAGTAAGCAATGCAGTGTCCTGATTAAGTCTTTGTATCTTGGGGCAAGACTGCCTGGGTTCAAATCCTGTCTCTATGCTAGCTAGCTGTGTGGCTGTGAGCAAGTTACTTAAGCCCTCAAGAAGGACACACTTCCTCAGGTTTTATGAGTATTAAAAATGCTATTGTTTTGAAAGGACTTAGAAATTGCCTAATATGCAGTAAGTGCTCGATGCATGTATGGTTTAGTGGTAGGAAAGACAAAAAGATTATTCAAATAATCACAGAAATAAATATGCAAGTTCAAATGATGATAAATGCTGAAAAGGAAAAGCATGTTCTTGCCCTGGAGTAGGAGGATAAACAAGGCGGGTCTCACTGTGGGTAAGAAGGTAGGGAAGAGTTTCCTAAGGAAGTGACCCCTAAGACGAACACAGTATGGCTGCCCTAGAGAAAGCGTGGACTATAGCGGCAGATGGCAGGCTAAGCCAGAGAGCCAGGAGGGACCAGATCTAAGGGCTTGGGCCATGTTACACATTTTTGCCTTATTCTAAGAGCAACAGGAGACCACAGATGTATATGAAGCCGAGAAGGTGGTGCAAAAAAAATGGTCAGGATTGCTTGGATAGAGGCAATAAGGAACACAGAGAGACAAACCAGGAGGTGACAGGTATGGGACCAGGACCAGGGGAGGGGAGGAGATGAATAGAAAGGAGATACTTAACAGATAAAATCAGCAGGACTTGCAGAGCCCAGCAGAAAGGAAAGGGCTGTAGAGGCATCCATGTAGCGTCCAGGACCCCACGTGTGCACCCTCTCACATCCATCAATGCCCAAAGCCAGCCCCCAAGCCTGTGAGTATCCTGTTCAGGGAAAGGTCCTGCCGAAATGTCTGATCAGACGGATGGTGACTTCTGCAGCACTCTGCACCCCATTCTGTATCCTGGGTATAAAATAAACTTTAAACTGGATACAGCTTTAACAAAAAGTGCTGCTGGCAGCAGCTCTTCTTTTAAAACCTCTGTTTACTATAGAGTGTTTTAAGCATGACGTTTTAATTTCAATTTTTTCTAAATATGTATCTTGTGAGAAATAAACAGAGATGACTTAACTGGAAACTGAATAGGGATCTCCTGGCCCTTGGCCCACATTTCTACCCAGGGACCAACTGTCTGATGAAGTATGAATCCATCTACCCAAGCTGCCGTATGACCAACATGAGCCGTGTTTATGTTTCTCTTAAAAATGCATGCACTTCTTGGCCAGCAAGTCCACGGGCCAAAGCATTGATCTTTTAGACCTTCTGCTCCAAGGAAGCCTAATTCAATTTGAGGCATGATCATTCCGAGCCAAACTGTAGCTGCATCTATTTTCCTAAAAGTTCTCTGCATTTGTCTCTTCCACATCCAGGATAGGGCCACAATCTACCAATCAACAGATCTGGGTTCCTTAAACCATTTGCCCTGGCAATGATTGGGAAAGGAATCCTCTGGGAATGATGAAGACTGGCAGAATCTAAACAGTGGAGGGAATCAATAAGAATTCAATGGAAGAAAGGAAAGGAGGGATGTGCCTCTTTCTGTTATCTTACAAACACTGAACTCAAGAGACTTGAGTTTTACTCCCACCTCTGGCACCAGTTCCTTATGTAATCTTCAGCAATTCAGTTCCATTCCGTTCAACAAACAGTGAACAAATGAATGAATGAATTCATCAAACCCTATAGTACACACTGGGTACCAAAGATACCTAATGCACAGTCCCTACCCTCAGAAGGAGGAGGGGGTTAAAAACAAGTGTATACGTGCATGCTCAGTCGACTCTTTGTGATCCCATGAACTGCGGCCCACCAAGCTCCTGTGTCCATGGGATTTTCCAGGCAAGAACACTGGTGTGGGTTGCCATTTCCTTCTCCAGGGAATCTTCCCAGCCCAGGGATCAGACCCACATCTCCTGTATCTCCTGCATTGGCAGGCGGGTTCTTTACCACTGAGCCACGTGGGAAGCCTTAAAAAACAAGAGGTGGACACAATTACCTATATAGGAACATAATAAATTTTCAGAAGTGATAAGGCATAAATAGACCCCAAAGGCCAAAGGAGAAACAAACCAAAACCTGTGTGCAAGGGAAGATTTCCTTGAGGCAAAGACACATGTGCTTATGTTAAAACATGAGCAATAATGAATAAAGATGAATAAAGTTTGATGGCACATGAAAGTAAGCCATGAACAGACGTTGGGCAGCTCATAAAGGCTAAGGAATCCTACTGGACAATTGTCACTCTTCTGCCTCTGAAGCATCTGAACTCCCTTTGTTTGGGGAATTTCCCTCCTTTTGAAGCTTTGCAGGATTCCCAGCATAGTGAACCCTGCTGATACTTTCTCTCCCCCGTGCATACAGGGACAAGCATGTGACTTAGGCTTGGAGAAGCAGACACAGGTGCCAAAAAATGCTAAATTGAGAGCTAGTGACACAAAGAAATAAAGATCACCAAAAAACTCTCTCTGGCATTAAAAGCCACCGTGTCAAGGTCCAGCTTCCATGAGCATTGTGACAATGGGCAGCCGCCTCCCCCTCAGAATCAGGGTGCAGCAGAGCCGGCTGCAACGTGGGGGCCATCGCAGTGCAAGCTCTGTGGACCTGCTCGGGAGCATGATTTGAACTTCAGCTTCATCTGAGTAGCCTCTGACCTAGTTCTTCAGCCCCTATGGTAATTCTGTGAGCCATGCAACGGCCTCTCCATAAGCCTCTTTTCTGCCTAAATGAACCAGGGTTGGTTTCATTGACTTGCCACTCAAAACATCAGACAGATACAGGAATACCTCACACACAGGTGAGTGATAGTGTGGTGGTGTGGATGCGGGGTGGGGGCACTGCACGTGGTTTAATATTAAGGGAGCATGAAGAGTGAAGAGGAAAGGTTGGGAAGTCAGGCTAGAGAGATGGACAGGGGTGAAGTCACAGAGCGGCTGGTGCACTGGGCTAAGAAACTTGGCATCCACTTTGAAGGTAACGGGTACCCTAGCACAGAAGTGGCAGCAGCCATAGTCATATTTTAGACTGATGAGTCTACCTCAAGTAGGACAAGCCAGGGTAAAGTGGGCAAGGGAAGATCGGGAAAGGCCAAACAAGAGGCTGTTATACTAGTGTCCAAAGAGAAAGTGATGGAGGTTGAAGGGGGCACTGGCTGCAGGGAGAGAGAGGTGGCAAGAGCCTTGGGAAGTATTTAGACAACAAAGGAGGTAATATGTATTTTCACACTGAGGTAGGAGAAGTCCCTTCACCAATCTGGGCTCAATCCCTTTGACTATAAATTAGGAGTGACATCTAAGTGTCTTCCAAAACAGGCAACAGCCCATGATTCTAATTACCCGTGATGCAGGTACACTGGTCTGAAGACAGCAGAAACTGTTACTGGGATGGAAAGAAACTTCTTTATGGGCACAGGTCAGAAAGATGAAGACTGGGTGGGGATAAAATCAAGGTCCGTGAAGTTTAAAAGGCACAGCATATAGTAAAGATGCGCTCGTTTGCTGCAACTTATGATTCTATGGCAGAAACCTTGAAAGGAGGGATGTAATAAAAGGAGGGATTACATAAAAGGACACATTGCTTTATACAACAGGTGCACTGCCAGGGTACACTAACATTTGAAAGTCTGATGTACTGTTAAATAATCTCCTTTATAAAATGATTTTTTATACCATTTACCCAGAGGTATTCCCATTACATAGACATGAATTCACTAGTGCATATGAGTTGTTGAACATTTACAGTGAAATGTTCCTCTCATGAGACTAAAACATTCCTTGAGAGACACTGTATTCTTCCAGCAAAACAAATACAACGGTTTGGGCATTAAAACAGGATCGCATCCCCCTTTTAAGTGTGTATGTAGTTAAAATTGAACCCAAAAGGCAACCACACTAGAAGCATGAAAAATGGACATTTTCACAGAATCTCAGAGTTTCAGCACGTCATGGGTAAACACACACTTCTGGCCCAAGTAGAACTTTCCTTTGCAATGCAGAAGTTTTTTTTCTTGGCTACAAAAAAAAAAAAAAAAAATTGAGTAATCATGATTATATTTTGTTTGAAAAATTTAAGTAATGAAAAATTCCTTGTAAAACTACTTTGAAGACTAGAGAACAAAAATACACCTTGTATTATTTTTCAGTTATGAGCTCTTCTACATTTACCCCATTATTTCAAAGGAAATAAATGACAATGACAATACTGTGTCTCTTATACCATCAGATGCTTGACCACCTCACTAAGCAGGACTACCAAACTTCTGAAGAAAGACCAGGGGTCCAATTTCAGTTTCTGTGAACAAGCACCTCTCCATGTAAAGCCTAACTTAGCCAATGAGTGGGAAAGGATGATCCCCTCATCCCAGCCCCTGCTGACCTCTCCTCCCCTCCCCCAACTACAAGCAGAGATGACTTTGGGGGGATTTGCTCCTAAAAGTCCCTTCATGCCATGATTTTTGGCCCACAGAAAAGCATGCTGTGCTGTCGCTCGGTCGTGTCCCACTCTTTGCGACCCCGTGGACTGTAACCCGCCAGTCTCCTCTGTCCATGGGATCCTCCAGGCAAGAATACTGGAGCGGGTTACCATGCCCCCCTTCAGGAGATCTTCCCAACCCAGGGATCAAATTCAGGTCTCCTGCATTGCAGGCGGTTTCTTTATTTTCTGAGCCACAGAAAAGTACACATTAAAATAATACTTTAAATCACGGTCCGTTCTGATTTGTTCTTTTCTGTCTTTTAAACAGAGGATTTGGACAAGTTTCTGATAGGTCATGGGACTTCTCAGGCGGTGCTAGTGGTAAAGAATCCACCTGCAATGCAGGAGACCTGGGTTTGATCCCTGGGTTGGGAAGATCCCCTGGAGGAGGGCAGGGCAACCCACCCTAGTATTCTTGCCTGAAGAATCCCATGAACAGAGGAGGCTGGTGGGCTACAGTCCATAGCGTCACATAGAGTCAGACACAGATGAAGTGACTTAGCACACATGCACATGTGTACATAATACAATCCCTCCCAACTGTGAACACACACATATGTAGCGCTGCCACTGCCTGCATGCACATCCATCCAAGTTAGGGCACAGGAGAAAAATCAAGTCATGTCTTGAAATGGCAGGGAACAACATTTAATTTTTATTCAGCTTAGGTACCCCTCAGAGGATTTTCTCATCTTGCTTTTTGAACTTTTTTGAAAATCACCTTGACTTAGTGAAGAACAGATTCATTTTTTTTAATGTTTTAAAGCAACTATGCACTCTTGCCTAAGCAGAGCTGGATTTTTAATAACTAAAAAACACTACCATCACCTTCCTGCCCGCCCCAATGAAAAAAACATTAGTGCTTATTTTCAAACCAGTATTCCTGAAACTGCAAGCCATGACAACTTCTAGGGTGCCCAACAGCAGGAGGGGTGCAACCACCCTAATTGGTGGTGTTCTTTTTCTCTCACATTGCTAGTAGTCTCCCTAAAACCCTGAACTTCAGTAAAGTTTGCTAAGCAGACAATTACTAATTCCTTGGACCATTTTGCTCAAGAAGACAAAGTTGGCCACGGCTACTGGTGGACCTGGAAAAGGGAATGGCAATCCACTCCAGTATGCTTGCCTAAAGAATTCCAGGGACAGAGGAGCCTGGCGGACTAGTCCAAGGGGTCGCAAAGAGTCGGACACAACTAAGCAACTAACACACACACACGCGCACACACACACACACACACACACACACACACAGGTGGACAAGGTGAGCTATCCACAGGCATGCTGTCTGCTGGGATAGCCCCCTCACTGGGGAGACACTAAAATTGCTGGAAGACAGTTTCTTTCTGTTAATCAGCACACCTTTTTCATAAGTAATCAATTATTCAGAAGAGGAAAAGGCTACTTTTAAAACAGATTTTTTTTAAGATTTGATTTATTTTTGTTTTTATTAAAAGTTTTATTGAGGTATGCATGCGTACTTGATTGGTCATGTCAGACTCTTTGTAATCCCATGGACTGTAGCTCTCCAGGCTCCTCTATCCATGGAGTTTTCCAGGCAAGACTACTAGAGTAGGTTGCCATTTCCTGTTCCATTATTGGGGACTACCCAGGTGGTGCAATGGAAAAGAATCCATCTGCCAAGCAGGAGACACAGGTTCAATCCCTGGGTCAGGAAGACCCTGAAGAAGGAAATGGTAACCTACTCCAGTATTCTTGGCTGCAAAATCCCTTGGACGGAGGAGCCTGGAGGGCTACAGTTCATGGAGTCAAAAAGAGATGGACACAATTGAGCAACTAAACTACAGTAACAACAACACTCTTGTTATTGAGGTATAACCAACATATCATAAAGTGTACATATTTAAAGCTACATATATAGAGTCACTGAACCATCATAACAATAAACATAATCAACAATATCCATCACCCCCAAAACTGCATATGTGACCCTTCGTAACCCAAACTTCCTCCCCAGATCCTGCTCTGTACATAGGCAATCACTGGTTTGCTTCTGTTCACGGATAAATTTGGGTTAAGCAGATTTCTTTTTTAACATCAGTTTACCTTGTATAATTTTCTCACCCCATCTTTCTTTTCTTTAAGGAAATCTGCACTCACTGACAGGGACAAATTTCCCCCCACTAATTCCATCATAAATCCACTTCACCCATCTGCCTGTGGCCCCCAAATTGGATTCCACAATAAATAAATATTGCTGCTGCCTCTGCTGCCTTTATCTCAAACCAGAAAATGAATGCGAGCTCAAAAACCTGTTTCCTAAACGCCCAGTGACTGAGACGGGAAGGGGTGGGGGGGGGACGGCGGCCTGTTTGTACAGCCCCTGGGACTGCCTCTTCCTCTCCAGCGAAGCTTTCCATGGAAATTCTGCCTGCATTAGCCTTGGCTACGTTTGGGACTATTTTGGGAAGCCTGAAAACCTCAAGGGAGTGACTTTTACTTTTATTCATGTACTCGGTCCTTACTTTTATTTATTAAAGAAACAAAAACATGTCTCCTGCTTAACTTCAACCAGCTTTCATGTCAAGTAAAACAAAACGTTGGCTGGTCCAGTCGGCCATTGGCCAGGATGGAGGGGGAGCCCCTCAGAGTGTGTCTGATGCATGTGTGACCTGGGTACTAATCATCCCGCAGAGAAGGAGGAACCACGGACTTCTTCTGAGAGTCTTGTCCCAAAGGAACAACTTTGGGAGAGTGGCTGCGCCCAGCTGGGAGGGAAAAGGCATCTGGGCAAAATTCCAGCAAATCTGCACTGTTACATTCAAAAGCACTTCAGGTGGAGAAGCAAAGAGATGGAAGGCTCAGCGTTCCCCCTTCCCAGCGCTGAGACACTGACATCCCTGAACCTGAAAAAATCAGCAGAAAGGATCACGGGGTGAGAATCACCCCTCAGGTTTAGCTGCAACCCCCGCACCCCCCAGAGTCTAAGTGTTCATTTTAACAAGTTGTGAAGGGCAGGCAGCCAAGGGCCCTTGGCCTCCACGAGACAAATTGATTCAAGGTTTTCTCCTTGAGCCCACAGCCAATATGCCTGCAACAATAGCTGCTGGAGAGGTGCTGTTGTTTTGTGTCAGTGGAGATCTGAAACTCCCCCACCCAGGACCAGCAGCCCAAGAGGCATCCACAAATGGAAACAAGAAACAGCAAGAAAGGCGAGCAAAGTGGAAGTTCAGTTCGCCTCCAGCATTCAAAGGGCTTCCTTGGTGGCTCCGTGATAAAGAATCTGCCTGCAATGTGGGAGATGCGTGTTCAATCCCTGGGTCAGGAAGATCCCCTGAGAATAAAATGGCAGCCCACTCCAATATTCTTGCCTGGATTCATGGGCAGAGGAGCCTGGTGGGCTACACAGTTCATGGGATTGCAAAGAGTTAGACACGACTTAGCAACTAAACCACCACCACCGGGCATTCAAAAGCTGTTGTGAGAAACCCCGGGGAATTTGCCTGGTGGGGCATCTCTATGGCAGTGCCAAGGCCAGCCCTTTGTCCCCTCAGCTCTCACTTCTTTTCCTCCTACTCCTTCTTCACTGCTCAAATCTGAGCTAGGATTCACATCTCCCAACATGCTGGATGATGGCTACGAATATTTACATCACATTGGGCAAATCACTTCAGCTTCCCTGGACCTCAGTTTCATCCTGCTAAATGTGTATATGGCAGAGACTAGCAGATATTCAGGGCTTCCCTGGTGGCTCAGCAGTAAACAATTCCCCCGCCAATGCAGGAGAAGCAGTTTCGATCCCTGGGTCAGGAAGATCCCCTGGAGAAGGAAATGGCAACCCACTCCAGTGTTCTTGCCCGGGAAATCCCATGAACAGAGGTGTCTGGCAGGCGACAGTCCACAGAGTTGCAAAAGAGCCAAATATGACTAAACAACAACAGCCAGATATCCCCCATGAATCTGTTTCATCTTCTTCTGGGGCACAAGAAGAGTATATACACCCCCATTTTCCTTGTGATTAGGCATGACTGTGTGACTGTCATTTCTAGTTAACAGACTATGAGCAGAAGTGGTGTGTGCCAAGAAGCTGATGTGTCCCCCTTTTCTCTTCCCATTTGTTGCATCTGGCTAGTGATGGAGACCCAGATAGCCACACATTGAAGACAGTAAAGCCACAAAATAGATCCTAGAATCACTCATGAAAGAAAGCTGCCCTATATCAGGAGAAAACCCTAATTGAAAAGAAGCATACACCCCAATGTTCATAGCAGCATTATTTACAATAGCCAAGACATGGAAGCAACCTAAGTGTACATTGACAGATGAATGGATAAAGACGTGGTATATATATATACAATGAAGTATTACTCAGTCTTAATAAAGAATGAGATAATGCCATTTGCAGCAACAGGGATACAAATAGAGATTATCATACTAAGTGAAGTAAGTCAGACAGAGAAAGACATCATATGATATCACTTATATGTGGAATCTTAAAAAATGATACAAATGAACTTACTTACAAAACAGAAACAGACTCAGAGACATAGAAAACAAACTTATGGCTACCAAAGTGTAGAGGTGGGGAGGGATAAATTTGGAGTTTGAGATTAACATCTATACATGGCTATATAAAATGCAGCTTTCCCTGGTGGCTCAGCTGGTAAAGAACCCGCCAGCCAATGCAGGAGATTCAAGAACATAGATTGGAAGGAAATGACCACCCATCCCAGTATTCTTGCCTGGAAAATTCCATGGACCGAGGAGCCTGGCAGGCTACAGTCGATGGGGTTGCAAAGAGTTGGACACGACTCACACATGTACATGTGTGCATACACACACAGACACATAACAGATTAACAAGGACCTACTGTATAGCACATGAACTATTAATATACTCAATATCTTGTAATAACCTATAATGGATAGGATTTCAAATATATATATATATATGTATATATAAAACTGAATCACTTTGCTGTACTCCTGAAACATTGTAAAGCAGCTGTAATTCAATTTAAAAAAATTAAAATTAAAAAAGCTGCCCTTTGACCAAAATGTCTTCCTTGGACTCTTTCACAAACAAGGAATAAAAATACTGGTCAGGTTAAGCCACTAAGGTTTTGGTAAGCCTACTTGTTTCTACAGTCACACTATCCTAACACAGGTGATAATAACTCCTGCCCTGTCTACCTCAAAGAAAAGTGGGAAGAATCAAATGAGCTATGACTTGTGATGTGTGAAAAAGAACTTTCAAAATACATCATGTTCCTCAAGTCTAGAGCAGTGGTAACACCATCTGTAGATGGGAAAGCACCCATAAATTTAACAGCGTTCATTGAGTCCAGGCATTCTGCTATTTAAATGCTTTATGAGGATAGTTTCATTTAATATACAAAACAACATCATGAAACAGATGCTATTGCTCTCCCATTAGCCAGATAAGGAAACCAGGGCTTAGGAAAGTCAACAACTCACCCCATATTCAACCTGAGCTAAAGACAGAAAGTCTGAACCAATAATCTTAACCATGAACCTAAAAAGGAAAGGCAGCTTCAAACAAATGAATAATTGGAACTTTTAATTAAATAAGTGAAACTTTAAAAGCATTAACTTCAATTATCTTTTTTTTTTCTTTCAAAAGAAAGCCATCTTTGGCCTACTATCTGTCATCACGCTGACCCAGCTTTTCTGTTTTCCTTTCCATGTACTCACACAACTCTCATCTTCAGCAGCTGGTGTTCTTTCAAACATGATGATGCAGACCACCACCTATAAGCTTGGATGCAGGATTTGGCATTTACCAGGGACCTTTTTAATCTCAGTCCAGTACACTTTTATTCCCTCTGGAAACTCTTTTGTCCTCTTAAATGCACTTAATATAAGCTAAGAGACAAGAAAATGCTGTATAATTGATGAAAAGGGCAAGGGCACCTCCCATGTATTAAACCATTCAAGAAATCATAAAGCAATGTTACCTCATGCTCCAACCAACCATTAGACAGAGTCCCAAAGTACAATTACTGGAGCCTAGTCACAAGACCACCAAAGGTAAGCCAGGCCATTATAAAAATTTAAGAGTTATTGTGTACTATGAGCTTTTACAATTGGTCAGCTGAGTTATTTAGCACGCGTTTTTTTCCATCCTTGCAATGCATAGGGAAAATTCATAGTGTCTAACATCTCTCAAAACCACATTCCCACCTGTGTGGGGCAGTGGAATTAATAAGTATATAGAACAACCTCACAAATTTGGATCCTACTCATCCAGAATTCATGATATTTCAGTGATATTTCATGACATTTCATGAAATATTCAGATATTTCAGCCCAGACAAAAAGGCTGGCAGGGGTGGAGGTCAGTGCACAAAGTTAGAGTGAAATAAGGGCTGGCAGGGTCAAGGGAAGGGAAAAATTGGGCTGTGGAGCTCAGAGGCTATCATACATATATGTAATGAGCGTCATATACATATATGTAATGAGTGTCATATACATAAAATCACTGATTGGGTGCTAGGATTGAGTTTACCTTTTGGTATCCATGGAGGTTTAAGCAGAAATAAATTTAGACACTTAAATGAAATTGCAGGAAGAATGTTTAAACTGCTTGCTGATTAAGGCAAATAAAATATTTTCTTGCACTTTTGAGAAATACATTCACAAAAGCTAGTGGTATAGTGACCTATCTATGGGCTTCACTGATGGCTCAGATGGTAAAGAATCTGCCTGCAATGGAGGAGACCTGGGTTCTCTCCCTGGGTCAGGAAGATCCCCTAGAGAAGGGAATGGCAACCCACCCCAGTATTCTTGCCGGGAGAATCCCATGGACAGAGGCTCCTGGCAACCAGTCTACAGTCCATGGGGTCGCAAAGAGTCAGACACAACCCAGTGACTTTCACATGGATTGCATAGTTATCTATTTACTGAAGGGTGTAAACAATGCAAGCCTTAGGGTCTTCCTGGCATACAAATAATAAAATACCAGTCTATAGTATATACAGTTCAAATCTAAGACTTCCAATAACTCTAATAATCCCCCTATAATCCCTAATCATTCCCACACACAAGCAACATGTTGGGTCTGTGAGGTCTGGTTCTTCTGCAGATGGGGAAAAGGTAGATTCAAGCTCAAACTTGCCCATGAACCTACCAAGCTATGGCCATGCTGTCTGTGCTTGGTTCTGTTGTTTAAACAATGTGTGTGTGTGTGTGTGTGGTGTGTTAGTTGCCTAGTCATGTCCAACTCTTTGCGACTGCATGGACTGTAGCCCGCCAGGCTTCTCTGTCCATGGAATTCTCCAGGCAAGAATACAGGAGTGGGTTGCTGTGCCCGCCTCCAGGGGATCTTCCCAACCTAGGGATCGAACCCAGGTCTCCTGCATTGCAGGCAGATTCTTTACCATCTGAGCTACCAGGGAAGCCCCTGTTTAAACCATGGATAATATCAAACTAGATTTCTAAACCACTCTAGGTTAACCATCCTGGGGCTCAGTCTCCTCCATTTTATCCTGTGTCTGCTCCTCTCAGTCTTGTCCAGCCTCCTCTGAAATAACGAACATAAGGCAGTTTTGTTACCTTCGCAGTCAGCTTCCATTTTGATGCTGTTAGAAAACATAAAAAGTGTAAACAGCCTTACAGAGACAAATAAGCATGCTCCACTAGCTCTTTGAGGACATCAAATACATCCTTCTCTCCTCAGGAAAATAAAACATCAGCAAATATTTTATAATAACTCTAATGGAGCATAACCTTTAAAAATTGTGAATCACTACATCGTATACCTGTAATTTCTATAATATCAACTACCATTTGAAAAATAAATTTAAAAAAGAGCTGAATAGGAAAGTCTGAGTCAACACATATTTAATGTGGATCGATTAACTGCCAAGCAATTGTGAGTCACCAAAATTAGAGAAGGTTAATTAACTGGTTATTGGTAAATGAGTACCTCAGCTCGCAGAATTTGCAACTAATTTGTATATGCTCAAACACTTCCTTGGTGGCTCAGATGGTAAAGAATCCCCCTGCAATGCGGGAGACCTGGGTTCGATCCCTGGGTTGGGAAGATCCCCTGGAGAAGGGCATGGCAACTCATTCCAGTATTCTTGCCTGGAGAATCCACAAGGACAGAGGAGCCTGGAGGGCTGCAGTCCATGGGGGTCACAAACAGTCAGACATGACCGAGTGACTAAGCATACATATATAAACACTGTAAGAGCCTAAATAGAATAAGATCCCTTGGAAGTGAAAAGTTATAATACAGATTTTGTGGTTCCACCTTTGCAGAGTTTTAAATCATACTACAGTTAGCACTATTATCACATTAAAAAAAAAAAAAAAAAAACAGCAAGATGGCCGTTTCTGGTCATCACGACTAGGAAAAAAATTATTCCTTTTTTTGAACACTCTAACCATCCTCACATAATTTTTTTAACATTAAACCTAGCATGATCGTTATTTGTTTGCTATTTTCCCTTCTTACAAGATAAATAAGGACCATGGCCAAATGAAAGAAGAGAGTAAAACTGCAGACCTTCAAATTCACTAGAGATTCAGTTTTTCTCCCAGATGTCTATTTTTCTTCCATGCGAATTGGAAGAAAAAAAAAAGAGTAGCAAAGTGTAGGTTTAAGCAATCTTTACAAGTTCTTGTCATGTCTCAAAGAAATGTTTTGGTGCACTGGAAAAAATTTGCCCTTGTGGAGCTGGAAGATGAATCTTGGCTTACTGAACCTAATCAGTTTCAAACTTCTAGCTAAGCAGAAACTTTGTGAATGCAAATTACACTGGAAACCGATTAGAAAAAGTTGTGAAATACTGAGCATATCAGAAATTTCACAGATTTAATTTGACATTTTAATGAAAATTCAAATATTATCAAAAAGGAAGAAAACATCAGTGTGGTATGACAAATACTTTCTTAAAACAGGGCTGTACAACAAGCAGAACAAAAACTAAAAGAAACTCAAACTACATTTAACTGTTTATCGACTCTTCCTTTTTTTTTCCTTCTTCATACCAGAAAGAAGGTCGTCATCTCAGGCTTCCAGATCTGTCTCAGGACCTTTGCATGTTTCTCTGCCTCATCTCCTCTAGTCATTTTCCAGCTTATTGATCAGAGGGAAAAAACAAACTAAATTGTACTCAGAAGAAGAAAAGCTTTGCTTTATTCTGATTATTCTCTTTATTAAGCACTCAGAAAATAGAGATATATAGAAGAAAGAGACTAAAAATCACAGATAATCCCACAGAGATAGCACTGTAATATATATCCTTTTAGAGTTTTTCTATACATCGATATACATATGCAATTTAAAATTTTTTACTAAAATGGTGTGACTCTATCCATACTGCTTTATGGTCTAGCTTATTTTTTCCTACTTAAAGAATATATGGTGGTCACATTTCCTGATCAGTAAAGATTAACATTATCATAGTGAATATATACCATAATTTACTTAATCCTTGATTGCTTTACCTTACAACCCAATATTTTCCAATTTTTCTCCATTATAAATAACAGTGTGATAAACATTCTTTAAAATTGCTTTATCAAAGAGTATACTTTTTCTAAAGATTTCAGAACTTACTGCCAAATTATACTCCAGAATGCTCTAGATACCAGAATTTACTAGTCTAATGGCAAAGCAGACAAGTGCTCACCCCTCCCACCCCACCTTTGACAACTCTTAGTATTAACAGACTTTTTACTCTTTGCGGTTCTGATTGCTATTCAGTGTCTAGTTAAAGCAAGACTGCCGGGGTCCAGCCCCGGTGGAGTCCAGGGGTTCCCTTCGGATGAGCGGATCAACGAAGAAAAGAAAGCGAGTGGAGTCTTGGTTGAGTGCAGAATCAAGACTACTTTATTCTTTTACATCAGTGCTTATATACCCTAAAACCAATAATCCTTTAAAGAGGTTTAAGGAGGGGGGAATGATAAGATTGTACCAGGTGCATAATCATGGGTTACATCATAAATAACTTTCCACAACAGTCAATATCTACACAAAACTTTTAAACAATTCAATGGCAGCAGCTAGTCAACTGTGAAAAGCCATCTACAAACCTTATCTTGGGAAGCTCAGCCCCAGGCAGACTTAGCTCTGGTATGTAATCCTAAGGGTTAGAGGTCTCATGAATTCCCTCCTGATCACACCCTAAGGAATCTTCTCAATCTCATAATGGACTGTATCTACTTTTGCTTATGGGATAGATAGGCCTGTTTATTGGGACCCATGTGCCCCCAGGGACTGTGTTGCTGCCATGCAAAGGTTTCAAGGAGGGATTTTAGGTAAGAGTCATACTAGTTTTTAGGGAACATAGAAGAACACCAAGCATCAGAAGATGAAAGGACGAAGGCCTGGGAGTGGATGGTGGAGCGGTCCCAAGAAACCCCCGGAGGTCCGGACGCCTTTGCGTGCCAGCTCCTTGAACCCAGACCTTGTCACGGGCTGGTTTCTCTCGCTGGCTCCGGACACAAGACAAACATTCTTGGCCATTTACATATCTTCCTTCATGATTTACCTATCTACTTCACACATTCTTTCTGATGTATGCTCTTCTTTTTCTGAATAATTTTCTTAACTTGATCAGAGGGCCTGGGACCTCGACTACTGTGAATTTGCTCCAAATTCGTCCTTGCCTTCTGCTGCCATCTGCTAGTTTTTAACCAGAGATGCCTTTTGTTATCTCTTTCCTAAATCTGCCGACCCTCTCTCCTAGCAAATGGCTTTTCTATTTTAGCTTTGGACACCCTATTTCTCTCTAAATTGATTAAAAGGGTGTAGAGAGAGGGCAGCAAATTAGAATGTCAGAGGTGATTTGGGGAGGAGCTCTCTTAGGGCCTAAGCTCTACTTTTTCTGCTGAGCCTCAGACATGGGCACTGGGATGAAATTTGAAAATTTTTAAAGAAAGATTTTCCTTGGAGTTGTCAGGACATATTCATTGCCCCAGGCAGAATTACAGCAGAGATGCAAAGAGAACATTTTAATGTTAGTTTCCTGAACGTCTACATAGATGGTTAAACATCTACACAGATGGTTAAAACCCATAACAGAAACAAGAATGTGGAAAGCCAAACAAGTTTGTGTGGTAGGAATCAACTTCTGAGAGGGGGGAAGAAAAGGATTTTTGAAAATCCAAAGCTAAAATATGAAGAAAGCAAACTTTGACTTTGGCCCATAAACTGGTAATTTTGATCTATGGGAGATGAGATACCTACCTCTAAAGCCTGATGGAGGTGGGAAGTAGAGGTGAGCTGAATATATTGGTGGGGGTATTATTTCATTATCACAATGCCAATAGTACTCTCATTGAGAAACTACTCAAATTAATGGATTGGAGGAAAAAATTCATGAAGAGGCAGAGAGTATAAACAGAGACCAGAGAACTGCCCAGCCCAGGAAGGGGGAAGCTTGAGCTAGACAGAGCTCCATAAATTACATAGAGGAGGCCTAATCCGGAAGGACCACAAGAAGACAGCTGGGTCAGCTCTGAGAGATGGCCCAGGCTCTTGCCCGAATAAAGCCAGTCACCAGCACCAAGAATCCACATGGTTGCCCAGCCCAGAACCACAGACTCTCAAGCACCTCTCCCATGACCTCCTTTATTACATATGCGAAGCATCATCTCAGATGTTCTTGTTTCCACCTCCTACAACAGCTGCACACCACCCAAGAATCCTACTTGCCCATCCAAACTGTCCCCTGGTGACAAGGACTATTTAATAGCCTATCAGTTTTATAAATCTCCCAAAACCAAGGGTGGGAATCCTGACACTGAGTGAGGCAGAGGTTAGTGTGGAAATATAGGCCCCATGCACGTGATCTTTGGAGGGCGTGAACAAAAGTCCCAGAGACTCCCTCTTCCCTCAGATTCCCCATCACCTCCTCTATCCGGGACATCTGTGAAATGCAGCCCTGTTACATCTACCTGGCCTCACCTGGCTAAAGACTGGAAGAGACTTGCTGAGAGACCACTTGTTGAGAGTCTGCGGAGTCTATAGGGAAAATATCTAAAGATGAAAGAAGCAGACACACAAAGTTCACTCAGTCTCACAATTCTAAATTCCTGAGAGCAAGGGCTCTACCTACTTATCACTCTTGTACCCTAAGCATCTGGCCCAATGGTTGACACTTAGAAGGTTCAGTAAACGGTTTGGGGGATGAATAAACAGCTGGAGGGAATAGCGTAAGTCTCTAACACAGAATTATCTGAATTATGGAGAGGTTGGAAGATGTTAGTCAAGAATGTACAATTGTAGGGGACTTCTCTGGTGGCCCAGTGGTTAAGACTCTGACCTTCCCCTGCAGGGGACACGGGTTCGATCTCTGGTCCAGGAACTAAGATCCCACATGCCACGTGGCAAGGCCAAATAAATAATAAGTACAGTTGTGCTTAATCTAAGATAATGAAAAACTGGAACAAAGCAGAGCTACTGTAGTACCCTCACAACACAGAGGAGCAGAGAAGAGTCCACAAACATGTTTTCCATTTCTGCCCTGAATGCAGCATAACTCTGGCACATGGAGGGCTCCAAGGGGCGTGTAATAACGTAACAGCTGCCCTCAAATAATAGTGGCCCATACTGATGGTGACCACATCCATATCTACCCAGAGAAGCCACCTAACAGGTACATCACTGGGAGGTGACCTGGACATGCTTCACAAAAAGCCTGGATCTTGAGGTGATCCTTTTATTTTATTATCTAGATATTTACTGAACATCTAGCTAGCTCCAGGAAACTATGTGCCAACCTCAGAAAACTGGGAAGATTCTGGACAAACAGTGAGAAGTGGAGGGGGCTCCAAATGGAGAAAATGGAGTAAACAAAGATAGGAAGGTAAGAAAAGGACAACTTAATTGAAGAGATGCATACAGTTTACACGATAATTTTACATGTATCATCTCTCAGTCAGAAGGGAGACAATAGTGAGCACAGTCAATACTGTGGAAAATATTAAGATCCAGTTGGGAGTTAACTGGTAAAGGCAATGCATGGAAAATAGGGAAGTAATATACTCACTCTCCCAGCAGCTTTCTGGCTGGAAGTAGACAACTAGACATTAATACAATTTCCATACGATGGTGCTTCTCTCAGAACAACCAGGCAGAAGCTGGAATTCACCTGCCTTGGATGACAAGTTTCCAGAACTGTCTCCTTAAGGCACATGGATTCCACACCACAGCACTTTTTTAAATAGCAAATACCAGCAAGATTTTCAAACATAAAAATTTTAAGTGGTTTCAGGACTATTTCAAAAACTGGACTGATTCAATGAATTTATTCTTCAGAGAATCCTGGGCAGTTAGAATTCCAGGTTGCTATTTACAAGCCCAAAAGTTAATTCCCCTCTTGTATCTCATGGAGTTGCCACTGCCATATGCCCCAGAGAAAAGGCTAAATGCTGTATCGTGATGAAATGAACTAAGCATTTTGGAATCAATGGTAACCTGTGTTTTAATTCCCACCCCAAATTTCAGAAGGCAGTAAGGGCTGACACCTTTCCACATCCAGAGGCAGATAACATGGAAAATAATGCCTCGTTTCCCTTTCCCCTCTTAGCACATCTCCCAACCTGTGCCCTGAACTCTAACACACCTCTTGAATTAGTGTGCAGAGAGTTTCCCAAGATCAACACTGAAATACTTCATCAAAGCCTTAATTCAAGGCTAACTGGCATTTTAAGGTAACAGAACCAGCTGTGCACACAACTTGTTTGCCTGAGACACCTCTGCTAGATCCAGGCTTCTTAAAGTAATCATTCAAGCATGCCATGAATAAGCCAGGCAGCTCCCTGGATTCTCTGACCAGATAAAGGTGGGCAGGAGGCACTAGCCCTGTGAGTTTTGCATTCCACATCAAGCCCAACTGCCTTGACCCCCTGGGAATTTCTTTCTCTGTAATTCCAAGTATTTGGACCGAGCAGCTCAGTCTCCAGCAATTTGACAGTTCAATTAATATTTTCATACCTAGATAAATGGGACTATAAAACATGCAGCTGTCATTACAAGATGGTCTATTTTAGGAGCCATTCAAACTAAGACAGGGTCTGGCAGGTCACTGAGGCCTTTGGATTTGTGAATTCTTGGTCAGAGGCAGGTCTCTCCCACACTCAGATGCCCTGCCTTCCAGGTTCATTCTCGCAGATGATCAATTACCAACATCATGGGTCAAAGAGGCCATTTATCTGCTGCATATCCCCCAGAACTTGGTACCAGATAGAATAACACTCCAAACATTTTGGAGCAGCAAAATAATTCCTCTAACAAAATTTCTCCCTCTGGAGAGTGGGAGTGAGGGTGGACAGATAGCCCTTTGCTTCTATGCCATTGCCCTTCTATACCTTGTCTAAAAAGAGCCTCTTCTTCAGAACAAAGTAAATAAAATCAGAATGTCGGGAGAGGATTTTGACCTAAGGCTGCCTGATTCCAGAGACTGTACAACTTTGAAGAAACTGACCCTTCTGAGAGACAGAAAATCTGAACTGGGTAAAAAATTGAAAAGAAGAGTTTCTAGCCTCTGGAGGCACCAAGCAGATTTTATTTGAAAGAACTGAAAAATCTGACGTGGAAATATTTTTCAAATACAGTAAAGTAACCTCAGGTATTTATCATATTATTAGGTTTTGAAATAATTGGAGAAATGAAATTGACTCCCATAAACTAGAGGTCTTCTGCCTTAAAATGAAAAGATGACTCTACTGCCATCATAATCCTTTTATGTTTAAGATACGCTTTTAATTGGATTCTACCTACTTGTCTCTGTTAGTTGATTCCTCAAAAGTGTTGCTTGTTTGGATCCAGTTTCATAGAGTGGGTTAGAAGTTTCCAGTTAAACCCTAGATTTAGTTTGTTGAGTCTAAAAACAAGATACACAAGAGAAGTGCTCCAAAAGATTTATATCCTGTCACATTTCATGGGGTACAACTTAATTCTACAAAAGCAGGGGAGGCGTTATTTACTTTCTCTTCTCACAGTCTTTCTGGTACTGGGAGAAAAATGATCTTTCAGGGAACCTGGCCACAAAACCTAATAGATGAGCATCTTTAAAATGCAAAGAAAAGAGGTAAGACACATGACAAAATAACATACCAGAGTTATGCTCTCAGAATATTTAAGATCAATTTTCTTCTTGACTTTCCCTTCTTCTGCAAGACCTGAAGTACACAGAGCATCACCACCTCCACCAGCACCCAGCTCCACTGAGAGGAACAAACAGAAAACTGGAAGAGGGAGAGGGAATCTTAGGATATGCAGAGAGGATCATGAGAGAGAGAAGAAGGGAAGGAATGGCCAGGGAAGAAAGACTTCTTAGACCGTCTGAGGACACTCAGTATGGACTGGAATAATCTGGAAGAGAAGAGAATTGATTTTCACCACGTTCTTAACTCCAAATGTGGCTGCTCTCCCAACAGTAAATCTTTGATTTGCCAGGAATCACACTTTGATCCTCCAATAGTAAGGCCCTCCCATACTCAGAATAGTAAGTGAAGGGCTGCACATTCCTGCCTTCCAGAGTCAAGGACATGAGTAGGAGGGTCCACGTGGCTAAAAGTTATAGAGAAGTGCCATTACAATAAGTAAGGTCCATGGTTCGAGGAATTATACATTAAAAAAAAAATAAGACTCTCAGGCAATATAGTTCCACAACTTCATAATGTGACTTCCCATCTCTTCTAAATAATAGAAGAAAGCAGAAAAAAATGAAATCATAAGATATATCTGATATATAGATATTACTCAAAATATCTTTAAATATCAAAAGTCAGGATTGAGGCTGTGGGTCTTCTGGGTTCTAGAGTCAGAAGCATAGCAGCCAGGAGCTGCCAGAAGTAAGGCGGAATAATAGGAACTAAAGATGCTCCATTTGAAACTAGGTACGGAGCCAGGTTCTCTGTAGGTAGTCATAGAACTTCGGGTTTTCTTGATATGGAAAAGCGAGAAAATAAAAAGGTACTGACCTAACACAGAGGACCTTAGATTCATAAGAAGCTGTGAATCAAGGAAAATGGGAGCAAAGAGACAAACTGTCCTGATAAGGAATTGAGGTTATTGTCAAAGCTCAATTTTAAGGCCTGGCGGTCCAGAGATAAAGGCAAAAATCAACAACAACAATGAAAAAGAACTGGACATTGAGGAAGAGAAAAAGCAAAACAATGACAAAAGCTCCCACTTAAAATAAATCTTCCAAGATTGGCTCAGGATGGCCAATCTTGAGTAGAAGGACATATGCTAATGGTGTAGAGGACATGTGACCATCTCCTCCTGTGACAGCACTGAAATTGCAACTAACTGTTGAACAACCATCAATAGGAGGACACTGGAACTCACCAAAAAAAAAAAAAAAAAAAATACCCCAAAGACAAGAGAGAAGCCACAATGAGATGGTAGGAGGGGCACAACCACAATAAGATCAAATCCCATACCCACCAGATGGGCAACTCACAAACTGAAGAATAATAATACCAAAGAAGTTCTTCCACTGTTGTGAAGGTTCTGAGACCCACATCAGGCTTCCCAGCCTGGGGATCTGGCAAAAGAACTAGGAATGCCCAGGGAATCTGATTTTGAAGGCCAGTGGGATAGATCGCAGGACTTCCACAGGGGAGAAAACAGAGACTCCACTCTTGAAGAGCACAAACAAAGTCTTGTGTGCATCAGAACCCAGGGAAGAGGAGCAGTGACTCCACAGGAGACTGAACCAGGCCTACCTGCTAGTGTTGGAGGGTCTTCTGTGGAGGCGTGGGTTGGCTGTGGCTTACCACAGGGATGGGGGCACAGGCAGCAGGGTCCTGGGAGGCGCCCTTTGGATAAGCCCTCTTGGAAGTCGCCATTTGTCCTACCATACTGCTAGTAGACAAGGGCTGGGTAGCCTCAGGTCAAACAAATAACAGGGAGGGAGTTCAGCCCCATCCATCAGCAGACAATTGGATTGAAGTTTTACTGAACATGGCCCTGCCACCAGAGCAAGATCCAGTTTCTTCCAAAGCATAAGCCTCTCAGCCTCACCCACCAGAGGGCAGACAGAAGAAGCAACAAGAACTACAGTCCCACAGCCTTCAAACTAAAAACTATAATCACAGAAAGTTAATCAAAGAGAAAAGGCAGAGGATTATCTCCCAGGTAAAGGAACAGAAAAACAACTAAATGAAGTGAGAATAGGCAACTTTCCAGAAAAATGATTTCAGAATGATAGTAAAAATGATCCAGAAACTCAGAGAAAGAATGAAGGAGATGAAAGAAATGTTTACCAAAGACCTAGAAGAACTAAAGAACAGAGATGAACAACACACTAGAAGAAAACAATAGCAGAATAACTGAGGCAGAAGAGCAGATAAGCAAACTGGAAGACAGAATGTTGGAAATCACTGCCAAAAAACAGAATGAAAAGAAATGAAGACAGCCTAAGAGACCTCTGGGACAACATTAAACACACCAACATTCACATTATAGGAGTCCCAGAAGAAGACGAGAGGAAGGACCTGAGAAAATATTTGAAGAGATAACAGCTGAAAACTTCCCTAATATAGGAAAGCAAATTATCAGCCAAGCCCAGGAAGCACAGAGAGTCCCAGGAAGGATAAACCCAAGAAGGAAACACACTGACACATATGGTAATCAAACTGACAAAAATTAAAGACAAAGATAAAATATTAAAAACAACAAGGAAACAGCGAAACATAAAATACAGGGAAGTCCCATAAATTTATAGCTGATTTCTCAACAGAAGCTCTAAAAGCTAGATGGAAATGGCACAATATATTTCAAGTGATGAAAGTGAAGAGCTACAACCAAGAATACTCTATCCAACAAGACTAGTGTTCAGATTTGATGGGGAAATCAAAAGCTTTACAGATAAGCAAAAGTTAAGAGCATTCACCATCAGCAAACCAGCCTTACAACAAATGCTAAAGGAACTTTTCTAGGCAGGAAACACAAGAAAAGGAAAAGACCTACAAAAATAAAGCCAAAATAATTAAGAAAAAGGTTATAGGATCATAAAACATTAGTCTCTCAGCCATGTACAACTCTTTGCAACCCCATGAACTATAGCCTGCCAGGATCTTGTGTCCATGGAATTCTTCAGGCAAGAATATTGGAGTGGGTAGCCATTCCCTTCTCCAGGAAATCTTCCTGATTCTGAGATTGAATCTCCCACATTGCAAGCAGATTCTTTACCATCTAAGCCACCAGGGAACCCAAATAGGATCATACATTTTGATAATTATCTTAAATGTAAACAGATTAAATGCACCAACCAAAAGACATTAGACTGACTGGGTGAATACAAAAACAAAACCCTTATAATGCTGTCTACAAGAGACCCACCTCAGACCCAAGGATACTGACAGACTGAAAGTAAGGGGATACAAGAAGGTATTCCATGCAAATGAAAATCAGAAGAAAGCTGGAGTAGCAATACCCATATAAGACAAAATAGACTTTAAACCAAAGACTCTTATAAGAGAGAAGAGTACTGCATAATGATGCAGTGTTCAATTCAAGAAGATGTAACCATTATAAATAGATGTGCACCCAACATAGAAGCACCTCACTATTTAAGGCAAATACAAACAACTATCAAGGGAGAAATCAACAGTAACACAATAATAGTGGAGAACTTTGACACCTCACTTTCATCAATGGACAGATCATTCAGACAAAAAATTAATAAGGAAACACAGGCTTTAAATGATACTTTAAATCAAATGGACTTAATTGATAATTATAGAATATTCCATACCAAAACAGCAGACTACACATTCTTCTCAAGGACACACAGAACATTCTCCAGGATTGACCACATGCTGGGTCACAAGGTGAGCCTTAAGTAAATTTAAGAAAATCAAAATCATTTCAAGCATCTTTTCTGATCACAATACTATGAGATCAGAAATAAACTACAAGAAAAAACTATTTGAAAAACACAAACATGTGGCAGATAAATAATAATGTACAAAACAACCAATGCATCAGTGAAGAAATCAAAGAGAAAATTTTAAAAAATACCTACAGACAAATGAAAATGAAAGCACAACAGTCCAAAACCTACAGGATATAGCAAAAGCATTTCTAAGAGGGAAGTTTACAGCAATACAATCTTACCTCAAGAAACAAGAAAAATCTCAAATAAACAACCTAACTTAAAACAACTAGAGAAAGAAAAACAAATAAAGCCTACAGTTAGTAGAAGGAAAGAAGTCATAAAGGCCTGAGCAGAAATAAATGAAATAGAGACAAGGAAAGAAATCACAAAGGTAAATGAAACTAAAATCTGGTTATTTGAAAAGATAAACAAAATTGATAAAACTTTTGTCAGACTCATCAAGAAAAAAAGAAACAGGACTCAAATCAATAAAATTAGAAATGAAAAAGAAGATACAACTGACACCACAGAAATACAAAGAATCATAAGAGACTGCGATGAGTAACTATATGCCAATAAAATGGACAACCTGGAAGAAACAGACAAGTCTTTAGAAAGATACAGTCTCCTAAGACTGAACCAGGAAGAAATAGAAAATATGAACAGACCAATCACAAGCACTGAAATTGAAACTGATTTTAAAAATCCCAACAAATAAAAGTCCAGGACCTGATGACATCACAGGTAAAATCTATCAAATATTCAGAGAAGAGTTAACACCTATATTTCTGAAACTGTTCCAAAAACTCACAGAGGAAGGAAATTTCCAAACCCATTCTATGAGACCCCCATCACTCTGAAACCAAAACCAGACAAAGATACCACACACAAAAAAAGAAAATTACAGGCCATTATCACTGATGAACATAGATGCAAATATCCTCAAAAAAAAATACTAGCGATCCATATCTAACTACATTAAAAAGTTCATACACCATGATCAAGTGGGATTCACCCCAAGGATGCAAGGATTTTTTAATATCTGATGTATCAATGTGATACACCACATCAACAAACTGAAGAATAAAAACCACATGATCAACTCAATAGATGCACAAAGAACTTTTGACAAAATTCAGCATCCATTTATGATAAAAAAAAAAAACTCTCCAAAAAGTGGGCATAGAGGAAAAATACCTCAAAATAATAAAGGCCATATATGACAGGCCTACAGCTCACATCATACTCAATGGTGAACAGCTGAAAGCATTTCCTCTAAGATCAGGAACAAGACACCATTTTTATTCAACACAGTCAATCAGAGAGTTAAAAAGTAAAGGGAATACAAATTTGAAATAAAGAATTTTAACTGTCACTGTTTGCAGATGACATGATGCTGTACATAGAAAATCCTAAAGATGCTACCAGAAAACTACTAGAATTCATCAATAAATTTGGTAAAGTTGCAGGTTACAAAATTAATACGCAGAAATCTGTTGCATCTCTATACACTAACAGTGAAAGATCAGAAAGAGGGATTCAAGAAATAATTCCACTTACCATTGCACAGAAAGAATAAAATACCTATGAATAAAGTGACAAAAGATCTGTACTCAGAAAACTATAAGATGTTGATGAAAGAAATCAAAGAAGACACAAACATTTGGAAAGACACACCATATTCATGGATTGAAAAAAATCGATATTGTCAAAATGTCTATACTACCCAAGGCAATCTACAGATTCAACACAACTCCTATCAAATTACCAATGGCATTTTTCACAGAACAGAAAACCCTAAAACTTCTATGGAGACACAGAAGACCCCAAATAGCAAAGCAATCCAGAGAAAGAAAAAAAGAGGTGAGGAATCAGGCTCCCTGACTTCAGACTGTACTACAAAGCTACAATCATCAAAACAGTATGGTACTGGCACAAAAATAGAAATATAGATCAATGGAACAGGGTAGAAAATCCAGAAATAAATCCATGCACCTATGGTCAATTAATCTATGACAGAGGAGACTAGATTGCATAATGTTGGAATGACAATCTCTTCAACAAATGGTACTGGGGAAATTGGGCAGCTACATGTCAAAAAATGAAATTAGACCATTCTTTAATATCATACACAAAAATAAGGTCAAAATGGATTAAAGTCCTAAATGTGAGACTGGACACTATGAAACTCCTAGAGGAAAACATAGGGCAGAGCACTCTCTGACATAAACCACAGCAATATCTATTTTGATCTGTCTCCCAGAATAATGAAAATAAAAATAAACAAATGGGACCTACTTAAACTCAAAAGCTTTTGCACAGCAAAGAAAACAATTAGCAAACTGAAAAGATAACCCACAAATTGAGAGAAAATATTTGCAAAAGATGTGGCAGAAAAGGGGTTAATCTTCAAAATCTATAAATAGCTCATGACACTAATAATAGCATCAAATAGCATTAAAACAAACACTAATGCATTAACGTTTGATGCATTAATAGCATCAAAACAAACAACCCTGTCAACAAATGGACAGAAGACCTAAATATACATTTCTCTAAAGAAGATATACAGATGGCCAAGAGGCACATGAAAAGAGGTTCAACATCACTAATTACTAGAGAAATGCAAATCTAATCTACAATATCACCAACCAGCATATCATCAAAAAATGCACAAGCAATAAATGCTAGAGAGTGTGTAGAGAGAAGGAGCCCTCCTACTCTGTTAGTGGGAATATAAATTGATACAGCCACTATAGAGAACAGTATGGAGGTTCCTTAAAAAACTAAAACGGAGCTACCATATGACCCTGCAATCCCACTCCTGGGTATATATCCAGAGAAAAGCATGATCTGGAAGGATATATGCACCCCAATGTTCACTGCAGCACTGTTTACAATAGCCAAGACAAGGAAGCAACCTAAATATCCATCGACAGAGGAATGGATAAAGAAGACGTGGTGCATATATACAATGGAATATTACTCTGTCGTTAAATATAATGAAATAATGCCATTTGTAGCAATATGGATGTATCTAGGGACTGTCATACTAAGTGAAATAAGTCAGTCAGAGAAGGAGAAATGTCATATGATGTCCCTTATATGTAGAATCCAAAAAGTAATGATATAGGTGAACTTACTTACAAAACAGTAAGAAACTCACAGACTTAGAGAATGAACTTATGGTTGTTGGTAGGAGGGATTAGGGGGAAGGGATAGTTAGGGAATTTGGGATGGACATACACACTCTGTTACATTTAAAATGAATAACCACGGACCTGCTGTATAGTACATGGAACTCTGCTCAATGTTATGTGGCATCCTGGATGGGAGGGGAGTTTGGGGGAGAATGGATACATATATGTGAGTGTCTGAGTCCCCCCACTGTTCTCCTGAAACTATCACAACATTGTCAATCAATTATATTCCAATACAAAATAAAAATTTTTTAAGGAAAATAAATAAAAAATAAATCTTTAAACCAAAATTCTAAAACACAAGCAATCTAATATCACAAAAGTTAGCCAACAAACCTAAACATAAGTTTACTCCAAATGAAATTAACTCTAGAAGAATTTCACGGAAAAATAAAGAAAATATGCTTTGGATGCTCAGGGAGATAAACGAGGAAAAGGTGACATTTAAAATGAACAAAAATTTATAACTAAACATAAAAAATAATCTATAAGATTTTAAAAGCTTATTTGAAACCTTGGAAATGAAAATACAGTCATTGAAAGCATTTAAAGAGTCAAAAGATGTAACAAACTATAGAAACAAATAAATAATTAGTACAAAGAAAAATAGGGCAGATCAAGCAGGATAAGAAGAATGTTCATGATGGGGGGAAAGCTGGCCTGAGGAGTCAGAAATCAAGCAGCCTGCATGGGGCAAGCCTGTGGGTATGCATACACGTGTATACACATTCATTTATATCTATTATTTATGTATATATCTATACACTCATATATTTCTTTCTATCCACTGAGAAGGCCTTGGGTCAGGGACACCACAAGAACAAAAAATCACACTAAGTGCCCAAATCTTGGCTTTAAGTACTCTTCTTCACTGCAAAAACAGACTTCCATAGAAAAATTGATTCCAAGACTAGGGTAAGGAAAGTAGAAGATGAGCCTATAACATTTTGTCATGCGTGGAAACAAGAAAATGCTCAAAGAATGATACAGACTTGTCAAAAGAACACAGAAATCAGCTTGGATGGGCCCCCACTCATCCTGGTGATATTTACCAGAATGTGATGAGGCAGAAGCAGCAACAAATTCTCTTGGATGCCACGCGTGGTTCCAGCCCCATGTGGTAGAACAGGAATGTCAGATGGCCCTCAAGTTTTTAACCTAACTGGTTCCATTGTTTTCTGACACCTTCTGAAATGCCCAGTGCTGGAAAGCAACAATATGAAACCAGTAGACTGCAGAACATCCCTCCTACTGTCTTCCTGTGAATGACAGATTGTGAAAATTAAAACTCTAGATATGAACATTAATTCTGGTCTTTGTGATTGGGCCAGCACTGAAATGTCTTGCTTTTTAGGGGGTCCATGACTAGTGTTTTCATTTCACAGACTCATGGATATTAGAAATGGAAAAGATTTATTGAATCATCTTGTACTTGTCCCCTACCAGTCAGACATTGTTCCCCAAAGTCTGTGAGCTCTGACTGCACCCAGGCAAATTTGCAAAACTTTAAAAAGCAAGCCTGCTGTCTCTACCATAGGTAACAACATCACATTCTCACAGTTCTTATACTCAGAAAGATTTTCCCCTGGGTTTCAATCTCACTAGTCCTTTTGTGACTTTTCTTCTTTCATCTCCTTTTGCAGTTATAGCTTTTGTACTACTCCCCCATCAAACCAGTCAATCCTAAAGGAAATAACTCAGCTGGAATTCCATCACCTCTAGTAGCTTTGTTCACAGTGATGCTTCCTAAGGCCCACTTGACTTCACACTCCAGGATGTCTGGCTCTAGGTTAGTGACCACACAATCATGGTTATCTGGATATAGTTCTTCTGTGTATTCTTGCCACCTCTTCTTAATCTCTTCTGCTTCTGTTAGGTCCTTGCTGTTTCTGTGTCCCTTATTGTGCCCATCTTTGCATGAAATGTTCCTTTGGTATCTCCAGTTTTCTTCAAAAAATCTCTAGTCTTTCCCATTCTAATATTTTCCTCTATTTCTTTGCATTGTTCATTTACAAAGGCTTTCTTATCTCTCCTTGCTCTTCTCTGGAACTCTGCATTCAGTTGGGTGTATCTTTCTCTTTCTCCTTTGCCTTCTATTTCTCTTCTTTTCTCAGCTATTTGTAAGGTCTCCTCAGACAACCATTTTGTCTTCTTGCATTTCTTTTTCTTTGGGTGGTTTTTGTTACTATCTCCTGTATGATGTTATAAACCTCTGTCCATAGTTCTTCAGGCACTCTATCAGATCTAATCCCTTGAGTCTATTTGTCACTTCTACTGTATAATCATTAGGGATTTGATTTAGGTTATACCTGAATGGCTTAGTGGTTTTCCCTACTTTCATCAATTTAAGTCTGAATTTTGCAATAAGGAGCTCATGATCTGAGCCATAGTCAACTCCAGGTCTTGTCTTTGCTGTGACTTTTTTTCTTACTATCCTTAGTCCTCTAAATTGCTCCAGAATGGATGCCCCACACTTTCCATGAAAATTGCTTTGAAAAAAAGCTATTCAATTTTTCTTCTGTTTCTTCATTTATTCCAGAAGTATTTATTGCCAGGCACCTCATACCAGGTGTTAAGCTAAATTCTGTGACACTACCATAAATGAGACCAGTCCCCAAGAGGCTAAGAATTCTAATAACATCATACAAAACTCCTCTCTATAGATCTGTGCATTGGCCCAGGGTTGCTCCTAGGTTGATTCAACCAAGAGGAGAGAGAAGGGTCAGGGTTGGAATTGAAATAAGGAGAGACAGAGCCTCCGTAAGTATCACATGCCCATCTACACAGGGGAGGGTGATGCTGGCGCCCTTCCTGAAGAGAGAATGCAAATCCAGTCCAGGTTGCTCTATATTCCTGAGTTTGGTCAGGAAAGATGCTAAGTTTTTGTGTTTTTATTGGAGTTTTTCTTCCACTAAAAAGAAACTGACTGCCATGCTAGATTAGCACATGAATACTGCTCTCCAGAGGAGCAGGGTTCCATCCAACTTTGAGCGGACTGACTTCATTAGACCACACCTAGCAACACTAATCCTGGTGTTATGTTTCCCGTGAGGGAAGAGCAGACAGCATCTGTCTCTTTCTTCAGATGGCTGATATTTCTTTCCTGTGTTCTTTTCCCTTCAAGTTCACCTCTTGGGCTGGTTGAAAAGCATTTCTCTTAATTGAGACAAAAGCCGGCCAGTTGTGAAGCATTCTCTCGTGACAATACCAAAGGCCGCAGAACTCTATACTTAAATTCTTTACTGTTTCTTTCTGGTGGTGATACTTGTCTAGACCAAGATGATAAATAAGACAAAATAAAAGCAGGCTCATGGCAGAAAATGAAGTAGTCTCTGAACAGAGAGTAGCAGCAATGCAGAACTGGGACTCAGTACTGCTATCTGCCCCCAGAACCCCAGGAAGACAAACCCCCTCCAGCCAGAATTCAGGGGGAAGACCCATCTCGCTTAGGAAGAACACACTGCCACAGCCCTCCCCCTCCCCCACCCCCCATGGCTGGACAGTAGTGGGGACCTTCCACGTGAAATCTGGGATAGAAGTGTCATGAGAAAGTAACAAATATAGAGAATGTAGGATTCATTCACTGAGAATGCATTAATTAGCATTGATTTATAACTTGAGGTGAAGAGAGAGACACCACGGGGCATGCTGAGTCACCAAGATAGTCACTAAATCACCTTCTGTGGAGAAGGTAAGTTGGCTGAAGGGCTCTTTGTCTCTCTGCTCCACTGGGAGTTAGATGCTGTGGTAGAGCTGAACTGCATGAAGGGTTAAAAAGTCAGGAGTCTGGAACTCCTGAAATAAAGGGGAGGAGGCCAACCAAGGGAGCTGAGGGTAGGAAAGGAAAGCAGCAGAGTAAAGAGGAGGGAGGTGACACAGGGGACCAGGGACAAAACAGATACTTGAGATTTTAAGTTCTATCCAGATGATGAGGGTGTGCACCCCTAGATTTCCTCTAATGAAAGCTACAAAGAGTCTCAGCGCTCACTGATGTTTTTGTGCAAGTGGATTATTTGGGATGCAAAGTGAAAACAAAGTGGATAGTCAAGACCTGGGCCTGGAGGAGGAAAGGGCACACACCTGCACATCCCCATCTTACTCCCGCTACCCCTCTGTCCCCAGTGATGAGGTTTCAGGGCAGGGGAGGAAAAGTCCTGTATGGGGGCTCCGCTGTGCTGATCAGGGGCTACTCACTGCAACTCAGCTCTCTGAAGGGTCTGTCACCATGTCCTCCTGCTCGAGGTGACCGATCGAGCCCCACTCAGGAAAAACTAGACTCAAACTCCAGGATCCATGGCGGACGGAGTTCAGCAATGACCTTGACCTCCTGTGCTTACCAGGGCCAGCTTCCTGGGTGTGCAACCTGGGCAAGTGCACAGGCCTCACACTTAGAAGAGCCAGCCTTGCTTTAATGCTCTGCTAGACTCTGGCCACCTCATGCAAAGAGTTGATTCATTGCAAAAGACCTTGATGCTGGGAGGGATTGGGGGCAGGAGGAGAAGGGGATGACAGAGGATGAGATGGCTGGATGGCATCACCGACTCAATGGGCACGAGTTTGAGTAAACTCCGGGAGTTGGTGATGGACAGGGAGACCTGGCGTGCTGCGATTCATGGGGTCGTGAAGAGTCGGACACGACTGAGCAACTGAACTGAACTGAACTGAGACGTCAGTGCCTCCAGCAGAACCAGGCAGCTTCCCACTGGATGTGAGACTCAGTGGATCACACGCCACTTCTCCCCTCAGCAAGACCCAGGGTCCAGTTTGGCCTCGTCTCTGTCACTGCGGAGGGTAAACTTAGTCATCGAGATCTTGTCAGCTTCCTAACTGACACTTCATGGAGCCCCTCGGAATTGAGACACTCACCATGCTACTGGTATCATTCCACCTCTTTTGATTAATCTTCACAGTATCCCTGGTCGGCAGTTGTTGGAATTTGAGAGGCTTGTTTTTGTAATTCGGATAAAGTCGATAATTTTCTGGAACAATCATGTCTCTAAAGCAGAGACACAGTTGCTCTGATATACCAGCTTGTCTTTGGTAAAAGAACAAATTGTTTACAGACAGGGGTTTGTGGTGCCAGAAACCCAAGTGGAACTACGGAGATATAAAGGCAACAAACTGGGCTTCCCTGGTGTCTCTGTGGTAAAGAAACCACCTGCCAATTCAGGAGACACGGGTTTGATCCATGATCTGGGAAGATCCCACATGCGGCCAAACAGCTAAGCCCGTGCACCACAATTATTGAGCCTGTGTGCTAGAGTCTGGGAGCTGCTACTACTGAACCTAGGCACCACAACTACTGAAGCCTACCTGCCCTAGAGCCCGTGGTCCTCAGCTAGAGAAGCCACTGCAATGAGAAGCCCAAGCACCAGAACTAGAGAAAAGCCCACACAGTAACAAAGACCCAACACAATCAAAAATAAATTTTAAAAAAATGTTAAGTGATAAATCCCCAGCAGTGGGGCATTGGTACTTGGAACAGTCAAGAAGCTCCAGCCATGAATGTTTTCACACCAGGAGCTGTTCCCAGCTTATACTGAGAGTGTAATACGCAACGTGTAGTACCAGGGAGGGGGCTCTGCAACTTGTCTGACCTGTGTGAGGACAGTTACCAGAAGGGCCATTCCTAGCAAAAGGGGCACATATATTTTTTTTCCTACTTCATGTGATGTCATGTGATATCTTCAGATTTCATTTGGATCACTGAACAACTGATCACTTTATCTTGACTTCACCCTCACTACCTTGATTGTTGGAATCACAAGTCTGAGAAGGTTGAATATCTTCTTAGACATCACCATGCTTCCCACACGCCCAGTGGTTGGGGGCAGACCATATGGCTAGATCTGGTCAATGGGCCATAAGTGAGTGTGATACACCTCACTTTCTGGACAGAAATACTGAAGAGCCCGTGCATGACCCTCTGAGTCTGTCTCCTGCTTCTAAAAGCATTAACAGGATGTTGAGCGGCCTGTACCTCTGAGTCAAGGCGAGGAAGGAAAATGCCCTTGGGAACTGCCAGGCTTTTCTTGTATAAGAAATAAGCCTTTACATACTAAGCCACTGAGATTTTGGAGTGTTCATCACTGCAACAGAGCCTAGCCTGACTAATGTGACTAGGCAGCCAGAAGTACCTCCTGCTCAATGGGACTCAAAGCTGAGAACAGAACATCACAGCCCTACTCCCAGCTCAGAGCACTCTTACTTTTCCTCAACATTATCTGGGTCAGGAGCTACCAAAAATAGTGGCCATAGAACTGGAAATAAAAGAAGAGTAGAGAAGGGAAGCGCCAAATAAAATAAGGACAGGAAATGTCAGTGAGCAACGGAAGTTTGCTCTCTCCTGTGGATACACTGGTCATCCCAAAGATGCGAAGCTGGGAAAGATGTTATCGAGAAGGGCTCCGGAGAGGATGGGGATGGAGGCCATACAATACAGCACGGAACCTTTGATTCTCAGCCAGACCCCAGGCTTTTATGTCAGGCCAACAGCAGGGTAAATTAGAAAGCTGAAAACCTGGGCAGCCACAGACAAAATTGCAGAGTTTATTTTCGGAGCCTGGTATCTGCCACACAGCTGACACGATCAATATTTCTCCAATTATTTATTCATTCTCCTTTCCCAGTTCAGTACACTGAGCCCCACCCTGTGTCTAGTTCTGCTGAAGCCCCCAAATTCTGAAGCCACTCAGGAGCACCCCACCTCCAACACCTTCCTTCTCCTCTACCCTGTATGAGTGTCAGTCCTAAGTCCAATTCTCCTTGGACTCAGACAAGCCGATGAATGCATCAACTTATACGGCCAAGGTGGTACAGACTACTTTGGGATTACTGCTGAATGCACCTAGATGATCACACTGCAAGGCTCCACGTTGCTGCTGCGACTGGACAATATGGTTGCCTGAATTTCAGCCCTCAAGGTAAATGTAAGGAAGACGTCTTCTGGAGAAAAGAGGTCTTCCCAGGCTTCTCAAGTCACTCAAGGGACACAGGTGACTATTTCCTTTACTCGCCTAAACCTCAGATCAGGCACTGTGGTCACAGCACCGTCTGCCCCCTTCCTGCCAGAGCCGCAGACCCCCTCCAGCCCATCCTGTCACCGACACTCCCACCCTGAACCTTCTCCCACTTCCACCTGCACCTGGAAAGACATGTCTGCAGGACTGTGTGATTCTCACTGTGACTTCGGAAGCAGAGAAAGCAGCAGAGAGACACCTGGCTTTTCTGCCACTGAGACTGGAAAACAGTCCTTGAGAAAAAGATGTCAGGGTCCAGTGGGACATATTTTTCCATCAAAACACTGTAAAGTGAGTAGAGGTTTCACATGACGCTCATGTCTTGGTATGTGTTTGTTGTTTTTAGACCAGCAGGCCCCATATCTGAAGAGATACATGCATATATGATGTGGGTGTTACCATGGCAAATGCCAAGCATTTTTTTCGGTTGAAAAGAAGGGTAAATAAAGGTATAAATACTGCATTTCCTGTTACTATGGAGACGCAACAATTTGGGCCCTCGTCATTTTTGGAAAGTTTTTTAATTTTATTATTTGGGCTCACTCCCTGCTGTGAATATTCCTATCAGAAAGTCTCCAGTCCCTGCTGCCGTAATTATGCTGACCAACTAGCATTCTTGATTTGTCTTTTTAGATGGGAGAGAAAATCCATTATGTTTTTTTTCTTATTCCCAGATGTGAAATCTTTATTTTCAATCTTCAAAATATTATTATTAAAAGCATATTTTAAAGTCAGAATTCTGTAGTTCATCTGGTTGTTTTTTTTAAAGGGGTAGATCTCTTCAAAGTCTTGAAGAGTTTTTGATCTACTTTTTAACTAGTCAAGGTTTAGGTCTAACACCATTTGAAATTTTCCTGAACAAAGTGTTTTAATTTCCAACTCTGGTAGGTCAGTCTGGAAAATCAGGATGTAAATCTTTGTATAGTCTTAACATTTCCATTACAGTCATTGATTCAGATGTTTCTCTTAATCTAAAATCTGTGGTTTAGCCCTGCAAAACTGAACAAAACTCTAGATTTGGGTACTTACTTAGACTTCTTATTTTTAAATATGTTGGCTTGCTTCTTACCAACTAATCAATATATTGAATAGCTACAGAAACCAGCACTTATTATACAAGGCTCTTGGAATTCAAAAATAAATGACACAGGCCCTTTCCACAAAAAGCTTGCCTTATAGATAAAACATCAAAGTATTATTACTGTGGATTTTTGTGTTGGGTGAAGTTAAGTTAAATTAGCTCTAAGATTTCTTCAAACTCTATGATTCTGAGCTTATTTAATTCTACAATAAAGTTTAAGATTAAATTAACACTAATACTAAAAATACAGAATTTATTTTCTCAAATTATCTCACACATATATCATCAATGCTCAATTATACTAGTGGCATTCAAAATTAATATGAAAAGTTCCCAAGATCCTTTGCAGCTGGTGTTAGAAGTCACCACTAGAAAAAAGGCAAATTTATTTGACTTAATTTTTGTCCATTAAAGGAGGAGGTTAGGCTTTGGAGGTGCAGCCAGATTATACTGTCTCTTCTCCTTCCCCTCAACCAGCCTCTGCTAAAAGTGTAACAGGACAGACCCCCAAGATGCTCGGCAGGCCAGGGCAAGGTTGGGGCAATGATCACCTCCAGGATACAGTTAACTGCAGTCAAACTGTGACCAACCAGCCTTATCCCACAACACCCTATTTTCCTTTTTTTGTTGTTAATGGTTTACATTCTTCCAGTCTGATCATTTAGACTCTGCCCATCTTGGATTCTTTCTTCTCCCTTGTTCCCAACATGCAAACATGAAGTACTGTATGGGATGGGTATAGTCTTCATTCTCAAGATCTCATCGCTCCATTTTCTGCACAAAAGCTTGCTATAGAGTGTGTGTTGGAGGGATGGGAATGGAAATAAATACACTATGATTCAGGTGTTTTTTAAAGATTTTATTTTGTTATAATAATTGCTTTGTTCCTCAAGCACTGTTGATTTGATGGCAGAGAAACAAAAATACATAAAGTAGCCCATTAAGAATATTCAAAGCTTGAACTCCATGTTAGGGCAGTTTATTCCCTCTCAAGAGGTCTTTCTTTCCCTCCTAATTTTAGGAAGGCACCTGAGTATAGACATTTCTCCTGGCTGTAGATGGAAGCTCCCAGGATGGAGATATGCTCAATGGAATATCATACCAGTCACGAGAAAGAAGGAAATCCCGCCACTATGCTTATGGGTGAAATAAGTCAGACAGAGAAAGATGAACACTTTATGACATCACTTATATGTAGAATCTAAAAAAACCAAACTCATAGAACTATAAAGTAGACTGGTGTTTACCAGGGAATGAGGTGTAAGGGAAACAGGGAGATGTCGGTCGAAAATTTGCAATTATAAGACAAGTATCGTGATTAGAGTTAATAATTCTGTATTATACACTTGGAAGTAGCTAAGACAGTAAATCTTAACTGTTCTCACCACAGAAAATAAATGATAATTATGTGAAATGATAGAAGCAATAGCTAATGATACGGGGGTAATGATTTTGCAAATATATCAAATTATCACTTTATACTCCTTAAACTTATACAACTTTGTATCTCAATAATATCTCAATAAATCCCTAAAAAATATCTAAGCCAGGGAACCAGTCTCAGAGGGGAGGAGCTACTGGATGAGTCACCAAGACAAGGTCTCTGAGCTAGGAAAGCAAGGCGTCAGCCTTGAAGTGAAAAATGAGACTCCAGAGCAATAGAAAAGGAGGTCTTGGTTTTATTCCTGCAGCTACCATCTTAGTTCTTTTCCAGAACACCTTTATCACAGAGGATGGCACATACCTGGTGCCCAGAGTACACTGAATGAACTGTAAACTGGTGTGCCAGCTTTCTAGCTGGTCTTCTTGCCTCCAGGCAATCCTTCTATGGCGATATAGTATATCACCCTTGTGGTTATCACCCCACAATGCCACTTTGAATCTGTTCCTTCCCAGCTCAAGAATCTTTCAGGCCTCTAGCAGAGGCTGAAAACTAGAAGCCTCTGAGCTGAATCCAGCCCCAGATGGCTTTTGTTTGGCTCACAGTGTGTTTTTCAAAAACTTGATTCAGATACACTTTAAAATAGAGATTTCTTGTGTGTGTCTCCGTGCACACACACACACACACACACACATACACACATTCAGATTTCTGGCTTCTCTTAAAAACTCAGAATGTTTGGCAACTCCAGGCCCACGTTCCCACCTGGCAATAATCAGCTGGTGCTGAGAACAGCTGCCCCGGCCCTGGCATCTGCTCTCCGCTGCTCACCACACCCCCACCAGCGCCTTTGCACCTTTCCCGGCCCTCCACCTACTAAGGTTCCTGCTGGCCTCCAGGAGGTTTAGAATTTGTTAACCCTTGACCTACAAGATGAACTCTAAAGTCCTAGCATTCGAGGATCTCCTCAGTGTGGTCATAACACTACATCTCAATTATCTGAGCTCTCATTTAATTTTTTTTTTTTTTGAGCTCTCATTTTAAAAACTTCTCTGATATCCCTTTAAAATATCTCTTTCCCACCTCCCTTCATTAAAGAAACATTACCAGCTGCTGCCATGTGCTAAGGCATGAGCAAGACCCACACAGTGTCTGCCTCCAGGAGGCCAATATTCCCTGGGGAGACCGGGTATTTAAACCAGAAGTTTCAATGAAGAGTGACAGCTGCTACAGGGCTGGCAGGAAAGCAGAAAGGAAGGGTTCAGAATGCGGGCACTAACCCAGTCCAGAGCTTTCTAGGGGGGGAGTCACATCTAATACAAGGTCGGAGACAGTGCCCAGGGAGGGGTCACGACTATAGCAAGGCCCAGAGCTGAGCGAAGAATGGAAAAGAGCTGGGTCTGGACTCCATGGGCAGTGGGAGTGGTGCGTGGGGACCAAGGAGTCTGAAGGCTGAGGCTGGAGAAGCAGGCAGGCACAATCACACAGTTCATCTCAAGGGTGTTTGGAAGCATTTGAAGAGTTTAAAGAAAGGGAATGGCGGGCTCAGCTCCATTGGTTAGAAAGAGCATCACGACTACTTAGGAAAGACAGATTGGAAAAGACAAAGAGGCAAGATGGAAACCATGTTGAAAAGACTTACGGGTGCGCAGATACAAAAGGTCAGGGGTCACATGATTCCAATGTATGTAAAATATCTAGAATAGGAGAATCCATGGAGACAGAAGGCAGAGCCATGGTGGCCATGGGCTGGGAGAAGAAGGTAGATGGGGAGTGCCTGCCAGATGGGCATAGGGTTTTTCTCTGGGGTGGTGAAAACATTTCGGAACTAGATAGAGATGACGACTGCAGCACATTGAGAATGCACTAAATGCCACTTTGAAATAAACAATTTTATGTTTTATGAACATTTTGGGTTATGTGAATTTTACCTCAATTCTTCAAGGACTCTTATGGAGTCCATGCAAGAAGCATTTGGAAGAAGAAACATGATGACGTGAGCCCAGCCCCCAAGGCTGGCCCATGCCATTTCCTTCTCCTCTGGATGGCCTCTCCCCTCCTTCCTTCCTTCCTCCACTTACCCTCCAGGCCCAAGTCATCAGCCACCTCTAAGACCAACCCAGCTAGAGCTCATCACTTCCTCCTCGAATTATGGCCATACCTCCCATCGTACACATGCAACCTCCAGAAGCTTGACGAGCTAAGAAGGTATTCTCCCACTGGAGCCTTCGGAGGGGAGCACAGCCTGCCCATGCTTTGATTTTTGATTCCTGGCCTCCAGAACTAAAAGAGAATAAATTTCTGTTGTTTCAAGTCACCAAGTCCTTGGTAATCCGTTACGGCAGCCATAGGAAACCAGCACTCTTCACCTCTATGATCTTCAGTTTTCTCATCCCTAAAGTATGGAGAATAATAGTACACACCTCACTGGGCTGTTTAAGTGAGATCATGTACAGAGAGCACTTAGCCCAGGACCTAGCAGGTGGTACATGTTCAATAAGGGTTAACTAGTCATTTGACTTCATTACCAGCAGTTGTAGCACCATACAGAGAAGGCAGGTCTAACTGGGTTTAGCGGGAGGTCTCTTGAGAAAGTGGCCTTGAGCTGAGACAATGGATGAGAAGGCATTAGCTGAACAAAGGAGAGGGTGAGAGGACTGGGATGGACTGGAAGAGAGACAGGGCGGTGGAATTAGAAAGAATAGCATATCCGGAGGCCGGGGGTAAGGGGGAACAGGTGACATTTGGGAAGTTGAAAGCGATTCTAGCCAATGTTGGAGGGCATGTGAAAGTGAAAGTGAAGTCGCTCAGTCGTGTCAGACTCTTTGGGATTCCATGGACTGTAGCCCACCAGGCTCCTCCATCTGTGGAATTTTCCAGGCAAGAGTACTGGAATGGGTTGCCATTTCCTTCTCCAGGGGATCTTCCTGACCCAGGGATCGAACCTGGGTCTCCCGCATTGCAGGCAGACGCTTTACCGTCTGAGCCACCGGGGAAGCCCCTCATAGGAGCAGCTTTATTTCTGTGATGGGCCAGTATCATTTCACATTTGTGTGGGAACAATAGGGAAGTTGGATTTGGTGTTATTTTGTATTTACTCTCAATCTGACGTCCTATCAAATATTCACAAAACGCTCTCCATCTCTTCATTGGGTGAGTGGGACAGGAGTTTTCGGAAAGCACAATTGACAAACTATTTTCCTTTCGACCTTGTGCTATAATCCCAAACTCAGAACTACCCTAATTCTTTCTCCTTAAGCTGTTGTACTTAAGCACACATCTCTCGGGCAATTACCAGTTATAAAGGTGCTTTCATTTTGTTGGGCTGTAAGATTACTTCCCATGCCAAGACCATGGGCACTTCTAAATGACATGCATGTCATTGACCTGCTTGCTCTTAAATTCAGCTCTACCCTTTCCCTCTCCTTCTCTCCATAATCCTTGGGCTTCCTTGCCCTCTCACTTCCTGGTAAGTTTGACCAATGGAAGATGCCTCCTTAAGCTTAAATTTTCCCGGGGTATTATACCTTTCAGAGTTTCTGTAAATACTAAATGATGAAAACGTATGTTGGGTTCCTCTGGCAGCAACTATTGCTTTTCACTCATTATATACATTGTCTTTCTTCCACTGAAATCACATTTACAGTTGTGCATGTGGTCATTCATGATGTTGTGATCACTCACCTAGAGCCAGACACCCTGGAATGCAAAGTCAAGTGGGCTTTAGGAAGCATCGCTACAAACAAAGCTAGTGGAGGTGATGGAATTCCAGTTGAGCTATTTCAAATCCTAAAAGATGATGCTGTGAAAGTGTTGCACTCAACATGCCAGCAAATCTGGAAAACTCAGCGGTGGCCACAGGACCAGAAAAGGTCAGTTTTCAATCTGATCCCAAAGAAAGGCAATGCCAAAGATTATTCAAACTAACACACAACTGCACTCATCTCACACACTAACAAAGTAATGCTCAAAATTCTCCAAACCAGGCTTCAACAGTACATGAACCATGAACTTCCAGATGTTCAAGCTGGGTTTAGAAAAGGCAGAGGAACCAGACATTAAATTGCCAACATGTGTTGGATCATCAAAAAAGCAATAAAGTTTCAGAAAAACATCTACTTCTGCTTTATTGACTACGCCAAAGCCTTTGACTGTGTGGATCACAACAAACTGTGGGAAATTCTGAAACAGATAGGAATATCAGACCACCTGACCTGCCTCCTGAGAAATCTGCATGCAGGTCAAGAAGCAACAGCTAGAACTGGACATAGAACAGCAAACTGGTTCCAAATCGGGAAAGGAGTACGTCGAGGCTGTATATTGTCACCCTGCTTATTTAACTTATATGCAAAGTACATCATGTGAAATGCCAGGCTGATAAAGCACAAGCTGGAATCAAGGTTGCTGAGAGAAATATCAATAACCTCAAATACACAGATGACACCACCCCTATGGCAGAAAGTGAAGAAGAACTAAAGAGCCTCTTGATGAAAGTGATAGAGAAGAGTGAAAAAGTAGGCTTAAAACTCAACATTCAGAAAACTAAGATCATGGCATCTGGTCCCATCACTTCATGGCAAATAGATGGGGAAACAGTCTCAGACTTTACTTTTTTAGACTCCAAAATCACTGCAGATGGTGAGTACAGCCATGAAATTAAAAGACGCTTGCTCTTTGGAAGAAAAGCTATGATCAACCTAGACAGCATATTAAAAAGCAAAGACATAAAAAAAATAAATAAATAAATAAAATAAAATAAAAAGCAGAGACATTACTTTGCCGACAAAGGTCCATCTAGTCAAAGCTATGGTTTTTCCAGTAGTCATGTATGGATGTGAGAGTTGGACCATAAGGAAAGCTGAGCACCGAAGAATTGATGCTTTTGAACTGTGGTGTTGGAGAAGACTCTTGAGAGTCCCTTGAACAGCAAGGAGATCCAACTAGTCAATCCTACAGAACATCAGTCCTGAATATTCATTGGAAGAACTGATGATGAAGCTGAAACTTCAATACTTTGGACACCTGATGTGAAGAGCTGACTCATTGGAGAAGACCCTGATGCTGGGAAAGATTGAAGGAGGAGGAAAAGGGGACAACAGAGGATGAGATGATTGGATGGCATCACTGAGTCAATGGACATGAGTTTGAGTAAACTCCAGGAGTTGGTGATGGACAGGGAGGCCTGTCATGCTGCAGTCCATGGGGTCGCAAAGAATCAGACACAACTGAGCAATTGAACTGATGTGGTACTGAACTGATTCAGAGTAAAAATCTGTATTTTCAACTTCCCTTGCAGCTAGATATGATCATATGCCTAAGTTCTCGAATTTGAAAAGAATTGTGTGTGAGTTCTGCACTTGCCCTCTTCTCCCCTTTCTCCTTTTCTGGGGCTGGCATGGGATGGGATGGGGAGCCACCCTGGGATACATGGGCAAGGACAACACCCTGAGGACAGCAGAGCAGCAAGGTCAAAGACACTTGACCCCTCAAATGACTCTGCAGAGCAGGGCCAACAAGCCAGCCAGACTTGCAGAAAGAGACACAAACTGGTATGCTCTTTATGCCCCTGTTACCTGGGGACTTGGCTGTACAACTAAACCTGTATTTCATCTAAGGTCATGCCCAACAAAGTGTCTGGTACCCAGCAGGCATTTCAGGTACCAGCAGAGATCAAGGGTGCTTGCTTGAAAGCTGAAAAAAATAACTTCCTTTTGAAAGTAACAAAAGAGTCTCTGCTTTCTGGATGCAGCCCAGAACTTGCCTTTGAAGCAGTCTATCCCTTTGTTCTCAGAGCAGTAACTCAGTTGAGCCCTTTTAATTATGCAGTAAGGAAGTTATCTTAGAATTAGCTGGGGAACTTTTGAGAGAAACTAATTTCCTGCAATTAGGCCAATGGGTACTGGAGTAAATTAATTGGGATGTTAAAAGAAAGTGCACTCTTACATGCAGGACACAAACTAATAAGACTGAGGATTTATTAGTTACACTAGTTACTTCTAAACTTTCATCATGGCCAAAATGGACCAGCAAACATCGTAAGCAGTAGTTGGATGAAATGCCTCTAAGAAGTTTTGTTTAATGGCTCTTATTAAACTCTTGCACAAGGTTCCCTGCCTTCTCTGATCAGCCTCTCAGTCATTTTTTTCTCTCCCAGCCCTTCCATGGTATTAATTTTATGCCAAAAAGGGATCATGTCACTTCTTTCCTTTCTTTGCTGAGAGCGTCACAAAAAATCCCTGGCAAACTCGATTGCGTTGTGTATCATCTCCCTTTCCTTTTCTCAATAATTCATATTTACCAACATTCACCAACTTCCTCTCCTTTTTACTCTGCATCCAAGCTCTTTGTTGATCTCTTAACACACACTCACCTATCTCCGATTGCTATCAATAATGGTCATTGTTGCTCATAATTAGAACCTATCTTTGAATAGGCTCTCCTTTTTAATGACTCAGCACAGTCATTAAACAGTTGACCAGAGTTGAAAATACTAAGCTTAACTGGAAATCTGATAACTCTGTTTAATTTTTTATTCTCAAAGAAACTTGCCCTTGTTGAAAATCTCCTCCAGGGCAGAAATGATGCTAACAGTTTCATAGCATAGGAAAGGGCTGCCCATTGCTTCGGGATGGTGCTTTCTTCCTGATTCTCAATTGTAATCTCCAGAAGAAGCAATAGAGGAATAAAAAGTTCCCCATTTGCAGGACAAGATTGGGACGATCCATTTTAATCCTCCTTTCTTTCCCCTTTGCTTCCTTTTCATCCTCCTTTTCCCCCAGGGCCACCATCACCATTTGCATCTTCATTGTTATTTTCAGAGAATTAAGTCCCACTCTGGAGCCCCAGGTTGTGCACCTCTGAGCTCTTCTGCCTCAGTCAAGTGTTCTTTGAGCCCTGAGCTGGACCCTCCTGAGCTTCTCTGCTGGCACCAGCCCAGCAGGCCCTCAGGGTGGCAATTTATGGGATGGCAGGAGGAGCAGAAATCAGTCGTGAATATTCTTTGGAAGGACTGATGCTGAAGCAGAAACTCCAATACTTTGGCCATCTGATGCAAAGAACTAACTCCTTGGAAAAGACCCTGATGCTGGGAAAGATGGAAGGCAGGAGGAGAAGGGGACAACAGAGGATGAGACTGTTGGTTGGCATCACCGACTCAATGGACATGAGTTTAAGCAAGCTCCGGGAGGAGGTAATGGACAGGAAAGCCTGGCGTGCTGCAGTCCATAGGGTCACAAAGAGTCAGACACGACTGAGTGACTGAACTGAACTGAGGAGGAGCGGTGGAAGAATGAGGGGAGTCACTGCCGTGAGACCCAAAGAGCCCAGAGGCGCTGACGCCCACTGTCCACCCGCTCCTCCACGCCGTCCACAGTGACGCCTCTCCCCTCCTTAGGCGGGGGGGTGCTCTCCTGTGGCTCCTTTTCCCTTCACGGATTTTCTCTGCCTTTTTTAACCCAATTTTCTATTTGGAAGAAAACATGTAAGAGCTAGAGGGAAAGAGGCTGCACAAGGGGCACTCTTCCTGCTGAACCCCCTGGAACAGGTCCCTGGAGGAGGGAAGGTGTGGGGAACATCGAAGCCCCAAGATCTCTCGGCATTACCACTGTGTGTTTGGGTGGAAGACAAAACTCACAATTCTGACTCCACCACCCGAGGACACAGGGGCTTTTTTTCCAGGCGTTAAGAGAGGGTGATTTCAAGCAGGTTTCAAGGTTTTTGATTGCTGCCGTCTTAAAGTAGAGGATTTAAGAAATCCAATGCCACCTGTCCCTCCCGAAGCAACAAACCAGACCCCCAGGAGGCTGACAGCTCTGCAGAGGTCCAGGACTTCGCTCCAAGCACTGGCACTTTCAAGGGCACCTTCCACTCTGGTTTATTTGTGTTTGGAAAATGTTGCTGCATTGATCCATCACCCCCACAAAAGAAAACAACTATAAAAAAAAAAAAGGAGAAGCTGGCCCTGAGGAGGACAGTGGAGGTGAGATTCAACTTGCACAGGGCATGAACGGAAGAATCACAATCGGCAGGAAGCAGACCAGAAATAAAAATGGGTTCCCGCCTCCCACTCGCCCGAGCTGAACTTGAAAGGAGATGCAAGTAGCCACAGCTGGGCTGGCACAGTGCTGCCCTGACTCTGCCCTTGGCTCTGGCACCTACCTCTGAGTTTCCTCTGAGTCTTGCTCAGCGTTGGGCTGGGCAGGGGGTGACCCTGCACCACAGGCAACAACGCACAAGCTATGCTTTTAGTTCCCATAACGTGCACTTCGGACCTGACTCCTCTGCTGGGAAAGAAAGACAAAATTAGAGTATTGAGTGGGATTAGAGATGATCAAACTGAACAATCCTGGCCATGAGAACATCCTAGACCTTTCAGCCCCAGGCAAGCTGCCTGCTGAGTTGCCCAAGCAAGAGCAGACTGCCCAGCTGACTGCCACCCCATGGCACCATAAACTAATAGTATTATTCATTATTCATTAATTCAAATGTTATCATCTTAAGTCATTACATATGGCAGTGGTCTGTTGAACAGCATAAGCTAATGAACAGACTCCAGTATGTCAGGAAAGGGTTGGTTTTCCCAGGGCAGTGTGCACACAAATACAAGCTGTGCTTTGGAATGCTCACCGAAAGTTCTCACCACTAAGTCGCTTAACAAAGAGTTAATGTGTTAGGTTGAAACTGTTCCCTGAACACTGGGTCATTCTAGATTTAGAAGAGGAAGGTCTGCTCCATGCACTTATTCAGGGACCCAAGCTGATGGCTGCTCTGTCATCTCCCACGTGATGCTCCCAGGTCATCCTGGGCACTGCTGTTCTGTCTGGGCAGAAGGGGGAAGAATAAAGGAGCAAACACAGATCCAGCCAGAAGTGGCCTGCATCTGATTCCCTCACTCTCTATTGACTGGAATTCAGCTGCCTGGACATACTTAACTGTGAGTGAGTCTGGGAACTGAAAGAAAGAATGACTCTTAGGGGACTGCATCAGTCTCTGTTATATCTGGGTGGCATGTAGGGTTTAGATATGACCTTAGGGTTACGGCTCTACAACAGAACCAGGGATTCAGGGTTGTTCTCAAAGGAGAAAGGTTAGAACATCAGGCAGTTCCATCATGGGTGAGAGGGACCACAGTATCTCACACTTTATATTTCCCAGGTGGAGGTGGGGCCAGGCAGGGGTAGTCAGATGTTGCTCCATACATGCACTGACTTGAGAGGAGGTTGGGAAGCATCCTTGTTTGCAGGAAAGACCACTGAGGACAAGACTGAATAACACAGGGCCTTCCATCCTAGCTGGCATCCTGGCCTGAACGGAGGGAAGAAAGTCCTATAAGGACTTATGAGCAGATAATTTCAGTTCTTTTTCTGAAATACTTAAGTAAAAGAGGACCAGAAAAACGAAACAGGCCCTTAAAAGCATCACATCCAGGGTCTCCTTAATATTGAGGGCCAATAGCTACAGAAAAATAATCAATTGACATAAGTTATATAAGAAAAACTTCCTCATAATTTGGCTTGTTTTAAGAAAGATATATAATGGATTTATTTGATTTTTAGATTAAGAACAAAAAAGTACAAGTGGTTTGTAATAAATATCATTAGTAAAATATGTACTGTAGTTTGATTTTAAGGCTAAATAAGATACACAGAGCAAATGTCTAGAAAGACAGAAAATTAAGAGACAAAAACAGAGACAAAGAGAGGGAGAGAAACACAATAAGAGACATAGAAATACATTTGAGCAAAACACATACCCTAATGTGATTTTTCACATTAACTAGAGAACATGGGATGCACAACCAGAAAGATTTATGAAGCCAATCTCTATGAACTGTCAGTTCTTCCTCAACTCTAGTTCTCAGTCATTCACAATAGTTTCTATCTGCCTCCTTGAAGTAGATATGGAAACTAAAGACATAATTCAATAGACTGAAGTCATCTCTGAAGCCAAGATTGCAATGGGTCATAACTTCCCCCTCAAAGAAAAATGCCCTCCAGATAAAAAATCCATGTGAAGGGCCTAGGCATCTCCGTAGTGATCACTATATGCTTAAGCACTTAATGGTGATGCCCAGCAAGGTAGCAAACTTAACCCTAACTTTTGCTTCTGTGGTTCTTCCTGAACCCAGCCACTGAAGCAATGTCCCCGTCACAGCAACCTGGCCTCTGCAGGCCACAGAAATGGGCCACCAGGCTCCACAAGGTGCGGCTCTGTTCTGCAGACTGTCATAAATAACCCCGTGGAAGAAATGGGAATTCTATCATCTGTTGGGAAGTCATTCAAAAATTCAGTGGGCTTCATTACATAAAATGTATCAGTTCGGTTCAGCCGCTCAGTCGTGTCCGACTCTTTGTGACCCCATGGACCACAGCATGCCAGGCCTCCCTGCCCACCACCAACTCCGGGAGTCCACCCAAACCCATGTCCATTGAGTTGGTGATGCCATCCAACCATCTCATCCTCTGTCATCCCCTTCTCCTCCTGCCTTCAATCTTTCCTGGCATCAGGGTCTTTTCAAATGAGTCAGCTCTTCACATCAGGTGGCCAAAGTATTGGAGTTTCAGCTTCAGCATCAGTCCTTCCAATGAACACCCAGGACTGATCTCCTTTAGGATGGACTGGTTGGATCTCCTTGCAGTCCAAGGGACTCTTAAGAGTCTTCTCCAACACCACAGTTCAAAAGCATCAATTCTTCAGTGTTCAGCTTTCTTTATAGTCCAACTCTCACATCCATACATGACTACTGGAAAAACCATAGCCTTGACTAGACAGACCTTTGTTGGCAAAGTAATGTCTCTGCTCCTTAATATGCTGTCTAGGTTGGTCATAACTTTCCTTCCAAGGAGTAAGCGTCTTTTAATTTCATGGCTGCAGTCACCATCTGCATAAATAAGTACATTCAAGAAAAATATTGATTAAAATTCTTTTTTGTTCTCAAGGGGAAAAAGTTTCTTTTCTCCATTTTCTTGACTAACATCAATGACTCACTTGTCACAAAACTGAAGCTGATGCTTTCCTTCTCTGGAGATTTTCAAGAGAAAAGTCAAAGAGGCAATAAAACCAACTTGGAAAGTGTTGGAATGAAGTGCCATGTAACCCCAGGGCAGGGTGACAAATTACACATGTTACCTTTCAACCCTTTGATTCTAGGATTTTTCTGGATGTTCCAAAGAAACAGGCCCAAAGCTTGAAATCATATTCCTAGAAAAGAACAGCTTAAACATTTCTTCTTATTCCCTGAGTATTCTAAAGGGAGAAGAAATGAACTGGTCATTCATTCATTCATTTGTTAAGCATTTTTGAGCACCATAATGGGGATAGAGTGATTCATATGAGTTTAACTGAAGGTCTATTGGCTCTTAAAGCCTCCATCTAGTATTACGGCATTCTTGAGTCTATCTTACTTTTTCTTATAAGTGTCTTGGTTATATATTGCTTAATAACAGACCATCCAAAACTACAGTGGCTTAAAACAAAAATAATCATTTATTTTGTTCAGGAATCTATAATTAGGGTAGAACTCAGTGGAGATGGTTCATCTCTGCTCCAAATGTCTTCAGCTAGGGCTGGCCGATCTACGTTGAGACAGTGCACTCCACTGGCAAGCTGATGCTGGTTATCAATTGGGAGCTTAGCCAGGACTGTGGTCTAGGAGTCTGAGTTTTCTCTTCTTAGACGTCTCCGTGGGATACTGGGACTTCTTCAAAACAAAGCGGCCCTATTTCAAGAGTGACTATTCCAACAGGTCTAGGAGAAAGCTGCAAGATTTCTTATGATCTAATCTCAGAAGTTCCAGAACTTCACTTCTATTAATCAGGTAAATCCACAAAAGACCAGTTCAATTCAAGGGGTGGACAATTAGACTCCTTCTCTCAAAGGGAGCAGTAGCAAAGAATCTGGACTCCTCTTTATTCTACTATAGCAAAATTTGTCCAACAAATTCTTGCTCAGTTTTTTTTCCCCATGGTTTGAAAAAGAGCTTCTTTTATGTGTGTCTGAAGAAAGAATGAACCTCTGAAGACATCCTCTGAGAATAAATAAAGTATCCAGGAGGGCACTATGGAACTGGCCCAACAGTCTGCTGAGGGTGGTAGAAACTCTAACAAAAAGTAAAGCATAGACTCAATTTGAGATTAAAATACTTCCCATATATTAGTGCATGTGTGTGTGTGTTTTAAGTTGTTTCATTTGTGTCTGACTCTTTACAACCCTATGGACTGTAGCCCAGCAGGCTCCTCTGTCCATGGGGATTCTCCAAACAAGAATACTGGAGTGGGTTGCCATGCCCTCCTCCACGGGATCTTCCAGACCCAGGGATTGAACGCAGGTCTCTTAGGTCTCCAGCATTGGCAGGCGAGTTCTTTACCACTAGCGCCACCTGGGAAGCCCATATTAGTGCAGAGGAGTAGTGGTAGTGTTAGTCACTTAGTCGTGTCTGACTCTTTTTGACCCCATGAACTGTAGCCTGCCAGGTTCCTGTCCATGGGATTCTCCAGGCAAGAATACTGGAGTGGGTCACCATTCCCTTCTCCAGGGTATCTTCCCAACCCAGGGATCAAACCCTGGTCTCCTGCACTGCAGGCAGATTCTTCATCATCCAAGCTACCGGGGAAATCCACATTAGTGCATACTCTTTCATTATTGAGTATGGTGGAAATTATTGTCTGATTATTAGAAATTCATTTCCCTTTCCTCTTCTGAGAGAGCCCCAGCATTGTTCAAAATCAACTTTCCTGCAAAGCCATGTGCTTCAGAAAAGTGTGTGCATCCCCAAAACAGGGGTGAATTAGCAGCAGTTTAAGTCTTGTATCATCTGCTCATTGCCCTTGCCAGTAAACAGCTAGACATGTGACATACTCCTAGCCTATGAGATGCAAAAGGAAATCTCTCAAATTGTTTCAAAGAATCTTTTACGAGACACAGGAAGAAACAGTCTCTCTTTTGTGTCTGAATAGGACACAAGAACCGCCACAACCAACTTGCAGCCATCAGAAGAACAAGGCTGTGGATGGAACTTCCAGTGTCTTTCCATCTTTCTGACTATCTCCCCACCATATTCCATATATGAAAAAGGTATAGGCATTTGCACTGATTTGGTTTTGGTCCCAGGACAATCTGTGTTATATATTAAAAGCAACTAGTGAGATGACTGTGGCTTTCATGGTGGCTTAGTGATAAAGAATCTGCCTGCCAGTGCAGGAGATATGGGTTCAATCCCTGGAGAAGGAAATGGCAATGTACTCCAGTATTCTTGCCTGGGAAATCCCACTCACAGAGGAGCCTGGCAGACTACTATCCATGGGGTCGCAAAAGAGTCAGACACAACATAGAAACTAAACAACAATAACCAGGACAAAGATGGAATCTCAGTGTGAGAAGGTGTGTTAAATAGTTAGAATAATCAACTTCAACCAATCCAAATTATAGACATCCATGAAAGTTCAAAATGTTAATACACAGTAGATTCTCATTATTCACGGATTCCATATTTGTGAATTCATCTACTCACTGAAAATTACTTGCAACCCCAGTATCAATATTCACCCAGCTTTCACAGTCATCTATGCACATGCACAGAGTGGGGGGGGTGGGGGTGGTGAGGGATTTTGAGCAGCTTGACATGCACATTCCCAGCTGAGGTTGAACAGATAATACCTGCCTTCTCATCTCAGCTCTCATCCTGTAAACAAGTGTCCTTTTCATAGTGTATTTAGTGTCACACTGTGCTTTTTGCTGGTGATTTCACTGTTAAAATGCCCGAGGTATAGTGCTGAAGTGCTGGCTAGTGTTCCTAAGTTCAGGAAAGCTGTGATGAGCCTCACAAGGAAGGTACTTGTGTTAGATAAGCTTCACTCAGGGATGAATTCTAGTACTGTTGGCCAGGAAATTCAATGTTAATGAATCAACAATATAGATTAAATAAGGTGTCTTTAAACAGAAACATACATAAAATGAGATTATGTATTGATCACTGAAAAAAATATCATGAGCAGAGGTTCATAGAGACCTAAGCCTATATTTCCCTAGAAGCAATGGTTCAGTATTTGCCCGTTCAGTATGTATACAAACTTTATAGAACACAACTACTGTGACTATATGTTTATTTCCTATTTGTGGCTTCAGGGAGTGAAACTATAGGAAGTGTGTACACTCTCAGTGAATCCCTCCCTCACAAGATCCAACGACGTCTCGGTTATGAATCCAGGTTGCCTGAAGATCCACAGTGGCCAGTCACTGTGACCAGATGACCTGAGATAGTTCACTCCACATTCCAACAATCACCAGCAAATACAGCATGCTACAGGGAAAGGCTCACACTTTGCAGTCAACAAGGCTACTACAGGAAAGCTTTCCCAATCACAGAATGTTCTCACAAAATATTATTTACAAACTGGACTTGATTGTTCTTCCATGTTTCCTTACCTAAGGTGATAAAAACACCCCTGTTAAGGTGTCACTTTGATCTGGGGTCTCCACCATACCCATGACAGACAAGCGGGATGCTATTGCTAAACCCAAGCATTTGAGCCCAAAGTCTTCACAGCCTGGGAGGCCAGTTTCCTTCTGAGTCAGTGGTCCAGCTTACTGGCTACAAAGAGCCTGTCCACATGTTCCCCAACCCAGGGTGTATCATCGTCTTCTTCATGTGGTGAGATCTCATTAGCCACGGCTAAAGTTAGGACCACCGAACCCTACAGCAACCCAGCCAACACAGGCAGTGTCCACCAATGCTGGACTCAGCCAGTGCAGGAGAACTCTGAGGTTAACTCCTCCATCCATGAAAGCCATGACCAAGGGTCTGACAGTGCTCTCCATTGACCCAAAGCAGAATTTTGACTCTTTAGGGCCCCTAGCAACTGGGCCACACTTAGCCAGTGGGAAGCCGTGTGTTATTGGTTGAAGTTTCCTTCTCTGAAGAGCCAAACTTCTCAAACGATTTGTTCCCACTTACTGTCTCCCTCTTTCCTCACTCTTCAAGCTGGTTTCAACCTCAACTACACCACCTTGGAGAAGAAAATGGCAACCGACTCCAGTATTCTTGCCTGAGAAATCCCATGGACAGGGGAGCCTGGTGGGCTATAGTCCATGGGGTCGCAGGAGTCAGACACGACTTAGTGACTAAGCCACCACACCACCTAATACTTCAAAAGCTTTCAGTGGCTTGCTCCATCAGCCAGGAACGTTTCAGTCTTAGCAGTCAAGTACTCTGAGCAGCACCCAACTCGCCAAAGACTCCCTCCTCCTCCACAAAGCACGCTCTTCTCTCTGCATCTGCACTTTCGTCTGTCTCTTTTCCACTCAGCCTCAGGCACTTCGGCTCTCCCATTGTTCAGTTCGCGCTTGGTCTCCTGGAGACCTGGAGGTAGGCTCTTTTCCCTCTTTCTTCGGTACCACTCCCAAACAGCTTCAGCACCACCTGCATCTTCACTGACCACATCATGAGGAAGTCCCCAAATTATAGAAGCAGCCCCAACTTCTCTGAGCCTTGGACTTGTATTTATAGTGGTGACTAACTCTAATACGGTAATTCACCTCTGCAAAAGGTACCAATCCAAGTGCTTTACCTATGCTAAACTCATTTGGGCCTCACAGAAAACTTATAAGGTTAAGTACCATTGTTACGATCTCCAGATGAAGAAACCAAGGGCACAAAATGTTAAAAAAAAGTTTTTCTCGAGGTCACGTGTCTGCTAAGAGGTAGTCAGGGTTCAGAGACCATGCTTTTAATCGCTACACAATACCGCCTTTCAATTTATTTGCTTACTAAAAAGTCACTATTCGAATGCCTTATAAAAACTAAACTCATATATATTTCATTGCAAATCTGGTCTTTCTCGAGTATTCCCTGTTTTGGAGAATGTCACCACCACCCCAGCAGCCATTCTGCTGCTCCCTTATCTGAATGTCCAAATTCAGACCCAACTGAATGGGTCTGAATGGAATGTCCAGTGTTGGGTGGAATGTCCAACCTCCAAATTCCACCCAGTTTACCTCAAAGCTATTTCTCAAATCTGACTTCTCCTCTTCTGTACTATTGAGACCAAGCAACAGTCATGTAAAGCCTGGGCTTTTGCAAGAGTTTCCTAATTGATCTACCTGCGTGTACCCAGGACTGACTCCAGACCTTTCTCCCACTGCAGGAAGTGACTTACTAAAACTCAGATCTGGTCGTGTTTCACCTTACTCAAAGTTTCCCAGGGTCCAAACTCTTTCCCAGGCCCGCTCCTTGCAGGAGCACCCTGTCTTCCCCTCCAGCTGTCTCCTGCCCCTCACCTCCTCATTCATACAAGGCATGCTCTTAACCCCTCTCATGTGGACCCTATTCCTCCCCAAGGCTGTTCCTTCTGCCTGAGTCTCACCGTTCACTTACCCATCCCCACGCTCCCTAACCTCGCTTGATCTGAGAAACTCTTGCTCATGCTTGGGAACATCTTTCAGAGATCAGCCCGCCTTCTCTGACTTTTCACACGCCTGTAACACGCCTTCCCAAGCACTCGGTGTTTCTGCTTTGTACCTCGTTGCACAATTGTCAATAAATAGCTTATTTTGTCATAAGCTCTTTAACATCTGTTGTCCTTGTCCTCTCTCATTAGAACATAAGATCCATCATGCAAAGGCACTTGCTGTCCTGTTTGTCACTATGTCCCCAGAACCCATCTGAGTGCGGGAGGAAGGCTCAGAAGTGTTTTTTCAATGAATAGCTGATGGTTTAGAGCTATATTATGAGCAGCTTAAATGCCAGATTGAGAAGCTGGCACCTACTCAGTAGGTAATAAGAAACCATAGCTGTGCTTTAAGCAGGGAAACGGTGAGAGTAAAGTGCCACATTAGGAAATTAATCTGACAGCACTGTGGTCAGGGAACAGCAGTACATAGGAGAGAAGGAGTTCAGTCATGTTGCAGACTAGAGCCTAGACTGGCAGAGTGATGTTGGAAATAGAAATAAATGAGGGGTCAGAATTAAGAGACGCTGCAAAGTAAAAATCTGCAGGACCTGGTAACTCAACCTATTGACTAGTTGGAAATGGGTCAGTTTTATTCTGATAACTAGCAGCTGATGGCTGTGTACTAGACGCCTATGATGTGGTCAAATACCAATGAGAGAGCAGGGGCTTGAAAGGAGAAGAGGATTGTAGGAAGGGTGCTCAAATCCCTGACAAATGCAAACAAATAAGACAATTACATCTTCAATAAGCAAATACGCAGATAAATTAAGACAAGGGTAGATAAATAAAACAATTACATTTCAACATAAGACACTCACTCTCCCTATCTAGTATCAAAAAAAAAAAAATCATCTGGGACTTCCCTGGTGATCCAGTGGTTAAGACTCCTCACTTCCAATGCAGGGGGCATGGGTTTGATCCCTGGATCAGGGAACTAAGATCCCACACGCCACATGGCATGGCCAAAAAATAAAAACAAATAAAATAACAATATGAAGAATAAAATAATTTTTTTAAAAAAGAAATACTTGGAAAAAAAAAAACAACTCATCTGTTACTGCTTAAAGAAAGTCAACCTAAATGGTAGTAACAAAAGCCTTTCTGCTTTGCACATGCTCTGTTCTCATCAACAGACAACCATTCTTTACATCTGACCCTAAATTTTTAACATAAATTTATCATATTTTAAAACATTTACCTCCTTTTATGAAGCAAAACTTGATAAAATAGGGGAAAAAAAGACATTCCAAGTATTCTCTGATAATAAGCAAAGACAGGCACTATCAGATAATCTGGCTGCAGTTACAAATACATAAAAATATTTAAACTCACTAATTTGAGTGCTTTTACCTTAAAGGCCATTATTTACTTTTAACATTAAAGAGCTTTCCATTACACACACATAATAAATGAATGGAAAGTCTGATCAGTCCCTCAGATGAGATGGCTCCACATCTCATAGGCTTTGAGGGTCCCCCACCCTGCAACAAATACACTTAGAAATTTTAAACTTTAATTTTCAGGAGTGGTTCAGTCTTAAGTGAGATATATGTATATATATAAAATGTCAAACTGCATTTCTCACTCCTGGCCTTTTGTACTGAACTTAAAAGACCATGGGAATAAAATGGCACTCAACACCACACTCTGTAGAAGTATTTTGGGCGCATCATATAATTTCTCAGCCAACAAAAGCTTGTCTGAATCAAAATGCATTGAAAATTCCTTAAAAATGTAACACTCCGTGCAAATCTGCAAGTAAACTCTCAGCCCCTCCCCCATTTCCCCATGAGGCTGCAAATGGATGCAAAAGGCAAATCAGAACATAAGCTAAAACGTGCCCCATTAACCAATTTGTAGTGCATGTACTTATCCAAGCCTCCATGGGGTAACTAGCTTTCTATGTTTGTGTTAGTGTCCTTCTTATCTTAAAAATCATGGTTTATCTGGAAAAACTTTTACTAAGGTCAGTGGTTACATCAACAAGAGAACAGTATCTGGTCTTGAAATAGAAGGGGGAAAACTCTAAGCAAAGTGCAATTAACGACAAAGCAATAATCCCCTCAAACCAAGAGGAAATGGCTTGAATGAAAACAAATGACTTGAATTTTTTTTTAAATAAACCATTTTTAAATTACACAAATGCAATTTCCCACTTTTATTTACTTTGGTCATATCATTTTTCTATTTACATACAAGCAACCAGAGTTTGATAGCCGATATCATCATGGGAATGAGCAGTAGAGGAGAGACAGTTTCCCAGCACCTGTACAGTCGAAGCTGTTCTCATCCATGTTCATAGGGTTCAGCCTAAGCAACTACTGGAGATGGCTATTTCACATGAGTTCTTACCTTGTTACAGCACTAAGTTCATCTTGGCAACAAGTCTGTGAAATCAGTACCACTGTGCCCACTTTACAGATAAGGAAACTGAGACTCTGAAAGATCAGGTGGTCGGAAGGCTTATTAGAGAGGTAAGATGTCACATAAACTTGGCTCATTTGACTCTAGGTCCATTCCCCACACGTTGCTATGTGATTAGCACAGATCAAAATGTCTGAAATCCCTGATATTATGCCCAGGGATAAACCAAAACTCCTCAAACCCCATGTTAGTCTGATAGCTGGACCTTTTCCCACCCAATGAGTAGAATTAAGCCTGAAATAAACAACTCCACATATATATCTCTAAAGAAGATACAAATGAAAATATCTAGATTTCCTTTTATTAATCACTGACAACAGGCACCAGGTATTTTAACACTTTGTAATTCTTTTAAGCATCCTTTCCCCTCGTGACTTGCCTGACTTACCTTCACAACTAGCTGCAGCAAGAACTAATGGAAGCAGTAGGTATAGGGTCAGGTTGCCACTCCAAAGACACCTCACCTGGGGGACCATTCCCAGCACCCCAGTGTTTGACAGCACCAAATTAGACCCACAAAACTCTTATGCCCAGACTTGTCCTGCCACACCATAGAGCCTCTACCCTCAGTCATTAAAGGCTACTGTTAAACACTACCTACTGTTTATTCATTTACTTCATTCATTCAACAAATATTGAGTTGGGAAAAATCAACTATGTATCAGGCACTGTGACAGATATCGGAAAATAAGGCAGAGTTACACAGAGGGTGGAGTTTAGATAACAAATGTTTTGATGTGTGTTAAGGGGTATGGTAGGGAAGAATGGTGTCTATAGACGGGATGCCTAACATAGATTTAGGAGGTCAGAGGTTTCCTAAAAGAAGGAAGGGATGTTTAAATAAAACTATTAAGGGTGGGGCAGTCAGCCAAAGGAAGAGCCTACTACGTGCTGAGCATGTTCTGGTATTAATTATTCTAAAGTTGTTATCTCTATCTGATATATGGGGAACTCAGGCTCCAAGGGATATCATGATTAATAAGGGACAGCTAATCTTAGAATTCAAATCTAGCTCTGCAAACCCCAAGCCCATGTTTCATTAATTTTTCACTGCTCTGCAAGCAGAACACCTTCCCGCAGCCCTAGAGGAACCCAGGAATATGAACCAGTACTCGTCCAAGATCTCCCGCTATGCACAGTTCATCTCCTTAGAGACTTGCAAGAAAGGGTTTGGTGCCAGCTGCTATTTGGGCTGCTGTGTAAGGCACTACAGCAAGGATGCTGGAGCAGAGCCGGGGCAGGATCTGGGGAGGCTCCGTTCAGCATGTGCCCGTCCTGAACCAGGGGGAGCCCTGGAGTACACTGTGGTCATGATCCACCCAGGAGTATCTCCATGCCTCTGTTTTTCAAAGCCATATATCCTTTGGTATCAAAATCGATTTTATACAGCTTGGTCAGCTGACTTATTCCCCAAATTTGATACCCAGAAACACTGGAATGTTTTCACAAGTCCTTTCCACTGTCAATAGAAGAGGACTTGAATCCATTAGAGATATTCAGAAGAAAGTACTACGGGCCCTGATGGGTCATGATAAGACCATGGGGATCACAAGGATAAAACTTTAGTGCAGATTCCTACATGGGCTACTTGGACTTAGTGGGCAAACCCATCATCTGGCTGAGCAAATTCCAATGCATTTATTCAAAGAACAGTCTCATCATCTGCCAGCTGTACCTTCACCAGAAAATTCAGCTTTGATAAAGGAAGATCTTACAAAACTCCAGAGCTCTCATTCTGAAAATCAGTTTTCATTAGTGAGACGTAGGTATTAATAGGCAGCTGGCTACGCCTAAAATCTGGTCCCTATACCATCCTAGATGCTATGTTGCTCTCTCGTGCTGCCTTTATTTGCTGGAGATTATAGCAAACATATCAGCTAACTGGGATTTCTGGTGAGTTATCTGCCAAGTGACTGAGGTCATTTTCTGTTCAGTGAGACCTCTGAGGTGCTGGATACCACTGTGTCCTATGGATAATATCCTCTTTAAAGCAACTGCTCACAGTCACAGACCAACACCGTCATTTCTCTGATAAGCCTCATTCCGAGCTGGGTGTGGGCTCTGCGAGGGAATCCTCCATTGCAAGGTTGTCTACACCAGCAGAGCGGTGACATGGTTCTCTGGCTTCCTCTGTCTTCCCCCACCTTGTCAGCCTTTCCTCCTCATATTCCCAGGACCTCATACTGCTTCCAGTTGCCCATAACCTCTTTATCAGGGTGTTCACCGTGGGGCGAAGAGATCTCCATAAAGTGCTGCCTTCTCTGTAAGACTTCTAGGCCCTCCAAGTTAGTTCGCATCTCATTCCCTGTTCTATTTTCCTCGAGGAGGTCACCTCGAGAAGGCTGAAATCAATTTGCCTCTAATGTTTGAAAATGATTAAAATCGCAGTAACTAATAAAACAAATGTCATTGAAATGTCAGTAGATATAACCCATCTAGAAGGTGCTTCTATTTTAAGGAAGACCTCATCAGCTAAAGGAATTGCTACCTGGGGAGATATAATTGAGCAGGGTGTCCATCATCCACTCCTTTACTGTGTCAAAACTCCAGGAGAAACTGGAGTCACTGTCAGTCCACACCGACACCAGCAATATGGTCCACCCCTGGCCTTTGCCTCAACATTGACAGTGACATCCACAGAGGTCAATTTTCTCCCATGCTTACGCAAGACTTAACTGTGTGTCATCCTGGAAACAGGAGTGATGAGAATTTTGTTACTACAACATTCGTTTATTCAACCTTCACTGAACATTTCTCATGTCAAGCCAAGGGGGCCTCCATGAAATGCGTTACTTTGTATTCTAGATTAAAAGATATAAATAAGGACAGTGCAGCATGAAAGATGCCCTCCTAGTAGCACAGAAACATATACATTACCAGATGTAAAAGTAGACAGCCAGTGGGAATCCACTACATGATGCACGAGCTCAAATCCAGTGCTCTGTGACAACCTAGCAGGGTGGGATGGAGTGGGAGGTGGGAAGGAGGTTCAAGAGGGAAGGTACATACATATACCTATGGCTGATTCATGTTGATGTATGATAGAAACCAATAGAATAATATAAAGCAATTATCCTCCAATTAAAAATGAATTTAAATTCTAGAAAAAGGAGATGCTCTTCTTACAAGAGTCACACACAAGGGACCTCTGGGAGCAGATTTACAGAAGACTAATATCCTCCCAGTGATGGGTGCAGAGGGCAAAATACGTGCAGATGCTTGGAGGGTGAGAGGTCAGGGCCAGGCGTTCTAAGTGGAGGGTACCCAGCCCTTATCTGCAGATGTGCTCCTGATTTTCCTACACTTGGAAATGTGGCCCTAGGAACATGGCCAGATGATCTGCCCTGTAGAGGTCAGTGAAGAATTAAGCCAAATGTAAGACAACTGACAAATTGAATGAGGTACTATACTACAGTCAGGAGCAAAAAACTGGCCTGAGTTTGCGCATTGGCTCTTCCACTGTTAGCTCTGTTATTTGATACAGTTTATTTAAATTCTCAGGACCTCAGTTTCCTTATCTGTAAAGTGGTGAGAAAGTAGGTGTCTCATAAAGTTGCCTTAAATATGCAATTACAGTGGTAGGAAACGTCAAGCACTTGGCACCCAAAGAAACAGTCTCACAGCAGCCCCCTTCTTTCTTGATCTCCTCTCCAGTCTTATCTATCTGGAGAATCTAAGTAGAAACGACTGCTCCCAGTCACAGCATTCAGGTCTGAGAACTCAGAGAAACCGTGGAAAAGTGGACACAAGGGGATGTCATTTTTGAGAGGACAGACATGTATGCCCTAAATCTATTCAAAGGACCCAGGCACTTTTTTTTTTTTTTTTACTAATTTATTATGATCCTCAACCTGGACTTCAGCACCTATATCCATCCTCTTGCTAGTCTTCCAACACTTTTCTGTCACCAATTCCTAGAGCCTTTATCAGCTACCAACCTGTTTCTCCAGTTAACATGTTGAGGGACAACCAGCTAAAGGCAAAATCCAAGGATGTATCATACACACAGCTGGGATGCGGGGGAACAACACAGGCTTTGCTGCCTCCACACCCCTCCTGGGGATCAGCTCTGACTGTTGCTCCAGGGTCCTTGCAGACTTGGAAGACAGCGCTGTCCTAGCCAAGTCCCAGGACTGCAAAAAGACTTTCAAAGGCATCAGGTGTATCCTTTGCCCCCAGACCCAAGACTACCTAAGTACTAAAGAAAGAAATATGTCTAGTTATTTAAAAGGCCTTCATCTCTTATGAGCCACCAAACGGATTTTTTAATTCTCTTTACTGCTTCCCCAACTCGGGCAACACATGCAGATTGACCTCAACCAGCTCTGAGTGACAAGCAGAGAAAACAAAGCAGAAAGGAGAAGGGGAGGAAATGTGTCCAATTAAACCAGTAAGATTTAATTGCCCATGTGGAGTTAAGCGGGACAAGGGTGATATCAGAGGACAGCTGGAGGTGGGAATATCTGATGCCTTGGGGGCTGAGTCTGGGGGCTGGGAATGCCCTGCGGCCATTTAACCCATTTGTTTAATCCTTGGGCTTTGCGAATATTAATACCAGTTTAACTCCCTTGTTAAAAACCAGCTAGATTGCTCTCATGGGAGACCAGAAACAAACTGGGCACCTACTGTGTGCTGAGGGTATAGCCAGGCCTTCATCATGTTGAACTCCTCAGTAAGTCAGCAGGACATCTGAGGATTATGGCCCTTTCTAAGAGCAACCCCCGTGGTCTGAAACACTCCCTTCAGCCTGACTGTGAGTGCTTGCAACCTCAGGATTCAGAGTCTGCTTCATCTCTTTTCACTGCTGCCAGCAACACGGGCTGGGCAGCTGGAGGTGCTCGATAAATTCTATCTGACCCATAATCTAGGAGGCTTGGGCTTCCCAGGCAGCTCAGAGGCAAAGAATCCATCTGCAATGCAGGAGACGCGGGTTCGATCCCTGAAGTCAGGAAGATCCTCCAGAGAAGGAAATGGCAATCCACTTCAGTACTCTTGCCTGGGAAATCCCATGGACAGAGGAGCCTGGCAGGTTACAGTCTATGGGGTCAGCAAAGAGTCAGACATGATGAGAGACTGAGCAAACACACACACAAACACACACACACTAGAAGGCAAGTTCCTGACTTCAGGATAACATTTAATCCACTAAAGGAAACTTTTTCCAAAAGGCCTATTTTATAGATTGGATTTCAAAAGACGGCCTACGTTCTCAGAGTAAGCAATCTGACATGATAAAGGCCACGTTCAGAGTGTCCCTAAAACGTGGGCACACGTGGTGCGGGATACGAACAGACTCCAAGCTCGCGATTGCTTTGTTTTAACCTTGGCAGCCCTGCAGCTTGGCTCCCACATTCAAAGGGATGATGTATTTTCCCATATTTATTATTTGCACTGGACTACTGAGGAAAAAAGCAGGGCAGCAGGCCGGTGTGTCTCAGTGCGCCTGCCAGGAATAACAGAGAGGCCTTGCACCAGTGCCTCATTAGCTTATGGAAAACAGTTCCCTAAGGAAACTGCGGGGTGTAAATAAATTTAAAACATTTCAGCCTTTTGAGGCCTGCCGATGCCAAATTTGTAAAACAGTGGTGGCTCGAGAACGCTGTAACATTCTGTTGCACGTCTCATAAATTTAGCAGAAGTTCTATAGTCTGTTAATAAGCAAAATAAGGTGATATCACAGACATACATTTTTTTACTGAAATATGCATTACTTTGTTATTTATAAGAAGCAAAAGTATAGTTGGTAGGGTAAATTCAGTCTGAAAGAACAAGATAATTCTAGAGATAGTCAGGCATATGCCTTCCTCACTCAGGGACCTGTTAAAGGAAATCTCCTCTGTAGACGCTGACCCGTGCCTGACTATGTGGCCAAAACTGGCTATAGCTTCACGTATTATCCATGCTTCAAACATGATGTTAGAGAGTATTGTACACGAGGGGAACAGGTGAAGTTTAAACCTAAACCTCTGATAGACTATTTCTGTTAACCATTAACAAGACACACAAAGTAAGTGATATCTCTAAGTCAAAGACAACTTTTAGTCTAATCCTTCTGTTTCATAAACAAGCAACCTGAGACCCACAGGAGTGAAGCGATTTTCCAGAGTCACAGTCTGCAGGACAGGAGCAGAGCTAAGAAAGCATGTTTCTCTCTGCCCACTGTTCGTAAGGCTAACAGGATCAGGGCTGCACGGCACTCAGCAGCCTGCCTGACATTGGGGACATTTGACAAAGGTTGGCTGTGACTGTCACTGTTACCACTATCATTATTTCTGCCACCCTGACCTGCTAAGTTATACAGCTTATTTTTATCTCTTGACCAACAGTCATGACTTGAGAAGCCCAAAGTAGGATTAGTTTCATAACTACTATCAATAGTAGTAGTTTCACATCTACTATCTACTATTTTGGAGAAGGCAATGGCAACCTACTCCAGTACACTTGCCTTTAACATGTTATATTAGCTCAGTGTCCCTCATTAGATGATCCTCCCCAGTGTTAGCTCCTGGGTCCAAGAAACCCCATACACTCTCAGGTTCCCTTAATAAGCATAACATTGTTTCCCACTAAATCATGATCTATTCATTGAGTACCAACAGACTAAATTTTATCAAGGCAGGACGCGCCTCTACTTTTCCATCATTGTAGCCTCAAACTCTGTGCATAGTAGGTGCTCAATAAATACTTAATAGTTCTGACGTCAGATGTTGGGGTTGTCGCTGTTACTGTTGAGTTGCTAAGTCATGTCTGACTCTTCTGGCACTTCATGGACTGTAGCCTACTAGGCTCCTCTGTCGACGGGATTTCCCAGGCAAGAACACTGGAGTGGGTTGCCATTTTCTCCTCCAGGAGATCTTTCTAATCCAGGGATCAAACCTGCATCTCCTGCATTGGCAGGTGGGTTCTTTACCACTGAGCCATCAGAGAAGTCCAGATGGTGGGAACCCAAAAGCAAATAAGGCATGATAGCTCTCCTTCAGAGTTTCACAGTCTGATGAGGCTAATCCTTCTTGAACCCATTTCAGTTTTCAGCCCACATCTCCCCTGTATGTCATTGAGCCCATGCATTTACCTCTTCACAATATAATCCAAATTTCTAATAATCCAAGAATAACCCTCAAGCAGGATTTTATCCAAGATTTGTCATAAATAATAGCCCCAAAACATAATGCACCATTGGGCTATAGAGCAAAAGAAAGCTATGTAGCACAGGTTAAATAATTAAAAGACTACATAGTTTTCTTAAAGAAGCCAGAGGAAACTAACCTAAATTTAATTCAAATCAGATAAAATGAACCTCTCAAAAGAATTACATTCTGAGAATCTACTTGATCTATACCAAAGTTGGATAGCACGTGACTTAGAAGAGCAAAGGTTTCAGTGAAAGTTTATGAACCAGAATATGCAAACAAAGGCCAAGAACTAACACCTGGTCACAGGCTGAGGCCAGCCCCAGGACAGGAGCAGCTGGGCAGGCTAGAAGTGCACAGCCAAAGTCCCAACTCATGAGGGACTCTCCAGCAGGTCTTAACAGTGCTTTTCAAATATTAATGTAGACCAGAAGCCCCTGGAGGGCTTGTAAAAGCCTACGTAGCTGGCCACCCTCAAAGTTTCTGGGGTAGACCCTGAGGGTTAACATTTCTAACACATTTCCCGGTGATGCTGGGGCTACTGGTCCAGGAACCCTTAGTTTAGAGGAAGCCCAGAACACAGATCCCAACACATACAGACATAAGGAAACAGTATCAATGACCTGCAGGGCATGTACTATGTTTGCCTTTTAAAAGTTCCTTGAGCCAATCACCAATTACCTATGCTGTCCATCTGAGTAGCTCTTGAACCAAAGGAGAAGATGAAAGAATTAAGTAGTCATTCCAGTTAATGGGACACAATGTAGGAAACAGCCTAATGTGGAAACCACCCTCCCCGCTGCCTCCAAAAAAAGCTCCTGAAATAGAGAAGAAGCAGAACCAGAGTCAAAAGGGTGGTGAGGAGAAGAACTTGACAAGAAAGGGAGAAGTCGAGAGGAGAAATTGCACCCCTGAAACAGTGCCAAGGAATTGGCACTCCCCCAGGCTGTGGATCCATACCTTGTAACAGCCCCATTTATAGAGCAATTACTATTATTCCAGTCTCTGTCCTAGGGGCTATACATGTCTCTCTCAAACCTTACAACATCCTCGAGGTAGGCATCATCTCTTTTTCAGATATAGAAACAAAGGCACAGCAAGATGAAATAATACTGCCACAGAAGCTAGTAAGTGCTGGCTTTAGGATTCAAATTCATGTCTTGTCTGACCCCCAAGCTCCACTCTTATCCCCCACCCCGTCTGCTTTCCTATTCCCTTTCTCTAAAAACGAAACCCAAAGGAAGAGGAATTGAGGGACGCCACAAACAGCAGCCTATGGCTAGAAAGAGGTAAAGCACAGAATAAGAGGGAGGGGAGTGTGTATAGAGGCTCAGGCTTCAGGTTTGAGACGAGATAGATCTGCATCAGATCTGTGCTTCTCCACTAAGGAGCTATGTGGTCTTGGGCAGACCACATAATCTGATCCCAATTTATTTATCTGTATAATGGGGATATTAATATCTACCTTCCAGAGGTATTAGAAGTAATATGGATTTTCACATTAGAATTTCTAATTTTTACATCAAAACTTTAGATATTTTTACACTAGAACTAGCATATTTTAGTGCATCTCCTAGCAAGTCATAGGTGTACAAAAGTGAAGGTGGCAGCAGTGATTTGGCAGAGACCCCAGTAGTTGAGGAGCTAGAAAGAATACATCTAACAGCTTTAATAAGTTTCAGATATCCAGGTTTGAATCAAGCCTGCATCCAATACAAAAAGAACCTGTTGCTATGGGTTAACCAACAGTGGATGTGGAAAATGGAGAGGTATCTGAAGAACGGAAGTGAACAACTTCTGATCCTAATTTTCAAAACTGAAATAAATATATATTCCAGAAATTCTAGACTTTTAAGCTTATGGTTGGACCTGTACAAGTCCCATACTTGGTCACCACGATGAAGCATTTCTCCATAATTTACAGATAAAACAAACAAGGCTTCCCTCTGAGGGTTAACCAATAAAATCAACATATAATGCTGGAGTTGAGATCAGAAGTATTCAAAGCAACCTCGAAGAGATAAACTGGCCCAAATGTTCCAATAGATGCTCCTGGAATCTAATGGAAGATATTTACAGAACTAAAGGAAGAACATACAGGGGAGGTTGATAAGAAATAAGACAGAATAAACAGGAACAATGGGCAGTAACTCTTCCTTATTAAGAAGAAATTGCTGTGGTCCAAGTACACGGACCAAGAACTCCTTGAAGACGGGAACTGTTCCTATTCACCTGAGCATCTCTGGGATCCAGTGCCATGCTGAGCACAAAGTACCAATTCAGAACAAGAAAGCCCCACTGGACACACTCTGGGAAGCCAGGACTCTGATGACAGCTTTCACAAGGGATTTCCCTGTGCTCTGCTCTGACCTGTCATTTGAAAATGTTCCCCAGTTCTCCGTGACCCATACTCTGAAGGTCCAAGTCCCTCTTGGCCTGATACTCCAGCCTCATTCTATTTTCCTTTCCAGTTTGGTTTTCCATTCTTTTTTTTTTTTTTTCCTAAGTCAAATCTCTACTCCTGCCAAACTGATCTACTTGTGCCCCCAACCAAGTAGCCTTATATTCTCTTGACTCCGTGTTTCCCTACATTATTTGTCTCAACCATAATTGCTCCCTCTGCTTCTCCATACCTTCCAAGATCCTATCTCTAGAAACCTCCCTTGACCATCTCAGGAGAACTTTCCATCTCCCACTTTCAAACTCTCTGAGCTCTTGTTTCTCTACCATTCATTCAGCATTCACCAAATACCACTATGTGTTGACATTTATGTTTTTTCAAATGACTGTGTCTTACCTCCCCAGATGAACCACAAACATCACATCTTATTCATCGCTGCATCCTACCTCGGACCTTGCACAGAGTTAGCACTTAATAAATGTTTGTTGGTGCTGTTAACGATGAAAAACAAATGCTGCTTTGGTAATTCTGAAGCATCTGGCATGCCCAATCCGCCCACACGCTAATGTCATTGCTTCCACTGTAAGTAAACAATGTCTCTTCCACCAGCAGTTTCCACTGGTTCCACCCTGTGCCCTGAGTAAGCAGGAACAAAGGGAAACACTTGTTATTTGTCTCAGACTGGTTGGGAATCTCCAGACTGTCAGAGGCTCATGGACTTTCATATCCCCAGTAACCATCTCTTTAGACCTGCTTCTGCTTGTCAACTGTTGGGGTCCTTTAATGGACCGGAACCCCCTTTCTTGAGATATGGATTGTCTCCTGACCTTGTGACTAACATTACCCCTTGTTCCCTTGGTAATTGTTACTGTATGTTTGGTTTTCTCATCTCTATCATTCCCAAAAGAAGTTTCTTATACCACAGCCTATATATATTCATAGAAAAATCATTAAAGCACCTTTGCTCCATCAGAGCTTAGGTCCCCGTGTCTTTTTTTCTTTGTCTCTCTCTCTCTCTCTCATTCTGGCTGATTCTCTGGGGCGTGGAGACCTGTCATGCTCACTTTCCTGCCCGGGCTTCTAAGACCCTCTTGAGAAGGCATTTTGTGCCTTCACCCCCTCGAGAGCGTGCCTGGTGCCTTCATGAGCGATGCAGGTCTTGTGTCAAGGGCTTTATTGGTCCTCTGCATAAACCAGGGAATATCAGTCCCTTTCTCTCTTTTACTTTCTTATCGTCGACTCTGTACCACCAGGTTCCAGTCCATTAAAGGACCCCAAAAGTCAGCCAGTAATAGGGATCTTCTAAAAATCATTTAACATCCCTGGGCCTCTGTAAATGTCTGTGCTTCCAACATAGGGTTGTCATTAAGATAAATGAGACAATAGAACACAAAATGCTCTGAAAATTCTAAAGCTCTGTGAACCGAGAAGAGTTTTAAGAAACCAATTTAGGCCTCTAGGACATCAGTTAGCTTGGTACCTTGGTAACTTAACCCCTTGAAAGAATTCCCCCCTTTTCTTAGAAGTTAGTTTTGCTTTTGTTTTAATCAGAGAAAGACTAAAGCATTAGACAGAAACTGGCTCAGAGAGAAATACTTGGGCAGGAAGGTATCTTAAGAGTTCATTGGATTGTGTTCCTTTTCCTCTATGGCCTAATTCTGAGTTAATACATGCTGAAAGGTGCTTCTTTTTTTTTCAAATGCTTCAGAGAATAGCACTGAAAAAACAACATGGATTACTTAAACATGCAAGACAGTGGAGAACAGAAGGTCAGGTAGGCTTGGGAAACCTCAGTCCCTCCAGATTCCTCCAGCTCCACGGGCCATGGGCAGGTGGGCTGATTACACAGCATCCATCAACTGGCAGGCACAGAGGAGACTAGAGAAAGTCACCTCTCTAGAATCCCGGGTAGCTGCTGCTTCTACTAAGAGATTGTTTTCTCTAATAGATGAGAATGCCCCAAAGAAAAGTTCTTTCTCCTCTCCAGGATCTCTGATTATAGCACTGATGAGTAGGCCCCAGCAGGCTCACCTAAGTTACCCTCAGACATCTGAGTGCTCACTGTGTGTCCAACAGGGTCATACGCACAACCAAGCTTTAGGTTTCTGGAAGGGCCTGATGTTTGGCATACTACAGTTAGAAAACACTTTGGCCAAAACCTTTGTGCTTGCTCCAGTGCAGTTCCCCTTAACAGAGGTTCTTTGATATCAATCCATCCCCACTAGTTCATGCTGCTGATTGAATCAGGTCTTTCTTATAGACAGGGGCACAGATGATCACAGAAGCACATGAGACGTGGACAAGAGGTACAGAAAACATAACAAGACCTTTCCCTGCCCCATCACTGCATGAAAACAACAACTAGAGGCTGGTCTTGGCCGTCTCAGGCTGCCATTACAAAATACCACAGGCTGGGTGACTTAACAGAAATTTCTTTTCCCATACTTCTGGAAGTTGGAAATACAAGGTCAAAGGGGCAGGCTAGCTGAGAGAGTGAGAGCGCTCTGCTGGGATTGAAGAAAAGGAGAACCAAGCTTTTTGGTGTCACTTCTCATAAGGGCACTGATCCAACCACAAGAGCCCCATCCTCACAACCTTACCTAAACCTACCAAAGGCCCCATATCTAATACCCCATCAAACAATGCTGAAGTGGGTTAGAACTTCAACATTAATTTGGAGGAGACCCAAGCATTCAGTCTACAACAGGGCCCCAAAGAATGTCCAGAGCAATTCTCCACACTACAAAAATCAGCAAGTCCCACCTCTGTTACTTCCCCAAAGATGATAGCCTACAACCTGCAATTCCATTGGCTTCCAAATCTTTAAGTGACTCAAGAGTGGTGGACCCCAAATCTGGGTCCTGAGCCCCTGCCCTCAGCCTTATTCCTTCATTGATTTTATAGTCTTAGATGTTGATAGATTATAAAATATTGTGTGCAAACATAAGCATAATATCACACATAGTTTGTTTTTACACAAATATCAAAATACTAAGTTAAACAAAAAAATATAAAACTAAAGGTACAAAAAGGAATGTCCCTGGTGGTCCAGTGGTTAAGAATCCACCTTGCAATGCAGGGTTTGATCCCTGGTCAAGGAACTAAGATCCTATGTGCTCTGGGGCAACTAAGCCCTAGTGTTACAACTACTGAGCCTGCACACTCTGGAGCCCAGGTGCCAGTACTAGAGAGAAGCCTGCATACCACAACTAAGACTCGACATAGCCAAATAAAAATTTTTTTAATAAAAATAAAGGTACAAAAAGCCTGATGGGCCTCTCCCATATCCTGTTTCTGCCCAAGGGGCTCCTTAGTCTGAATCTCTGTCCAGAATGTGCTCTCATGCATAGACATGATATCGAAACACTTACCAACCAACCATCCATCCAGATAGCACTCAGCAAAGGACTGAGTGGGGTCCTGGAGACCCCTCCTGTGTCCAGGCCATTCACCAACCAGAACTGAAGCTTCCCCACATTTAAGCAACCAGGACAGCCACACATCTTGGCCAGCTGGGGCACAAGCTTACAATTGAAAAGTTCTTCCCTAGGATTCGTACTCAGGTTCAGAGACTCCAATTCAGCACTCAGTTCCCTCAGCAGCAGTTCATCACATTTCTCCCTTGTCTTTCTTGGATGTTATCTGCCTGTTATACAACATAGTAAACTCCTTTGAGAACTCCACCCCACTGTTTCATCCACTGCCCACGAGGCTCAATCCTGTGCTTTTACACATAATGGGACACCAAGAAACAACAAGTAAAACCTATCCTGAGCTTCTGAAGCCACCCAGGTGATCAGGACATCACTGCCATATAGACATGTGTTGTGGATTGAATGTTCATGTGCTCACAAAATTCATATGCTGAAGACCTAACCCTCAGTGTAGCAATATGTGAAGATGAGACTTCTAAGGAATTAACTTAGTTTAAATGAGTTTAAATGAGGTCATAAGGGTGGGGCCCTGATCAGACAAGATTAGTGTCCTTATAAGAAGAGACACCAAAAAGAGCTTGATCTCCGTCTCTGCTCTGCTTCACACACACACACACACACACACACACACACACACACACACACACACACACCACATGAACACCCAATAAGATGCAGACACCTGTAAGAAAAAGAAAAAGCCTTGTGATGAAACCTACCTTTTCCAACACCTTGATCTTGACCTTTTAGCCTCTAGAACTATGAAAAATGACTTTCTTCCATTCAGGCCACCAGTTTGTGGTACTCTGTCATGGCAGCCCAAGATAACAATACGATATGACATGCTCATTTTTTCATCCTCGCAAACACCCTATGAGATGTCGTCATCTCCGTGTAAAATGTATGAAAATCAAGGCTTAGAGAGGCCACCTCATTTGTCTGTGTCTCAGAGACAGTAAATCCAGCATAGGCTCAAGTCACCAACAGACAGCAAAGCCCACATTCTTAAACACTAGGCTAGACTGCCTTCTAGAAGTGCCTCACAATAGAAATCATCATCCTCACTGACACAGTGACAATAGCTAATGTACACAGAGTCCTTACATGCTGAGGTACCACTATGCACTTCTCATTTAAACTCACTTCATTCTTGTAACAACAGTTTGAGGCAGATATAGACATGTGCTAAATTCCAGTTCCAGTTCAGCTGCTCAGTTGTGTCCAGCTCTTTGCAGCCCCATGAACCACAGCACGCCAGGCCTCCCTGTCCATCACCAACTCCCAGAGTCTACCCAAACCCATGTCCATTGAGTCAGTGATGCCATCCAACCATCTCATCCCCTGTCGTCCCCTTCTCCTCCTGCCCTCAATCTTTCCCAGCATCAGGGTCTTTTCAAATGAGTCAGCTCTCCACATCAGGTGGCCAAAGTATTAGAATTTCAGCTTCAACATCAGTCCTTCCAATGAACACCCAGGACTGATCTCCTTTAGGATGGACTGGTTGGATCTTCTTGCAGTCCAAGGGACTCTCAAAAGCCTTCTCCAACACCACAGTTCAAAAGCGTCAATTCTTCGGTGCTCAGCTTTCTTTATACTCCAATTCTCACATCCATACATGACTACGGGAAAAACCATAGCCTTGACTAGACGGACATTTGTTGGTAAAGCAATGTCTCTGCTTTTTAATACACTGTCTAGGTTGGTCATAACTTTCCTTCCAAGGAGTAAGCGTCTTTTAATAAGTAGTACCTAATAAGGAAGCCAGGGACCCCTGGACTCCCCTCATCTCTCACTTCTACCAGTCTTCTGCTTTCTCCCTCCTTTCTCCTTGTAGCCACCTTCACCAAACATTTACGGTGAGTCACGTGCCATTTTGTTGGGTTGGTGTGACTCTCCAAATGCCCTTTAATTCTTTCTGGGACAGGGCAGGGTGTGCCCTGACTTTTCTTCTTCTAATCCACTAAACGACAAGATGTTGGAGCCCCACTAGTTCACGAGGACCACATCTGGAAAAGAGCCAGACAAGATGCCTTCTGCTGGTAGTTTCTTGTTTTCTGTCTGTTCACACGCAGCCCACAGCCTGGGACTGGGGGAAGCAAATCACATCCAGGCACATGCCAAGGAAGAGGTCCAAGCCCGCTTTGCTGGCAAAGCGGCAGCCCCCACCCTGCCCTCCTCACAGCTCTAGCAGCCTGAACCAGCAGCCAGCGCCACGCTTCTCTTCTTGGTTCCGCTGAAGGTACATGTGGACCAGTGCACCACTATCCACCTTCCCGGCCTCCTCCAGGATATTAACAGAGGTGCTGGATCCTTTTTCACTAGGGGTCAGAAAAGGAAGCCCTGCCTTCAAGGCTGACTCTCTCCCAAAGCTCCTAGAACAGACCGCATCTCCCCTAGATGTCCAGGCTTCCTGGGGTGGCTGCATCTTTTTGCAAGGCTTCGGGGTAGAGTCTGACATCACAGCATGCCCAAAGCATGAAGTAGTAACTGGGCCATGAGCCAAGAAAATGTCTTTCTTCCCCACCGGACCCCCTGAAGCGTCTACGTACCCTCTAAGAGAGGTTTTGTGACGCTGAGCACACCATTTCCTGCCACCTCCCAGATCTCCCACTGGGGAACCCGGCAGGGTAAGATGGCTGCTCCCAACGGCAGCTCCACCCTCGATGCTGTGGCTGCCGGGAATGGGGGCTGGGAGAGTGTGTGGATTTTTTTAGAAAAGAGGACACTTCCTGTTTCAGAACTTGTTACCCCAACCTTATCCACGGGGGTTTTCTTGATTTGTGTAAAGTAACACTGCTGCTGTTCCCTTCTCCTTTTTAAAAGAATTTTTATTGGCGTATAGTTGATTTGCAATGTTGTGTTGGTTTCAGGTGTATAGCAAAGTGAATCAGTTATACATATACACACACCCACTCTTCGTTTCACATTCTTTTCCTGTATAGGCCATTACAGAGCACTGAGAGGAGTTCCCTGTGGCATGCAGCGGGTTCTTATTAGTAATCCATTCTATGTACAGTAGTGCATATATGTCGACCCCAATACCCCAGTTTATCTCTCCGTCCCTTGTCCCCTGGTAACCATAAGTTTATTTTCTACATCTGTGACTCTACTTGTGTTTTGTAAGTAACTTCACTTCCGCCCTTTTTTTAGATTTCACATATAACTGATATCATATGGTATCTGTCTTTCTGCATCTGACTCATTTTACTCAGTATTACAGTCTCTAGGTTCATCCATGTTGCTGCCAATGGCATGCTTTTATTCTTTTTATGGCTGAGTAATATTCCATTATATATATGTATCACATCTTCTTTATCCATTCCTCTGCTGATGGATATTGAAGTTACTTCCATATTCCTTTCTGTTATGTTATTTCTAAAGACCTGTCCCACAGACCCCAAAGCATCTTCTGCTATGGATGGTCAGCTCTGTCCATGCCAAGTGCAGTCAGGACCCACCTGGATTCGTAAGAAGGGCCTGGAAAGGTCCAGCTGACACAAATCTTTCCTCCTGCAGGAAATCCTCACCATTCAGTCGCTCTTTTAGGCAGGGAAGCCAACCAGAACAAATTTAGGAGCCAGAACTTGTCACCATTATCAAAAAGGGTCTTGATTATTTTTTTTCTAACTGATCATTTGTTATAGCTTGTGTCGAGGGTCTGAAGTTCACACACTACTGTTCCAGTGTGAAAATTGTTGATTCTTCTATTTTCCTATGTCTGAACTGAGCCTGCTCAAAAGCTCCCATTCCCAGGCTGAGTAGAAAAAATATTATTAATACATCTGCTAGTTAAGTTTATCCAGTCTCTACCCATTTAAGGCAGTTTCATTGGCGGTAAATATTTTCTCAGAGTGCAAGGTCACTTTCGGGACTGTTTCTTTCCTCCAAGGATCTCCCCTGCCCCTTCTCCATCCTAACATGGCATGTGAGTGCGAGGTGATGTAGCTGTATCCTCAAGGTGCCAAGAGGAGCGGTGCCTGTGACCCTCTGCTGAGCTCTGAGATGCCTCCCAGTTCCTGGGCATCAGCTTGTCTACTGAAAACTCTTCTGAAGTACCAGCCTGTCTACTGAAAACTCTTCTGATGCACCAGACTGTCTACTGAAAACTCTTCTGAAGCACCAGTCTACTGAAAACTCTTCTGAAGGACCAGACTGTCTATTAAAAACTCTTCTGAAGCACCAGCCTGTCTACTGAAAACTCTTCTGAAGCACCAGCAACTGGTGATATATGTGCTCTTTTTCCTTAATAGGGCAGGCCCCAGGACCCCCACTTGCTGAATCAGCCCCACCTTGCTCTTGGGTGTCCCAGAGTGCCACCGTCAGTTCTTTTCTGAGCACCCGTCAAAGGCACGGAATCCAGCCACATCTCTCACAGATCCAAGCCACATGGTCTGCTGCCTGGAATACTTGCAGCGGCTACTCAGCAGTCTCCAGGCCTCCACCCTGGCCACCCACAGGCTGTTTTCAACACAACGGCAGAGTGACCTTCTTAAAACAGAATTCAGGTCCCATCCATCCTGTGCTCAAAAACCTCCAGCTGCTTTCATTTCACTCGGAGTAAAAGCCAAAATGTGAGGGACACCCACTCCCTCCGACTTCACCCCTCCCCACCGGCACACTCACATCCCTCTCAGGTCATTCATCACGCTGGCCTCCTCGTGGAGTCCAACTTAGGGCTGAGAGAGAGAGGATGGAGAAGGAGCAGAAAGGAGAATCAGACAGGAAAAGGGTATGGACGGAAGGGTCAGAAGCTGGGGGAAAGCAAGCGTGTCTGCAGGCGGCCCCATGGCTGGCAGACACGGGGAGAGAGGACGGCACGGAGCTGACCACTCTGCACCAGGCACTCTGTCCCGCGTCCACCTGTCCAAATGCCTGTGTCCTTCATGCCTGGGTTCACCCTCCCCCTCCACGTGGTCTCCTCTGCCCACTTGATGCTACAGTCTGCTTCCTGCCACCTCCAGCCTCATGAGGCCCCACATCCTGTTCTGCATTTCCATTTTTCCACAGCACTTATTACCTAGCAGAGTCTTTAAACTACCTACGTATTTGTCTGTTTGTGCATCTGTCTTCCTCATTCCCTCACCCCGCCTCATTCCTCCAGAACAAGGATCCTTGTTTTGTTCACCAGGGCATCTCAAGTGCTTAGAATAAGGCCTGACACATAGTTCAGTTCAGTTTAGTTCAGTTCAGTCGCTCAGTCATGTCTGACTCTTTGTGATCCCATGGACTGCAGCACGCCAGGCCTCCCTGCCCATCACCAATTCCCAGAGTTTACTCAAACTCATGTCCATTGAGTCGGTGATGCCAGCGAACCATGATTTTTTGATGAGCAAGGAAATCTTCCAGATCCTTTCCATCCACACAGCTGGAGGAGAGACCTCAGGCCCTTTACCTGTTGATATGGTCTGTTAGGCTACCATTCCCACTGCAGACACCCACCCCCCCATTGTAGGGCAGAATGCTTTGAAATTTCAGAGGTGCTTTGGAAACCCAAGATCTCCTCTGTTTTGGCTTCTCCTTCAACCTATCCAGCATCTCTGTTCCCTCTCTGTTCACCATCCCCTCTCCTCCCCATCACAGGTGGAGGGACTTTGTTTACATCCTTTCTTGTTTTCTCTCTGTGTATGCCTTCGGTCCTAACCCAATAAGCTTTAGTCGTAATAGAATTCAGAACTCCTTTTTGTCTTTCAAGAAAGCCAGGATTTCTGGACTATCATCTCTTTATGGTCCCAAATACAGACACACAGTCACTTGTCTGTTTTAGGCCTTTCCTAAAGGCCATTCCTTTCTCTCTCTGGGACATCTGTTATGGGACATTCAGACTGTCATAAGAGGGGTGCAGGGAAGGTGACAGGCTGATCCGTAAGGGTACAGCTCACTGCCTCCCAAAATCTGTTCCACTACTAGTGTTAGAGAATTGTACCTGGGCACAAGGCTGCCCAGAGGAAAACACATTTCTTAGCCTCCCTTATGCATCATGTCTGTACACATGAAAATATATGTATAGGTTTATAAACATTAAACATAAATACTTTTAAAAATATTTTTCAGCTATTAAAAACAAAGAAACCCTGCCTTTTGCAACAATGTGAATGGACCTTGAGGGTGTTATGAAAAATGAAACAAGTCAGACAAAGACTAATACTGTATATCCTCACTTCTATATGGAACCTAAAAAAGCTGAACTCATAGAAACAGAGAGTAGAACGATGGTTTCCAGGGGCTGGAAGGGTTGGGGACGTGGGGAAATGCTGGTCAAAGTGTACAAACTTCCAACCATAAGATGAGTAAGCTCTGACGGTTAGCCCTGAGTCGGCACTCAGTGAGTGTTTATTAAGAAGACAAACATGAGAGGGAGGGATAAATTGACAGACTGGGATTGACATATACACACTACTATATATAAAAATAGATAATGAGAATCCGGTGTAGAGCACAGCGAACTCTACTCAGTACTCTGCAATAGCCCATATGGGAAAAGAATCTAAAAAAACAACAACAACAAAAAAAAAGAATGGAGGTACATATATGGATAACTGGTTTACTTTGTTGTACACCTGAAACTAATACAACTCTGTAAATCAACTATACTCCAACAAACAAATTTTTTAAAGAAAACAAATATAAATAAAACATTTTTCTCAATAGAGGAAAGTCTTCCCAAATGTAGAAGACCATAAACAATGCAACTCATTCAGAGGTACACAAACACAATTTGAGCCTTCCCCTTCTACGTGTTAAATCTGACCAGTGTTCTCTACATCTTCATTTTGTCCCTGACAGAGCAGCAAATCTAACAGGTAGGAGGAAACGACCTTCCTCTGTGATGTCAGTCTTACCACCTGTGCCTTCCCTTAAGAACTCATTTTCCATGAGTTCAACTACATGCTTCTTGGACCTAATTAATAGGAACAATTAATTAGGCTTTCAAGAAGGCCTGGATTTCTGGGCTATCATCTCTTTATGGTCCCAAAGACACACAGTCTAAACCACCTTGGAACTGTAGCATGTCTCTTAGGTCTAGCTAAGGTGTCACGCTGAAGCTCCCAGCACAGCCCTTGGTCTTACTTGATTTTATAAAAGTTTACTCCTCTGCTCCTTCAACCTTGACCTTGCACACTAAAGAGTCTTAGTCTTCACAGTCACGCTTCTGCCGGCCCTGGGTGGTTCCACTGTTCTTCTCCAGGTAAGAAGAGAGGTTGCTGGCTCTTCCTGGAACATCAAGACAAAGTTTTTGAGAAAAAATGCCAGCAGCCTGTCTCTCCCCACCCACACATCTCTGCAAAGTGAATTTTACTCCCTCCCAATCCCATTTCATCTCCTCTTTCTGCCACATACCCTAAGCTAACCTCATATACCCCATCCTCAACAGTTTCCATCATTTTCCAGCATCTGCACCTTAGTGTGTAAGAATGTAGTTTCCCTAGTACAGCCCCAACAAAATGAGGCATAAAGAAGAGGGGCTATGAGTCCCTGAGAGAGCCTTGAGGTCACCCAGGAGAAGAAAGGAGGTGAATAGGAGACATCAAAGGAGAAATAAGATCTACTGTCCCTTCAAACACCTGCTGAGTGCCAGGTGCTATGGTAAATAATTTCATGCAAACATTTCATTTAGCCCCTTCCCTCCCAGATACATATTATTAATTCCATTTTCAAAGGAGAAAACTGGTTCCAATGGGGTTAAGTGACTTTTCATGAGGTCAACTCAGTCAACAAAAATTGGAAGTGCTCCAGGCCCAGGCACAGTGGAAATTATTAAGGCACAGCACCCTTTAGTAGACACAACTCACTAAGGACTGATTAGTAGATGAAATAACCAGGATCTAAATAGTTGGTGCCAAATACATACCTCCACACCTGCTTTTCCTGGAACCAGCCCTAATAAACACGACCCCATGGTGTACATCTTAGTGGCTCCTCTGATGAACAGTGTTTCGCTTGAAGACAGAATGGTTATCCTCTCTCTTGCACCAGCTAGTGGGAGCCCCAGGCAGACACAGAGCGTGAGCAGTGGCCAGAGCAAGATGAAGCAGAGCCTGGCGGGGGCTGTGGGGACCCATCCACAGAGGTGATTCTTCCCACCTCTGTCCTCCCAACCCCTCTCAACACAGTTCTCCCCAACACTTCTAAGAGCCATTTACCAGAAGGCCCCACAAGTAATAGTGAACACTGTGATTCAAGGTAAATTATTGGCTCTCTGAACTAGAAAGATACTCTTACCAAACTCAAGAAAATACTTGAAGACAAGAATGAATGTGTGCTTCCATGTGGCTGGCCCACACAGAGGCTGGGAACAGCCCAGCAGATAAAGAGGTCATTGTCATCAAGATTTACACTTACCCAGCAGGGGCAGAAAGGCTGCAAGAGTTATGTGACTCACTGAAGTTCAAGGTTAACTGATACATCACAAAAACATAAAACCATGAAGGTGACCATTAAACACAGCATTCATCTTCTTGGGTCTGGAAGCTATTCTTCAGAGTGTCCCATTAAATACCTTTTCATTATTAGCAACTGGCCTTCCTTAAAAGATCTGGGCAACTAGTAGCCTTCCACTGGCAAGACAGACTCAGGGAAAGTGAATTTTTTCCCCTTTATACTGAAGTCACTTTTTTTTTTTTAAGTTGTACTGAAGCCACTTATTTAAAAACAAACAAAGCCAACTAAAGGAAATTCTTATTTGAAAGCCAGGACACTGGTGCTTTAGCAACATACAATCACAAAACCAAGTTCCTTATAACTGGGCCATGTTGCCCACAGACTCCTGCTCATTCCGTGTCCGGCAGGTGATCTGTGCCCTGGAACGTATCCTGTGTCTCTTACGGTTAGGTGATGCATATCCCATACAGGGAAAAGTGAAAACGACTGAGGAATTTTTCTAAAGTTCAATCATTTTGCAAGGATCAGGATACCAATAGATGTCTCCTAAACCTTCAGAGGTGATCCTGTAAAGGAAGCAGACATTGGAAGAGGAGGAAACAAAACTCTATTCTTATGAAAATGTCGAGGAAGTCTTCTTGCAGAGCTCCTTTGGTGTAACCCTCTCCTCTGAGGACTTACGGTGCCTGCAGATATATGAACACACAGCACATTGCCAGTGGTTGCCCAACTGTCATCCCCAATCAACTTTCTCTCTCACTCATTCCCACTGTAGAAGCTGAGGAAAAACAGACACTTGCTTTTCAAGCCTCTCTTGCAGCTAGAGTGGTCATGTGATCACTTCTGACTAGTGCGAAGCATAGGAACATCTGCTGGGAGGCATGTGAGAAAAATGTTTTGCCCTAATGGTAAGAAGGGGGCTCATTTTGCTCTCAAGTTGAGGGTTCAGTCATCTTGCAACCATAAGGGGCAGATCAGAAGAATTCTGTGTCAGCATTAGAATCCTAGAATTGTTTAGCCAGACCTAGAACCAGTTGCCTACAAACCTCTTAGTAAATAAACAATGAAACATTCTTTTGGTTAGGTCACCACTTGTGGGCTTTCATGTTATTTGCAGCCAAAAGCATCCAACAGACTACAATGAGCATACAGCGTTCTCACTCCAAGCAGGATTTGGTACTTCAAGGCAGCCCCTAAAAGCAAATCCTATTCTGCCAAGCATCAGTGCAGATTTTTGCTGAAAATCGTAAGGAAATCTGAAGAAGAGGTTCCATTCACATGCTACCCAGTGCAGTTTAATGTAAATCCAGAATCAATCAATTGGTTTCCCTTCCAAGTCCCACTTTGCACCCAGTTGCCTTAGTTCCTCTGGACATTTATCCCATGCAGATTTCACAGTCTTTCTATCCTCAGATTGGAAATTCCCAATTCTCAACACTTTTTCTTCATCTCTGGCAATTTAGCTCACTCCTGGATTTTCCAGTCGTGAGTTCTTACACCTGTAACTCTACTTGGTAAGCAAAAGACACTACTTAGTAGGCTCTGTCCTCTTTGGTGGACACGGTCTGTGGATAGCAAATAACAAGTAATCTACAAAACACTCTCTTCCACTGCCAGAGTTTGACTGGCTAACTGAGAAGGAAGAAGGGAAAAGAAAAGAAGAGAAAGGGGTGAAGAGAAGGAAACAGAAAGAAATAAAGGTAAAGCTTCCTTTACCTTCCCTCATTACTTCCTTTTCTACCATTAACCCCCTCTTCCACCTCTCCACCCCATCCCCAGAAAAAAAAAAAAAAAACAATTCCTTCTATTCCCTCTTCAACTTTCTGCTTTTTGGATCTCCTTCCATTAACTGAAAAAAAAAAATTTTAAAGAACAACCTATACTCCTCATCTCCCTTTTCTTCCTTCTCATCCACATCCGCGTCTGACCCATGGTTTCAGCCTCCCATCATGGCACTAGAGCTGCTTAGGTAGAGTCCACAAACTTTGATGCCCAGATGACCCATCCAAATAAAATTAAAGTGCCATCATGACAGGGTGGTCCTCTTTCATTTTGATGTAGTTTCTATTACAAGCTGGCTTCATAAGAAATCTTTGGGCCATAGTTCAAATTAAAAGCCCACAAACTGAAAGACTTTTAATCTCCCATTATCCCCAAGGCACACACACTCTCCAGAGTCCCTGCATCCCTGTAAGACACTCTGCCCAATGGTGACAATACTGGCTCAGGCTTGACTAGGGTCACATCCACCCAGGACTCTTGTAGGTGGAAACCAACACCAAAATGATTGGAAAGTACAAACTGTGGTGGCCAGCAGCGGTAATGATGAGCAAACAGACAAATGACTTTGAGGTTTTCTGAGATACTTGCTGCTTTTCACTCCACAGGTAAGGTAAGTATGTTCTGGGGAGATGATTTCCAGCACTTTCTCACCTGACCGAAGTCATGGATACCAATGCTATGATCTCCTCTGCAGGACAGAAAAATAAACCCTGGGCTTCAAGAAGTTTTGCCATTCTTTTTATATTCTTTCTAAAAGCATGAAATGTTTTTGTTTTTTTTTTTTTCCCAAGTTCCAGAGATTTCCTACCCATTGGAGCTAAAAGTTAAAAACCCAGAACCTGGTTCTATCCCTCAAAATCACCACTGTCTGCCTATGGCCAGAAGAATGCACGAGGCAGCTGGGCTTCCTTCCCTGGGCTGAGGAAGGGTGCTTCAAGATGGGGGCCTGGAATTTGGAACGTTCTTTGGTCTCACGATTGTAAATGGCATGAAATTGAATCATGTGGAAAGGAGGAGGAGGGAGGAGCTAGGCGGGCTCCTGTCTCGCGGCAGCAGCATGGCTGAGCTCACAGCTAAATGCCTTTTCCATCTCCTGAGGTCTCGGCTTGATCGGGTGACATATTGCTGGCCTCCTCTTAGCCCAGCCATCACTTTTGACTCAGTTCTTGTCAGGCATCATGAGGCTAAGGAAAAGGCTGGAGGAGTAAATCAGGCATCTGTTTATTCAAGTGTTTTTTGTTCAGGTTTTTTTTTTTTTTTTTTTCTTCTTTGCACTGTGTTCTTTCCCAGCTCTCCTTGTAGAAAGAGCCGCTCTGCCAGCAAAGCTGGTAGCACCAGCTGCTTCAGAGGACAGGCATCTTAAACAGAGCCCAGAAGAGGCCAGTCACCTGCCTGCATGTCTGAGTAGGCTTCATTCGGACAGTGTTTGCTAAATGCAAGCTGCCTTGGAGGGCACACATGGCTCACAGGTACATATGACGGGAATTCCCCAGAAAACACATCTTGAGTCTCATCACTGTGTACATTACAGAGCTGTTTTCCCACCCATGTATGTCGGATGTGGCAGGGATCCTGCTTTCTTACTAAGAAGAATTAAAAAGGAAAAAAAGTGCTGAGGATACACAGCACTTCATCCTAGAACTAGAATGAAAGGTGCATTTGCCTTGCTTTCATCACTGTTGCGCTCATTCTTCCACTGGCACAAACCAGGCCTCTGAAACTTGTCCAGGCCCCCTTTCCTGAGCCAACAGTGCCTCCTAGGAAGGTCCTAGAAATTGTTAGGTGGAGCTGGTTCCTGTCTTTACAGCTGAGTCAGTCCCAATGCCAACTCTCAACCTTATGAGAATAGCAGTTCAGTAAAATTATCACATCATGTGAGCCTCCCCCTCTAGACTGCAAGCTACATGAGGGCAGAGACTGTGTCTTATTCATCTTCTCTGCTCAGCCTCTTTCTTGGTACATAAGAGTCACTCTGTAAGTATTACTTGAAACACATTGGTTATTTTCTGGAACTAAATAGGTTGCATTCTCATTTTTTCTATTCACCAAGCAAAGTCCTTGCTATCATCTTCTCTCATGCCTTTAGGAATCTCAATCAAACCATTCGGGATTTCTCCAAAAAATTTTTTCTCCAAAAAATTGTCTAGGTTTCTCTAAGCCAGCCCTGGTTTACTACTGTTATTTTTAACATCTCGCATTTTTTTTCTTTCATTTCCAAAGTGTCTCAGTTTAACAAATTACACGGTCATCTGTGTCAGTTTGGCCCACTGGGAAGCAGACACCAAGATGAGATTACATGAGCAAGGATTGAATTAGGGGAAATAGTTTCTAAAAGATGAAATGGGGAGGGAGTTAGGGAAAGCTGGGGGAGCTGTAGATTGCCAGGCAAGTCCCGAGAGGGAGGGAAGGGTAGAAGCCTCCAAGGTTGCCGGCAATCTAAGGAGGGTTTGGCAAGACAGTCAGAAACTCTGGAACCAAAGTTGGCCATCAGAGGATACGCAGGCCTCTCCAGAAGGGGCCTGCCATGGTCTTCTTAGCACATTCAGCCTAAGGCTGGAAACAGCCTATGAAATCATGACCTTGACACAAATGTAGAGATGGACTTCAGAGCTAAAGTCCTTGGTCAATTACCCTCCTGTGACTGGTGATCTATGAAGCAGGCACATTCACAAGGCGGCCCCATCACTCTACTTGGGAAAAGGAACCCTGATCATCTTCACATTAAGAAGCTGCAGCCGTGCTTCTTGCCCTCCCCTCAGCCAGATGAAGTCCCAAGCTTTGAAACACCATTACAAACAAAGCAACCGTCTTCCAGGTGGTCAGAAGCACCCAAGCTAAGTCAAGCTATGATTCACCCTCTCCTACCGCAACCAGGCCTGGAAAGTGACCAGAAGTTAAGAGCTACAATGGGGCAGAAGTGTCATCACATGTTGGCAAGTGACTTTTTTTTTTATTTTTTGTTTTTTAAACCTTTTATTTTGCATTGGGGTACAGCCGACAGTTTCAGGTGACCAGTAAAGGACTCAGCCATACACACACATGTATCCATCCTCCCCCAAACTCCTCTCCCACCCAGGCTGCCACATGACACTGAGCAGAGTTCCAATAGCTGTACGTTAGGTCTTTACTGGTTATCCATTTTAAATATAGCAATGTGTCCATGTCCATCCCCAACTCCCTAACTATCCCTTCACCTATCCTTCTGCCAAGAACCATCACTTCCTTCTCTGAGTCTCTTTCTGTTTTGTAAGTTCATTTGTGTCATTTCTTTTTAGATTCAGATGTACATAAATAGCCCAACTTCCTCACCTTTAGGTGTGACAACTCTGTGCGTTCTAGAGCACTAATTTTTAAGTTGGCCAATTTTCCCCCCAATTTGGCATGTCTGAAGACAATTTTGTTGTCCCAATCTGGGGAAAGGAAGGGCTACAGACATCTATGGATAGAGACCAGGGATGTGCTAAACATCCTATAAGGTTCAGGATAGCCCCCACAACAAACAATTATCCAGCCCAAAATGTCAATAGTGAGAAATCGGTCAAGAGGAAAAGACTTAACACAGAGCTCCAGTCACCCAGCACCAGTACCTAGCTTGCTAAAGTACTCTGACTAGCTGCCCCATCTTCCTTCCCTCCTCTATTACAGTGTTTTCCTTGACCTCCCAAACTACCTGCACTTGAATCCTTAACTCAGGATATGCCCTTGGGTGAACACAAAACTAAGATACTGAGTTTCTGACATGTCTTCAGTTCCTGATTCCAGTGCTACCTGAGACGCCAACGATTTATGCCAATAGTGAGAGTTAGCCAACTATACAGTTTTAGAATGATCACAGTCAACCTACAATACCACTCTCACATCTAAGAGCAATTGCAGGTTCAAGGGGTTATCAAAATCACCCTCAGCTTCAGCTGACTGGATAAATCAGACTAGACCTGCCCTCTTTATGCAGCTTTTTTTCCATTCAAGGACCCACTGCATTCTCTCATCCAAATCTCTGTTGAGATTGGGGTAACCAACCATCCTAGTTTTCCCAGGACTATCCTGGGTTTAACAATTTAAGTCCCGGATAAGCTAGACAGTGGCTCCACTAATTAAGATTCACCATTTGAAGGGGTTCAGTCTTGGAAGCTTGCCTAGCTAGTGTATATTCCAGGCTCCATTTGAAATCAACATGAATATTCTTGTGGGTCCAAACATCAGGAAAAAGGGGCAGGATGGAAATGAGTGACTGGATCCAGGCCCACTCCCCAAGCTCATAACATTACTAAACACCGGATCGACAGTCTGGTTGGACTGAGAGACATCCCCCGGGGCCACATGGAGCCTCTCGACAGTGAGGTATCACAGCTTGGTGGTGAGATCATGCCTAGAAAGACTTCTGAAAATGCAAACTGCTGAGAGCCATCATTAATTATATATTAGAGGGCACTCAGGCAGGCGAGCTGGCATGCATAGCCAAGGGAAAACTCAGCGGTCAGAGGTTGGAATTACAGAGATTGCCTCATGTTGTGACTGACTTCGGCCACCTCCAATAAAGGGGTGTAGCCCAAAGGACTGTCAGCCTCGGGAGCTTCAAGATCACAGCATAACAATCTTGTGCTTGGGGAACATGAGGATTTCTTAGAGAGAGACTCAGAGACACCACACAGGTCATAAAAATAAAACCAGTAGTCCTTCAAATCTCAAGTCCAAGAGAACCCAGTATTACTCTGCATTCTGGGGGTGCATGGGAAAGTCTCATCCTCAGGGAGCCCAAAATCTAGCCATAGAAACAAACAAAAAGAGCACAGTATGATGTACAATTAGCTACCAATAGCCAAGGGCAATAAACAAGTTCTCTAGGAGGTTGTGACATTCATTTCTGCTACAAGTGTTTGTTGAGCATTACAGAGCATTAGGATCTATGTCAGATGCTACAAATCCAGGAGGGGAAAAGTCAGGTATATCCCTGATCTTATGAAGCTCATATTCTATCAGACATGAAACTTCTGATGATGTAATTACATAATGAACATTTGGTAAAGAAATGAAGCAGAATGAGAGCAATGATATTTGAGCAAAAACAATCTGGGGCTTAAAAGATAAGCAAGTCAGTGTTGTCCTAATTCAGGTGGACACCAGGGAGGAGGATTACAGGGGAAAGGAGCCCATAACCAGTCAGAGACCCTCAAGAGCTGGAGTGACCCTGTCAGGAACCAACTCAACTAAAGAAGCTGACCCTGGAGAAGGCAGCAGGGTGGCCCAGCAGTGACCGATGGAAGGAACGGGGCGGCCACCAGGAAGGCAGACTAGGTCTCAGTCTGAAAGGGCCACTTAACCTCCACGACTGAGTAAAAGCAGTTAAGGGATGATTGGCCTGCTGTGGAAACTACCTGCTAACTACACCTGCCACGTGCTGGTCTCACCTTCCTCCTTCATCCCGTCACTCAATCAGTCGTTACCAAGAATCCCCACTCTGCGCCAGTCACCGTGCTAGAGACTGGGTTCATACTGTGATGAAAGAGACATAGTGTCTGTCCCCAAAGGAATGCTGTCTAGTGGGGGAGCTGGACAAGTAAGTAAGAATCTATGATGTGTGTCTCGAGGCTATAAGGGGCAAGCAGAGAATGCCAAGAGTGTTCCTCCCCCTGCTAACACATTATTCTACTCAAGTCCAGTCCTGCCTGACTAATCATGGTTCTCTCACTTTGCCTGCTATGGATGCCATTTCTTCCCATAACGCTTTACTCACGCTGTTAACAGGTGTGTGGTGTTTCCTCCTCCTCCCCCATCATCCAGCTGAGTCATACTTGCACAGTCCTCCAATCCACATGTCCTGTCTTCTCCTTTGCTCTGCCATGCTGCATATGGCATCCCCCTACCAGAATGCTTAACACACTCTAAGGCAATTCTTAACTCATGCATCTTTCTTCTCTACTAGACATGAGAAGAGAACCTGTCCATGTATCATTTGTGCTGTTTCCCAATGTATTCATTCAGCACAGTACTGAAGGTTTCTAAGTGAAAGAATGAATACATGAATGAAATGGGATGATCAAAAAATGCAACTTCTGGGAACCAAAAACAAGAGTAGATATATGTATATGTATAACATACACTCTGCTGTACAGCAAGAAACTAATACAACATTGTAAAATAACTATACTCCAATTTAAAAAAATAAAAACTAATTCAAAAAGGAAAGGAATAAGGCATGGGGTTGATAATTTGAACAAACATAGGCAAAGATGACTGTGTCCCCTGGCAGGATTTTTTCCCAACAGTTTTCTCCTTTACTCAGTTTGTTTTTAAAGCAAAGAATTGCACATACTTAATGTGTACAATTTGATGAGTTTGGACATATACAAGCAGCCAGGATACCATCACCACAGGTAACAGGTATACCCAACAATTCGCAGAGAGAAAGCTGACCAAACTGGGCCACTCAACCCCAGAGCTGGTCTTTTGAGCCACTCAGACATTTAGAGCCAGTCACACTATATTAATCAGTGATATTTACAGTCCTCAGGTGCATTCCACCTGTTCAAAAATATGAATACCTTTTTGCATGCATAGGTACACATGACCTGCTATTTAGGCTTTTAGTCAGAAAGAAAGAAAAAAAAAATACATTTGTTCACTCAGAACCACAGAGAATAAGACCCTGAAGCTCTCTGTAGTTTAACATCTGGAATTCATCACCATTTGCTATTCAAAGAGCCTGCATCGGGGAGATAGGATAAGCCTTAAAACTTTTACAAACACTGAAGTGGGCTGAGGCAGGGTAGATTACAAATCCAGCTTCAACTTAATTTTGCTCCTGGACAACTAGTTTGCAGGTCGAGTGGCATTTACTAAAAGAACTAAGGTTGACAACAGCGCTAAAAACACATTGAGTTAGAAGCAAAAAATCTTTGAGAAAAATCCAGGTGCTTCTCGATATATGGCTTATTTTAGAACTTAAATGTTTGGCTTGGTTTTTTAAATGGTTTCTCATTATCTACAACAGGAATCTTAACCACATTTTACCCGGGAGGAACGAGGGTGGTGTTCTAAGGACAATCCAACTCCTTGCCCTGTGCTATGTGAAATGCGTTCTCTGTCCCTCGGGAGTTCTACAATCTCAGTGAGCTTGTAAGTTATGGGTCCCTCACCAGGCAGACTGCCCTGGTCTGAGCACCGTTAGTGAGGAATCTGTGCCCCAGGTGAGAACTGAAGTCACCTTGACAGCCACCCTGGAAAGGAAGTCTTCCTACCATGGAAGAGCCAGCTGGGGACCAAGAGGGTGGAGGAAGCCTGCGAAAGAGTCAAGAGTCCTGAAAGGGAATCCACAGGTCAGAGAATGAGAACCAAGAAGAGTGGACTTTGCAGTCAGAGCTGAGATTTGATCCTAGCCTTGTTTTCCCTTTGTTCGTTTGGTTGGTTTTTTGTTTGTTTTGAGCTGGGTTGATTTATCTATCTGAGCCTTAGTCTCCTCATTTTTAAAATGGTAAGAGTAATAGTATCTATCTAATTAAATTATTGGGGATATAAGTATTCAGTTATGTTAAATGTCTAGAATGGAGCCAGACTATCTGTAAACCTCAATAAATGAGTGTTATTATGCATTCAATAGTGTCCAAATTCCTACCGGTTGTGAGTCTTCAGTTACAGTCTCTTGAGGACAGGGAACATGGCCATTTATGATCCAGTCTGTATACAGCCTCCTAGATTTGAAGGTTTTGAATACTCATCACAGATACCAAAAATGTCAGAACTAAAAAAAAAAAAAAAAAAAAAAAAACTTGATAAATTGTCTAGGCTGAGTGCTTTCCAAAATTTTCCTTTAGACCCATAACTTGTCCTTCAAACAAAAAGTTTCTGCAGAAATTCAGTACAAAACAGAGCAAAGTGAATTTGATTGGAGTGGGAGTGACAGGGTACGGCAGCAACCACTTACCTGACCTTCACAGACATCCCTGCAGTGATCCCCAGAAGCATATCCACAAGAACCCCAAGTCCCCAGATAATACAGTGAGAAGACTAATGGTCTGTACACCCTCCTGTTTTATAAGTAGGAAAGCTTATAAAACTTCTGGGAAACTGAAGCCCAGAAAGTTTAAGTCACTGCCCCAGAGGTACTCATGGATTGAGTATAAAGCCAGGTCCAAATAAAACTCCTTGCCACCTGATAATCAGTCCATCATTATCAATAGAAGAACTGATAAATTTGTCTTTGGTGCTCTCTAACCTTCCTAGATCATACTCTCTTTCCCCATCATCTCCCAGTCAACCGGTGCCTTCATTCAAATATTTGCCAACATGACATTGTAAGTCAACTGGACTTCACTTTAAAATAATAAGTAAAAAAGAAAAAAATTGACCCTCCATCACTAACACAGCCCTCCACTCCATATGCCCTCCCCAAAGTATCCCATCCTCCACACCTTTTCAGTTTCTTCTTCATTCTCAAAACTTATCCGCTTTCAGTCCTGTTCCCTCAGGCTCCTGTTCATTACCAATCTACATGATGACAAATCAATCAGTAAAGAGACAGCTTTGAATGCTTGTTCATTACCCAAATAATTTCTATAAGTGTATTTTAACAAGAACTTTCTAGCAACCCTTTAAAGATGAAAAATTTTAAGAAGAGATTCATGTTGACCACTGGGAGGTTTTAGACATATACTCCTTCAGATCACATCAAGCCTCAGCTTACAACGCTAGGACTCCTCTCCCACTAGCACCAGTCACTTTGGCTACACCTATGATCCATACAGGGCTTCCCTTGTGGCTCAGACAGTAAAGCGTCTGCCTACAATGCGGGAGACCCAGGTTCGATCCCTGGGTCAGGAAGATCCTCTGGAGAAGGAAATGGCAACCCACTCCAGTATTCTTGCCTGGAAAATCCCATAGATGGAGGAGCCCAGTAGGCTACAGTCCATGGGGTCGCAAAGAGTTGGACATGACTGAGCGACTTCACTTCACTTCACCTCACTTGACCCACATCATGGTCCCATTTCTCACTCACCTCCAAATTCAGTCAACTTACACTGTTGTTGGTTAACACAAGGAGAGCAGACTTCTGTTAAGTCAGAAGTGAAAGACTAGAAGGGGAATATGAAAACTGAAGTGAATATACCGAAAGGAAACCTGACACACCAACTGAACTTGCCACAAAAAGCTCCCCATCCACGGTTCTCAAGGACCTGATGTATAGCTGTACCTGAGCAGCACCGAAATCACAAGCACTTTGATTGTACACAGGGCTGCACCAGTGACTGGCAGTCAGAAGACCCAGGTTCTAGTCCCAGCTCGGCCATTAACTTGCTGTGAGGACTTGGAAAATTCTCATTCCCTCTTTAAACCCACGTATCCTCAGTTGTAAAATGGAGAGTGGGACTATCATGGCTCTAAAGTCCCTCAATATATACTTTTGTACGGTTCTGTCATTCTTCAAGGTGTTTACCTTATGGAACAATGGGAGAGATAACTGGCCTCCAAAAAACATGTGCTCCTCTTCCCATAGCTCCCCCTTCTCCCCACTGAGAAGCAGAAACCTGCCAGGGTCATCTCTATCTGCCCGACCCCCATGGGTAAGACCACGTGACTCGATCTTCCCAATAGAATATGAGTGAAAGTGAGGCATGTCACTTCCAGGCAAGGTGAGTAAGACACAGCTGTCGCCCTTCCACACTCTCTTCCTCTGTCTCTGGCCAGACGCAGAAAATTCTGAGGGCTTAGGGGAGGCAGAGCCGCAAGACAGAAGGAGCCTCGGTCCTTGAGTCACCGCTTAAAGGAAGCTGCACTAAGCGGGCATACTCATGCTGGACTGTTCCATGAACGAGAATTGAACTTTTCTTGGGTAAAGCCACTTCAGTTTGGTGGTTTATTTGTTATGAGCAGCTAGCATTTTCCTAACTACCACGAAAAACACAGAGTTCTGTTAAGATTTAGACCTTTGATACAATTTGAAAAATATTTATGAAAAGTGCTTTGCTGAGAGCTGGGAAGATTGAACAGTGAGAAAAAGAGTCCCTTCCCAGGCTCAGACCCAGTAGAGCATAGAGACACATGTTCCTAGTAGAACATATTACTATATGTTGCAAAATGAGATAAATTCCATAAGAACAGCAAAGATCTACAGAGAAGGGAGAAAGGGAGAATGAATTAAGCCCACCCAACCCACTTCACTAAAGACTGTTCTGCAAAACGTCCAAGTGAACAATTATTAGTTCCCAGATTCAGTTGAAATTATGCTTCAGAAAAGTCCTGTCTCCTGACATATGGGGTGACCCATGCTGCAATTACAGACATGGTTTGGGGGTGATAGCTGCTCCCCCTAACACACCAAGGGTCCCAGCACGCCCCATGCTCAGCCCAGGCACAGAGGATGTGATTTGCCTGGGGTTGTAGTTCATCCTTTCCTAACTCTTTAATTCTTACAGATGAAGGAACAAGATATGACAGACTCACCGACCACCCAGAGGGACTGAGGGGAAATACAATTACCATCGGGAGAAAGCAGTCTAAAAGGGCTGATCCTGAGGTATTTCAAATTTGCTAACACCTCTGAAAGGAGAACAGTTGGATAACAGGTGGTCACTAGCCACTGAAAGTTACTCTAACCTACTCAGGGGTTGAGAATATTGCCATTTATTACTTGGGGACTTGTCAAAGTATTACTTTCATTACACTAATAAATACTGTAAATGTCAAAATAAAAAATACTCTAAGTTCTGGAACTTGTCTTATCTAAATCTATATGATCTGGAAATACTTAGCAAGGGAGCCCTGTAATACAAAACAGATACACAAAGAGTCCCAAGGAAAGCCCTTGGGAAATGCCAAACTATTAATTACATATTAAATTGAAACTCTCTTTAACAGCAATTGCCTCAGCTGCAAAGAACAAAGCCGAATACATTCCAGGGAAGGAGAAAGGGAACCAAGTTCTTTGGCTCCTTCCAGTAAAGGCCCTTTAAAGGTGAAACCAATTGTGATGGGTATTTTAATTTTGTTTAGATTACAGGGAGAGGAGAGGAGAAGCTTGTGTATTTCTATGTTTCAAATTTTCAAAAAAAATATGATTTTTTTTTATTGCAATCATGAACCTAAACTAAATAAAAAAGGAAAACTTTCCAGGGAGACTCTCACTGCCTAGAAGCCCTCTTCTCACATGGAACTCATGTCATTTTTCACAATTAAAAAATACATATTTTAATTTTAAATCTGAAAAAGAAGGAAAGATAACAATGTGCACTCAAAGGTAAATTTCACATACACACGCATTGAAAGTGAATCACACTTTTTGAGGATATCTACTGTGACATAGAGTTTAACGATGCAATATATGTTCTCTGAATTTTTTCACAGAGGAGCATAGAATTATATAATCATTGAGCAGCTGATGCAGACTGATTTGGTCAAATTCAGAATGCACGCGAATGTGACTAGCATACACTGGAGATAGTCTGACGAATGAATTGTCAAAAGAGCTCAACCTCCACATAAAAGTCCAGTAACTTAACTTGCACCACCCCAGCTAAGCCCAGCCTAGCTCTGCACTCTTCCAAGAGCCATAATCACCCACAGTGACGCATCCTTGGGCATCAGCAGCAGCCCCATAATAGCTAACATGCTACTCCAGGCCTATAAAGCCTGGTTTTAAGTTTGTTTATCTTTATTTATGTGCCGAATTCCCCCACAGTCTCTTTGATGAAGCCATTAAGTGTTGGGTTCGAAGCTGGTGCAATCCTTGTTTTTCCTTTGACAAAAATTTTGCCATTCAAATCTGAGTCCCTGGTTGCCAGCTGGCTCTTGGGTACCTGCTTGGCAGACACCACTTACTCTTTTATTCCAGGCTACCTGGCTTCTTCCTGCCACAAGGAGGTTTTCCCAAAGCGGATGGAAGGCATCTCACACAGGATGAGCACTTATTTATCTTGTGTTTTGCCACCACGTCTCTTTATTGCTCTCCTGGGCAGATCTGATAGAGTTCCTCTGCACAGCTGGAAAGGATGTGAACCTGGGAAGTTTCTAGTCAGTGACTTCATTGGCTGTGATCATGGCATTGATAAACTTTATTCTGTGGTTCATTTTTTCAAATCTACTCATTTTTCCAAAAGTTGTTTCTGCCAGTTATACATTTTTTTTTAACCTGCAGTAAAATATTAGTAATAAAACAAGAATTCTTAATGTGTAAGATATTGTTGAAAATACTTTTCAGACCCATCCAACTTGTTACACGTAGCTATAAAACTAGTCTTACCTTGAGCCATATTTAAAGTCACAGTGGTAGATTCATAGTAGCAGGAACATAAAGTTTAGTCAGGTGGTGTTGAACTAGAGGAGCTACTCCTCCTACTAAAACACACACGCACACACAAACAAGATTTAACTGAGAAAATGACAGGTTCACGAAAGATGGATTCATATCATGTACTCCAGAAAACTGGACCTGGAGAAACTTCCCGTTCAGCATTTGGCTCTATTGACAAAGCCTCAGTCTGTTAGAGGCACCTCCCTGGCAAGCATGAAGTGAATGCTCTTAGGGTTTTTCCAGCCCCTACATACAAGGACTAAGTGTTGATTGAATGGTCAGTCCACTTTGCTCATTTCAACTTTTCTAACAACTAAATCAATTGATCTGTATTTCCAAGGGGAAATAAACAGGTTGATACCAAAAGGATGATGAAGTATCTATAGATACAATGTACACAGAGTAAAAATGAACTCTAATATAACTACTAATCCAGATTCTGTAATATATAAGTACACAAATATAAATAAAATAGTAAGTATAAAGTGAATAAAGAGCATATAAGTAAAATATTTAGAGCTTAAAATTATATAAGTACATACACTTATAAGTAAAGTAAAAAAGCATAAATTAAATAGAGTATTAAAGCAAAGCATATAAGGCTAAAAATATAAGTATATAAAAGTATACAAATACTAATTCAGGCTATCAAGACAATGAATTCCTTAATATTTAGATGCTTTGTGGTAACTGTTCAACTCTTTGAGCAGGGGAAAAAAGTCTGTTACAGACATCTACAAATGAACCAATCACCTTTCCATTTTATCTGTACAGACACAGCCAGTACAGACAAAATAATTAGAAAATCAGGCCATGGTTTTCCTTGCAAATGGTTATTTTTTGTTTGCACAAAATTTTCTTTTTTGTTCAATAATAATTATAATGCTACCTAAGAAACTTGATATGAAATGAAATCTCTGCTTATGATGTGATTTTATACTTCACCCAATTTTTATGCAGGAGAAAAGTATTGATAAATGTGTCAAAAGCAAGTGATATGAAAAAAAAAAAAAGCTATAGCATTTTTAATTTGTATGCTACCTTGCAGGACATTCACTAACTTTAGGAAAATCATGTTCTGCTGAAATCTTCAGCTGTCTCCCTGTGAATTTCTAAGAATAAAACAGGAGAAGTCCATTTCACCTCAGAGTATTCCTGGTGTTCATGACTCCTGAGTTTCAAATCAAACTTGAATCTTTTGGGGTTCAAGCTTGTTTTCTCTCAGTGATACATGGTTTCCTGTTTATAAGAAAAAAGAAAAGTCCTTATTTAAAAAAAAAACTCAAAAGGCTTCCTGGACCTTAATTCCCTCTTACAAAACAACATTTTGATGAGTTAAGTGTAAATAAATCTGAAACATATGATTAGATTTCCATTAAGATGCACACAAGTTTAAAAATTATGAGGAAAAATTTCTGGGCAAAACAGGCTTTATGCTTTTGCTAACCCCATAGCACTTGAAAAGTGGCTGGGTGTGTTCAATCAGTGCTGAATTTGCCACCAGTAAGTGAACACACCTTTCCAAGTTTCTAATGTAATGCTCATCGGTTTAGTGCACCATTCATCACCCCAGAGCTTTGCCACAGGAACAAGTGCCAGCATGACTTTATCCGGCCATCTGGTATGTTCCACCCAGCTTGCACCTTGGAGTCTAGGCCTCCCAGCCCCTCCTGAGGAAATGGGTCCAGGCCAGGATGTGCTAATCCCAGAGCCATCCTAGGAGATACAGACTATTCCCAACAGCTCAGAAAATGGAGCAAAAGGGGTGGGCAAAGAGACAGGGCCCTTAGCCCTCGACATCGGAGGAGATATCCTGGAAGACCCCTCTCCACCATGAAGAAAAAACTGGGTTCTCAATGCACTAGTTGAAGTGAAAGGATTATTTTTGTCATCTGTCCCTCTTTACTGTACACAAGCCTGAATTGTCCCTTTGGTTTGCTTCAGCAAATATTGGCAGTGAATCAAAGAAGTACTGTAAGACCATGGATCTCACTTTCAAACTAAACATGGAAAGTAAGCAAAAAAAAAGCCGGGGTAAGGCTCTGAAGCATGATAGGTGTGTTCATTTTCCTAAGGCACATGTTCCTTATGACACTCCACACTGCCTACATCATGGAAAGAACTCTCAAAGGAGTCTCCAAATATCAATGTCAGTAATCTCCAGGTGCTCTGCAAAAATCTGAGAACTGTAAAACTAGGAGAGGCCTTACAGGGCTGTCATCTCTAATCTACCCCCACTCTACAGATGAGGAAACTGAGGCCCATTGACGCTGAAGAGACCCACAGACATCGCAGATATTATTACCACCTAATATTCTCATAAGCCTGGGCCCAGAACCACCTTCACTGTGCCAGGCTGGCAGTGTGTCTCTAGCCCCTGATCCTTTGGTGACTGATCTGTTTAAGAGTCACAGTGGGATATCATCTCACACCTGTTAGGATGGCTAGTATCCAAAAGATAAGAGATAAATTTTAGCAAGGATGTGGAGAAAAGGGGATCCTGTATACTGTCGGTGGGACTGTAAAACAGTACAACCACTGTGGGAACCAGTGTGGTGGTTCCTCAAGAAATTAGAAGTCTCTCTCGGGAGAGAACTAAATTAGCATCATAACACTGCTAGATTCTAAATCAGTTCAAATTCAAGAAAGAGTTCTGGCTAAACATGGAGTATTGACAACATGAGCTTATCATCTGTTCGTACTTAAATCCATATAAAATACAGCAAGGGTATTTTTTCAATAGTTTAACCCATAAAGACAATGAGGAGATTTCAGCACACAATGCATTTACATTAATTTTGAAAAGACAGAGTTGAAGGAATGATGTGCAACTTAGTGAAGCCAGAGAAATTATAAAATGTGTAACCTGAAAGTCTACAGAAGTCACAGTACCAAGGAGAGTTATGCCAGTTTGCTGCATAGAACCTCTGACAGGGTCACATTTGGAGGGACAGTCCCCCAGGAGGTAGATGTGAAAGTCTGCCTCCACAGCCCCTGTCTGGGCAGACAAGGAAACAAGACATCTCTCTCCAAGTAGGTCTTTTCTCCTATTCTGCCCAGACAGGGGTTGACTTGGCCGTGGCTCTTGCCAGACACCACAGCCTTGTTCTCCGCAGGAAGCAAGTTACAGAGGCTCCAGACTCAGGGGCACCAAACACAAAGGAAAGCAGAGGGGTGTGCGGGGCTAAAAACAGGGGGAGAAAATTAAAAATAGAACTGTTGGGTTCGCCAAACAGTTCATTCTGGTTTTTCCGTAACAACTTACAGAAAAGCCCGAGCAAACTTCTTGGCCAACCCAATACCATATAACCCCGCGATCCCGCTTCTGGATGTATGTGTCAGTCGCTCAGTCGTGTCTGACTCTGCAATTCCACGGACTGTAGCCCGCCAGGCTCCTCTGTCCATGGGATTCTCCACGCAAGAATACTGGAGTGGGTTGCCATTCCCTTCTCTGGGTGTACACCCAAAGGAAATGAAATCAGTTTCATATCTGTACCCCACATGTTCATTGCAGCATTATTTACAATAGCTAAAGACATGGAAACAACCTAAGTGTCCATCAATGAGTGAATGGATAAAGAAAATGGAATTGATGATAGAAAGATAGATGATAGACAGATAGATACACACATACAATGGATTAGTATTCAGCCATGAAAAAAAAAAAAAAGAAAGAAATCCCACCATTTTTTAAAACAAGAATGAAGCTGGGGGGCATTACGCTAAGTACAATAAGACAGACAGAGAAAGAAAAGTATTGAGTGGTATCACTTATAGGTGGACTCTTAAAAAAAATGTTCAATCACAGAAATAGTAGCATGGTAGTTACCAGGGGCTGGGGCGGAGGACAAATGGGAAGACGTTAACTAAAGGGTACAAACTTTCACTTATAAGATGAATAAATTCTGAGGATCTAATGTACAGTACTGTGATCATGCTTAATACTATATTGCATTCTTGAAGTTTTCTGAAAGAACAGATCTTCAGGGTGGTTATTTTTAGACATTAATCTGCCATCTTCTCAGTCAACTGACTTTCCAAATAAAGCCATATTCCTTGCCTCAAAAAAAAAAAAAAAAAGAATAGGTCTTCATTGTTCTCAATACACACAAAATGTATCTTTGTGAAGTGATGGATGTGTTAACTTGATTCTGGCAATGTATATAAAATTGTGTATATGTATATCAAATATAATGTTTACACTTAAAATATGTGCGATTTTATTTGTCAGCTATACCTAGATAAAGCTGAGGGGGAGAGGGAATGACAGTATAGAAATTTTTAGCTAGATAGGACAACTATCTGAGTTGAACAGTGATACAGTCAGCTTCTGATCATCTGCAGCAAGAGTTAGTCTCTCAGTCATGTCTGACTCTTTGTGACCCCAAGAACTACAGCCTGCCAGGACCATCTGTCCATGGAATTCTCCAGGCAGGAATACTGGAGTGGGTGGCCATTCCCTTCTCCCGGGGATCTTCCCAACCCACGGATCGAACCCAGGTCTCCTGCATTACAGGCAGATTCTTTACTGTCTGAGCCACCGGGGAAGCCACAAGGAAGAGATAAAAAATCTGGACAACTCACAGCAGGTGGCAATTCAAACAGAAATGCTATTTGTTCTGGTAAGGCACAGTATGACTTGTCAGCCATGACAGCAACTCTCTTTCAAAACGAAACTCAATGTCATGGGCAGAGATTGGTCTTCATCAGCAGATGTGGGGGCTGGGGGGCAGGGAGGGGAGAGGGACGCAGGGCTCTGAACTATGCTGGGTGTTACTGAAGGATAAAATTGGCAACAGGAAAAGTTAAAAACATCTAAGTTTTTAAAGTAATAATAATAAAGTATGTGTGTGTGTCTGTGTTTTCACCCCCACAATCGCACCTGCATGTCATAGGAAGGGACAAGAGAGAAGGCAGCCCCTCTTTTCTGCTCTGAGGAACCCTCTGCTGTGCTCTCTGGAGTCAAAAATAGAGAATGGAACTCTAGGCGCTGATGTGGCAAAGCCTACAATGGCTGAGATGCCTCTGAGATTCACATGATTCTCTACTTGGAAGTCAGCACACTTGATAAACTACATTTACCCTGTCATAGAATTATTTGCAAAGTTGGCTATGAGTTTAGGTAAAATGGGTCACTACCTTTTACAAAGGCTCTAGAAAAATCTACAGATCAAAAATACTTCCCTCTTTCCCCTTGGTCGAATGCCTAGAATGTCATTTGTGGTGTAGTGCATTTCCATTATCCATGGCTACATAGCAAACCATCCCATATATTAGTGACTTAAATAAACTATAGCCATTTTATTGTCTCTCACAACTCTGGGCCGAGAGAGACAGATCGTCACACCCACAAGACGCTGGCAAGGCTGCAAGCTTCTGGAGCCCAGTTAGGCTCAACCATCTGCGCATGTGGATGGCAATTGAGGCTACCTTTTGTGGCTTCTCCATGCAGTCTTGGCTTCTTATCTCATGGCAACTATGTTCTGAGAGAGAACCTCCTTAGAATGAACTTTCCAAGAAGGCGCACACAGGAGCTTCCAATCCTCTGAAAGGCTGGACCCAGGACGGACAATAGGTCACTTCCACTGTGTTCTAGGAATCATGCAGCTACCGGCCCCAACCAGATTCAAAGGGATGGAGGAACAGAACCAACTGAAGAATCAGTTGGTAAAATGGTGCAGAATTTGTGGCCATTGTGACTCGACCACAAAGCCTCATTCCTTTACTCCTGTGTTTTTGTCATATCTATAAAGCAGATAGCCATGGCAGTTGCCATGTTAGCTTTGCACAAAACCATGATTTCAGCTTAATGTAAATGTAGCTTAAATCCTTTCCTGAGAGGCTGTTCCATGGGAGGAATGGGATAATACACCAAAAGCACAGTCCAGTTCTTCACCCCTTTCTATATCCATACTTTTTGCCATGTAATTTGACAATGCCCTCCACTCTGGGCTCATCCAAGTGATCTACTGTACCAATGAGATGTTAGGAATGTGATGTAAGAAGATTTGAAAGGTGCTGCACAATTGAGCTTACCCTCCCTCTTGCGCCTCTGCTGACATCGTAAGAACATGCCTGGATTCACCTGTTGAAGATGAGGCACCTAGCAAAGCCAATTGCCCCCACTGAGGCCATCTTAGATCACTGAAGAGCTAGCTGACCTCACCCAAGACAGGTGAACAAGCTCAGCCAAGATGAACAGAACCCGCCAGCTTACCCCCAGCTGACTCCAGAATGAACAATAAATGCTAAATATGTCCCTGAGGTTGTACACTTGTTTGTTACTCAGCATTATTGTAGCAATAGGTAGCTGATGCAGAAAGAATGCTGAGACTAGAGATGTCTGAAAGTAGTCAAGGTTATCAGGAAAGAAAAAAGGAGACAGAGATCAAACTTGACACACTTTCAATTTCTGCCCTGACTGTTGCCATGTACAATTACTAAATATCTAATAGATTGAACTATAAATATTTTGCAGAAGTGATTCATTTGCAGCAGGGAATCATTTGGCACCAAGAGAACCGGGCTTATAAACAGCTTGTGATGACAACAGGAAAGTGCAAAGAAAGAGCTCCATTTGGTTTTGCTGGAATCAGTCACATCCATGGGCACTTGGGGCTGGATGCAGCTCAGCAGAGCCCAGAGCAAAATGACAAATGAGGCCACTGGGTGCATGTACACCGGAGGGAAACCTGGCCCTTGGCTATGGTTCATTAACGAGATTGAGGTTTCTCCTTGAAAATCTGGGCAGCAGCTTTGAGAATCCTTCCAGGGATTTAGTCCCAAGTTTAACAGGCAGATGTAAAGGTTCCTTTTGTCTGAGTTTGGGTGTTTTGCAAGGCTTTAGCCATTGAGCTTATTTATTTTCTTTGCCATAAATTACAAGCATAATCTGTGTATGTATAATATATGTGTATAAGTGTATAACTATATACACATCTGTGTGTCTGAATATATATCTATCTCAATCCATGTGAGTATACTGGGGCAAATCCTATAGGAGCTATAATAAATAATGGGAAATGCATGGAGCCCTTTAAAAAAAATGGTAATAATCCATGATTCACATTGTCTGTCACAGCCACACAGAAATTATAGCCTCCTTGCAGGTGCAGTTTTACAGATATTGCTATCTTTTCTTTCCAGAAAACGGCCTATGTTATCATGATGATTGTAAATTGTCTTCTTATGTAACACACTGCTCTGAGCTTATGCAATTTAGTTTTAACGAGAAGTTCTCAGTGGTGGATGGCTTTTTTCCGTTGTAGGTATACCCCTAAAATGTGTTAACCACTACATGTATAAGCAAAACTATAGTTAACCATAAATTTCAGAATAATAAAATAAACTGAATTCTCATGGTAACATTAAATTATTAGTCCTTTCTCTTCCATTTAAAATCTGTAATTAAGTAAAATATGTATGTATTCACGTAAGTGAGCAAATGGTTAGGCAACCAATAACAGAAGAGATTCACATTCATTTTCCCAGATATGACAGGTGTGTTTTATCAATATCTGATGCATGGTGCTACAAAGCTTACATAAACAAATATGAACACAAAAATGAACACTAAGAGATCTAAGAACACAAATAATAGAACATACTGATGCTTTTATATATATATATATTTAATTATCTAAATAATACTACTTCAGAATGTCCAGAGTATATACTCAACATAGATGTTTGTACCCATATGGATTCAAGCTATTTTTTGAAGTAACAAGAAGACAACAACCAAAATATTTTCAAAGGCAAGAAAACATTCTTCCAGGCAGATCACTCCTTAAGCAAACAAATTTAGTCAGTTATTCAGTCTCCCTGAGCTTTGAATAAGCTGTGAGGTGAGGTTGGAGGAGGAGAAGAGTTGGGCGAAGTGAGTGGCACTAGTGGTAAAAGAACCTGCCTGCCAGTGCAGGAAATGGAAGCGACACAGGTTTGATCCTTGGGTTGGGAAGGTCCCCTGGAGAAGAGCATGGCATCCCACTCCGCTATTCTTGCCTGGAGAATTCCATGGACAGAGGAGCCTGGCGGGCTACAGCCCATAGGATTGCAAAGAGTCGGACACAACTGAAGGGACTTAGCACGTGTTACCTCCAAAGATCTAGCCGGCATTAAGGTTTGAGTTGCACTCATGGAGGGCCATGATCTCTAGGCAAACAGGAGGCAAGTGTGGAAGCCCAGATCAGAGAGAAGAGAAAGAACCTGGTCAAAATAGACTGATGGTTTTTGTGACACTCAATTATCCATTTCCGATAACAGTCTTTTCTGGTATTGAAAAGACAGTGAGTCTGTGAAAAGACTTTCTTAACTTCAAAACTCTTTGAGACAACTGTTCACGAAATACATGTAATACTATTTGAACAAACGAAACACAAGTTTAGAAGACTAAATAACCATTTGTGATCCATGACTGGCACTTACTTTTTTAAAAGAAAGAACCAAAAGTTGTTTGCATCTGAAGGAGGAATTAATAGATCAGAGTCACCCCTCCATCCAAGAGAACAGTCTTTCCAATATTTATTTTTAAACTCAATTCTAAAATTTATCTTCTTCCTAGACACAAGAAAAACCCTTTGTTCCCACATACCTTCTTCATCCTTTCCTCCCTCCTGTGTGGCAACTGACTCCTTTTTCCTTAGAAATCTAAGAAACAAGAACATTAAGATCATGCCACAGAATTAACAATAATATAGTCATTTCCTGAGCTCTCAGAAGGTACCAAGCACTGTGCTTAAGTGGAGTAGATCATCATCTTACCTAAATCTTCCCAACACTACTCCAAGTGTTATCAGAGCATAGCTATTTGTGATGGGAGCTGTTTGTGCTAGCTCCCATTCAACTGGTGGGAAACTGAAGCTTAGTAAGCCTCCAGCATCATGAATGGCATTCATTTGTCTTAGGGTGGGAGTGCCTTGAACATCAGCCAGCCAGGAAATGGCAGAGCTAGGATTAAAATTCAGGTCCTCTTCTCCCCAGCCAGAAATCCCTCCTTTTACACCAAGGTTGCTCTCAGAAGACTTGCTGAGGGTAGGAATGGGACAGTACCTGCTCGGGGAGGGGAAGAATGCCACTAGCCAACCTTCCTGGGAACAGTGAAAGACTATCTTCTCTGCCTCCAAACTTCTCCTTCCTTCCCATCTACTCCCAGCATCCTTCTCAAATCAGCTGGCATCACAGAAACCCGCCAGAGCTGTCATCCACATCTCTAGGTGTGCTCAGGCCCTGCCCCACTGTAGAATGGGACTCTTTTCCTATGTTACCTGAAGATGCCACATATGTCCTCAGCATCATCTTTCTGTTGTTACAGTATTTCCAACTTTTCCTAAGCATTTGGGGTTTGGTTTGGACAAACCTAAAAGACATTTTGCCCTGTACTTTTTCCCATAATTTTAAACCTAAATGTATTTTATGAGAAATCTAATCCATATGTTTCTGATTAATTTGTAAGAGCCATTTGATGTCCAAGGGCCTTTTAAGTTTTTATAAGCCTTTTTAAGACTTTCCCTTAGAGCTGTTTTGCCAACAGAAAATGAACTTAGTTCCCCACAGTTCAAGTTCTGTACCAGTCTCAACAATCACAGGATTCTCTGCTGAAACTATACTGCTTGCTGCTCTAAGAACTGATCATCCACAGCTGCCCTGGAGAACTCATCACCTTTGCTCAAGGCCTCCACTGAGACATTGCTTATCTCATAAATGGGATGATGGTTAAGCTTCATTATGAAAATATATCTCACAATTTAGCCTATGTTTACACCCAGCTACCAGAAAGACTCTTGCAGCTCGATTGGATGGTTGGTTGATTCAATAGAGCATTAAGATAACTCCCTAAAAAGTTTCTCAAAAAACTAAAAGTAGAGTTGCCATGTGATCCAGCAACCCCATTCCTGGTCATGTATCTGTATAAAACTGTAATTCAAAGAGATATGTTCATAGCAGCACTATTCACAATAACCAGGACATGGAAACAACCTGAATGGCCATCATCAGATGAACTGATAAAGAAGATATGGTACATATATACAGCAGAATACTACTTGGCCATAAAAAAAGAATGAAATAATGCCATTTGCAGCAACATGGATGCACTCAAGAGTATCATACTAAGTGAATTAAATTAGAGAAAAACAGATACCATATGGTAACACTTGTATGTGGAATATAAAATATAACAAAAATGACCTTATCTAATAACTAAACAGAAACAGACTCACAGACCTAAAGAACAGACTTATGGCTACCAAGAGGGAGAAAGGGTGGGGGAGGGGTGGACTGGGAGTTTGGGATTCGCAGATGCAAACTATCACCTATAGAATGAATAAACAACAAGCTCCTACTCTATAACACAGAGAACTATATTCAATATCTTGTGATCAACTATAATGGAAAAGAATATGAAAAAGAATGTATATATGTGTATAATTGAATCACTTTGTGGTACAGCAGAAATTAATACAACCTTGTAAATCAAAATAAAATAAAAATTTTAATACACCTTAAAGAAAGGAAAGATGGACTTCTCTGGTGGTTCAGTGGTTAAAACACTGCTGTTCCACTGCAGGGAGCATAGGTTTGATACCTGGTAAGGAAATTAAGATCCTGCATACCACTTAGTGTGGCGAGAAAAAAAAATCAGTCCCCATAAAAAGGCTAGATTTTTCTTCTTAACATATAAGATTATTTCTGTATTGACAATCTGGATTCTATTTCCAGCTTTATGGTTTACTAGCTGTGTGTCTCTGAACAAGTCATTTATTGTCTCCAGCCACAGTATTCTCAATATAAAGCAGATATTATAGGGTTGGTTCAAGATGGTGGAGTAGAAGGACGTTACAGGAAGTTAATCAGCATGAAAAAGTAGAAAGTTACGTCCCAGATGAAGGGACAAGATAAAATCCCAGAAAAACAACTGGATGAAATGAAGACAGGCAACCGTCCAGAAAAAGAATTCAAAATAATGGTAGTGAATATGATTCAGGATCTCAGAAAAAGAATGGAGCAAAGATTGAGAAGATGCAAGAAATATTTACCAAAGACCTACGAAAACTAAACAAACAAACAGAGATGAATAATACACTAGAAGGAATCCATAGCAGAATAACTAAGGCAGAAGCATGGATAAATGACATGAAGGACAGAATGGTGGAAATCACTGGCACAGAACAGAATATAGAAAAAAGAATGAAAAGACATGAAGACAGCCTAAGAGACCTCTGGGACAACATTAAACACACTAATAGTTGCATTATAGGAGTCCAGAAGGAGAAGAGAGAGAGAACCTGAGAAAATATTTGAAGAGATACTAGCTGAAAACTTCCCTAACATGGGAAAGAAGATAACCAACCACGTCCAGGAAGCACAGAGAGTCCTGGGCAGGATAAACCCAAGGAGGAACACACTGAGACATATAGTAATCAAACTGACAAAAATTAAAGATGGATAAGATATTAAAAGCAACAAGGAGAAAATGGCAAATAACATACAAGGGAACTCCCATCAGGCAGTCAGCTGACTTCTCAACAGAAACTCTACAAGCCAGAATGGAAGGACATGACAAATTTAAAGTGATGAAAGGAAAGAACCTACAACCAAGAATACTCTACCCAGCAAGACTCTCCAGATTTGATGGAGAAATCAACATCTTTCCAAACAAGCAAAAGTTAAGAGAATTCAGCACCACCAAACCAGCTAAAGGAACAAATGCTAAAGGAACTTCTCTAGGTAGGAAACAAGAGAAGGAAAAGCCCTACTTAAAAAAAAAAAAAAAAAAACTGTTAAGAAAACTGTTAATAGGATCATGCATATCAATAATTATCTTAAATGTAAATGGATTAAATGCACCAACCAAAAGACATAGACTGGCTGGGTGTATGAAAACCTGTGCATGTATGCACTTAAACTTACCACATCACTCTGTTTGACCCCCCAAATTGTATGTAATTATTGTATATTGTTAGGTTAGTCATGTTCCCATTATGGTTTGCAATTATAGTTATCTTTTATTATTTGTCTGGCTATTGATTGTGAAAACTGATAAACATCTTTTCCTATTGTAATTAAGTGACTGTTATTCACTTAATACCATTGTATCATGATTGGTCAAAGAAAAATTATAGAATTCTGTATCACCAAAACTACCATTTAATAGAAAAATCTGTAATCACTTTTTAAAATCCAGATGCACATTAGAATTATCTTGGAATTTTTTTAAAAAATACAAATGCCTAGGTATTGCTTTTTTTCTTTTGCCAGAACCCCAGGTATGCTTCTAATGAGCAGCCATGTTTAAAAACAACTGGGGATGAGGATCTTTTATTTTTATCTCTTTTGTTTCACTCTTTCTATTTCATATTCAGTGCTCCCATTTCATTTAGTTTATATTTTCAAATTTCTCCATCTCTTTTTTTTATGTTCTTTCTCAGAGCCTTTATCAAGCGTAGTAGAAAAGTTTCTGTATGCAGATATATATACATGCTGCTGCTGCTGCTAAGTCGCTTCAGTCGTGTCCGACTCTGTGCGACCCCACAGACGGCAGCCCACCAGGCTCCCCCGTCCCTGGGATTCTCCAGGCAAGAACACTGGAGTGGGTTGCCATTGCCTTCTCCAATGCAGGAAAGTGGAAAGTAAAAAGTGAAAATGAAGTCACTCAGTCGTGTCCAACTCTTCGAGACCCCATGGACTGCAGCCTACCAGGCTCCTCCGTCCATGAGATTTTCCAGGCAAGAGTACTGGAGTGGGTTGCCTTCTCCTTATATATACATAATATGTTTTATATATATATTTTAGAAAACTTATGAGTTTTTGCCTAACTAAAAAATTTATGACATTTTGACAAATGGAATCAAATGCTATGTTTCTTACTTAAAAAAATAAATATGCAACAAACAACAAAGGTTTACTGTATAGCACAGGGAACTATAGTCAATATCTTATAATAATATATAATGGAAAATAATTTCAAAAATAACATATGCATATATGTATAACTGAATCACACACCCAAAATTCTACTTTTTGAAATTTAGTAATGTTTATCTTCTTACCAGTTTTTCTAAATGTCCTGTGGACATCTAATAAAAACATATGAGATAGAAAATTTTAAATATATTTCTGTAGGATATGACTACTATAAATTAACACAATATAAATCTATTATATTTAAATTATTAATTACATCATCCAAGATGCTCCTATTCTTATTTTATCTGCACTTGGTAAAATATTTTCAGAGAAATGTTAATATGTCTCACTATGATAATATATTTTTTCCCTTACATTTCTTCTGATTTTTGCTTTATGTATCTTTGTTTCTTTGTTGTTAAGGTATCTAATGGTTTACGATGTCTACCTTCTTTTCAAAATTGTATCTTTTATCATTAAAAATATTACTTTGTTTCATTTAAAATAAATAATTTTTAAAAAATATAGACAAACTGAAAAATGTGTATACACACATACACAGACCCAAAAAAAAGGCAAAAAAAAAAAAAGATTATAATTTATGACCATTTTAAGGATAAAAGACATTGTGTCAGGCAATTGACAGACATTTAGTAGACATTTAGTGACTCCTAAATTTTAGTCTTCAGGCAGACAAATAGCATGATGAAGATACATCAATACACAGACAGATATATAGAATAAATAAGATATATAGAACTCACCTGGAGGAACATGTTTGAAATGAAAATTCAAAAGTCAGCTTCAGTAAATCTTGGATGAGCTCCAAGAATTTGCATTTTGACAAGCTTTTTGGGTAATACAAGTGACCTGAGGACCACACGTTGAAAAACAGTGATGTTGGTAACATGAGGTAGGAAGAGGTAATAAAACGTAATAAAGATTGCAATAAGATGATGATATCATCAACTATACTGCAATTTTAAAAAGAAAAAAACTAAGTAAAATAAATTTTTAAAAAATTTTAGAGTGTGATATTAATAATGAGGAGAAGATAATGCCAAACTGAAGAGTATGAAACATTTGAGGAAGGTAATGCCAAAGGAAGAGTATGAAACATTTGAGGAAAAATTATGCACTGTGTTTTCTCAATAACTGCTGAATTATTTGCATTCTCAGAGGAGAAACATAACCATGAACATAAAAGTAAATTTATGGATGTATTCCAGTTGACATTCAAAATGAGTTGAATGAGTTTTATACCAAAGATTGTCAAAACTTTAGTTGTAATGCAACCTGTTGGAGAACATTATTTTATTGTGGATACGGAATGTTGAATTTTAAATTAAAAATCAAATTTTCAAATTCAGCCTAAATTAGAGGACATAGATTTTCAATAACAGCAAAGTTAAGAGACTGAGGAACTTTAAATTATTAACTCAAAACTTTAAGAATACCAACACTCTTGTAGGCAAAGGAAAGAAGAGGAATATCTTTACAAGATTTCTTTCTTTCTTTTTTTTCTTTTTTTTTTTAGCTTTTCGGTGCTGAAGTTTGTAACATCTTTCGTATTTATTTACTTATTTATTTTTAAAGTGTATTTATTTATTTATTTTTGGTTGTGCAGGGTCTTTACTGCTGTGGGCAGGCTCTTCTCTAATTGCAGCAAGTGAGGCTACTCTCTTAGTTGCAATGCATGGGCTTCTCATGGCTGTGACTTCTCTCGAGAAGCACAGGCTCTAGGGTGCATGAGCTCAGTAGCTGTGGTACAGGGGCTTAGTTACCCTGTGGCCTGTGGAATCTTCCCAGATCGGGGATCGAACCCACGTCCCCTGCATTGACAGGGGGATTCTTAACCACTGGACCACCCGGGAAGTCCAAGACAAGATTTCTTGAAGACACTACAGATATGTGAAAATAAAGAAAGACTGACCCAAATGAGGACAAGCAAAGTCCATTTATTCGTAACTTGCTATAGCAAGAGAGTCAGTCACCAAAACTTGCATTTTGGCAGAGACTCAAAGGCAAGCAGAGGAGTAGGAAAGTGTCCAAGTGGAAAAAAGGGGGCTTCAGATACGTCCTGATTAGAGGCTATTGGCATGGGGGAGCTATAGACAGACTAACTAGAAGTGGGGCATCCTAGGTGATTGGTTAGGGGACATACTTGGCTGTCTCCCTTTGGTCTTAAGTTTGAAACAGGGACAAAAATTAGGGAAGTCACCAGTTATTAACCAAGTCCTGATCTTTTAGGACCTACTGTTATGGAGGTTATTGTTTGACTTCCTAGATTGTTACTAAAACTAGCATTCTGACTTCCTCCAAGTCCAAGATATAAATACACTGTCTTCCCGGGTTGGTTATTACCAAAAATGGGTTGGTTTCCTGGGTAGGTTGCTGTAGCTTGTGGGTCAAAATTCTATTTTTATATGTTGTCCAGCCATTATCCAGTTGTATAAACAGTCTTTCAGATATAAATTTTGGCTAAGATGGGGATGAAGATATTATCATTTCAAATTTATATTTATTTTGTATCTTGCCACTCTAAAATGAACTACTTATTAGAAATTCCATCGTGAATTCTAGTTAATTATAATGGTTTTATATAACCTTTCACAATGAGGCTATAGTACTTACTCACCTTTCATAAGAAAATATGAATCAATACTCACTGGATACAGGAAAATTAGGGTAGCACTATTTAAGGTACTTACTGTTCTGACTTAAACTGTGCTGTTATATTGTGTGTGTGTGAAAGTCGCTCAGTCGTGTCCGACTCTTTGCGACTCCATAGACTATACAGTCCATGGAATTCTCCAGGCCAGAATACTGGAGTGAGTAGCCTTTCCCTTCTCCAGGGGATCTTCCCAACCCACAGATCAAACCCAGGTCTCCCACATTGCAGGTGGATTCTTTAGCAGCTGGGCCACAAGGGAAGCCTAAGAATACTGGAGTGGGTAACCGTTGTATTAACAGTATGAAAACTATTCAGATCTTCTTGAAGATGGCAGAAAAATGATCTTTTTTCTTTTATCAATCACAATATAGGTAAAATATACAATGACTTCAGCAGAAACATTTTAAAAACACAGTATCATTCAACTTCTTCCTTACAATAGACAACTACCTCAGGGCAGATTTTATCTTCTCTAATTGGAAATCTAAACATAGAGCTTTTACTATTTTTGCAAGTAATCTGCAAGAGTTACTGGTTTTGTATGTGATCTAAAAGGAGTGCCTAGTGGTATCATAAATCAGTGGCTAACTCTAAACTCTTCTGGGTAAGGAACAAGTGCCGTGGAGCGGACAAAGTGGAAAATCTGTGATCAGGCCTAGGGTATGCATGTGTGTGTGCGTGCTGAGTCATGTCACATTCTTTGCCATCCTGTGGACTGTAGCCCACCAGGTGCCATTGTCCATGGAGTTTTCCAGGCAAGAATACTGGAGTGGGTGCCATTTTCTCCCCCAGGGAATCTTCCCGACCCAGGGATTGAAGCTGAATCTCTTGTGTCTCCTGCATTGGCAGGCAAATTCTTTACCACTGTGCCATCAGGGAAGCCTAGGGTATACAGTACATTAAGTCATTCTTGGCCACAAAGAACAGACCACGAAAATGGATTCAGCTCAAGTCTTGAGTCAGAGGCTGGGAGAACTCTGTGGTTATTAAGGCAGACAGGCAGGAGATCCAGGCATGGAGGTCAAAGGCTTTATCCAATTCAGGATACCCCAAGCAACAGTTTGCAGTGAGCAGTCCACTCACATAGGTGGCGCCCAGCCGGGAGCTGAAGCCTCAATAAAAGCTGGAGCTCAGTCAGGATATCAGGGCTTCCCTGATAGTTCAGTTGGTAAAGAATCCACCTGCAATGCAGGAAACCCTGGTACGATTCCTGGGTCAGGAAGATCTGCTGGAGAAGGGATAGGCTACCCACTCCAGTATTCTTGGGTTTCCCTTGTGGCTCAGCTGGTAAAGAATCCGCCTGCAATGCGGGAGACCTGGGTTCGATCCATGGGTTGGGAAGATCCCCTGGAGAAGGGAAAGGCTACGCACTCCAGTATTCTGGCCTGGAGAATTCCATGGACTGTATAGTCTATGGGGTCGCAAAGAGTCGGACATGACTGAGCAATTTTCATTTCATTCAGTCAGGATAACAGGTGCCAGTCAGAACATCTGTTCATGGCTGCAGGACAGATCTGAGACAAGATTCCAGTCCCAGAAAGTAGTTCTTTAAGGAGGAAGACAAAGTATCAGGGTCTGCAGTCACAGGCCTGAGCCTAAGACCAAGAAAACGTGGACAAAATCAAAGATTAGGATTTATATCTGGCAGGGTTCAGTTGAAGGAAACAGACCTGGATTTATGCAAAAAATATAACCCTATGCTACCATGTCTCTTTTTTTTATTGAAACACTGTCAACCAGTTCTGTTAGATAAGTATGAGAAGAAACCATTAAGAAGGTAGCCAAAGAGTTGCTGTCCATTCACTTCCTTCAGAGATAGATAAGAAGCTGTTACAAGATCTCAGAGTCACAGATATTAATCAATTAAGCATTTTCAGGATGTGTCAATCAATCTCAGTGCTCTGGGAAGAGGAGGGGAGACCACGATGGAGGCAAGTTCATCAAGAGAAGGAAATCAAGCAGAAAATATCAACTTTCTTCTCATTGAGTCAAGGGAGGATTCCTGGAGAATAGTTTCTAGAGAAAAATCTTCTATCTGGGAGATATTATAGGAGAGCTCCTCACTTTACTAAGTTTGAACTATTTTAGCATCTTTAAGTGTAAAATAGTAAGTATAGTTGACCTTTGAACAATGTGGGGGTTAGGGGCTCTGACTCTCCATATAGTGTATATGTGTATATGGCCCTTCATGTATGAAGTTCCTCTGTATAGATTCAACCAACTGAAGATGGTATAGTACTTATAGTATTTACTACAGGAAAGAAACTATCTGTAAGTGGACCTGTGCAGTTCAAACCTATGTTGTTCAAGGGTCAACTGTAATCATAAAGATATGATTAAATGCTTTCTTAACCAAAAATCATGACTGACATAAAGTAAGAAGAAATGAGTCATTCTGGCTATGCCTGAAGAATACATATCTAAGGGTGTATAAGGAGCTTGAGTCCTGCGTCAGGAGACACTCACACTGATCTAATGTGAGAAACTGTGTGGAGCTGAGCGTGATATGGAATAGCTGGCTTTAACAAGGAGGAGGTGTCCTGGCTGGACATTCACATACAGACGAGGCAGCAACTCAGGCACCAGGAGACCAGTGAGGGACTCCTCTCTGGCCTCATCAGGCCGCTGCCCAGGCACTGTGCTGGGCTCCATCAGCTGGACACCCTGAGCTCTGCATGTTCCCATGAGGCTTCTGGAAAAGCAGGGCAGCTAGAAGAAACCTCTGGAAGAACTCTAGGGCATCAGAGGGTATGAGAGAAAAGTAGAATTTGGATGTTTGGAGTTTTCTTATTCTTTTCTAACGTGTGGCAGAATCATTCACCTGATTTCCAGCAAGCTTCCCTTGACCTACTTGTAGGATTAAGCAGACATGCAGAGAAGTGTAAGAAGGCTTGGGAACCGAGAATATTAACCCAGGCCTAAACAAAATAAGATCATTGTCAAGCAGGAATATTCACCAAGCAGAAGAAAGTCTGATGAGAAGTGTGCTATACTGATTCAGGCAACAATTTGATGACCATCAGAGTCAAAAATATTTAACCAAGCATTCTGGGGAGACAGCGAGGCCCTGAAAAATAAAAGTCAACCCTCCTTGAGTTTGCAATCTAAGAGCATACACATGAAATTTACAAGTCAGTCTATGTAGACACAGCCAATGAAAGAATACAAAATAAAAATATAGGTAACATTATATCTCAAAAATTGAAAGACCTGTTAAAATGTCCCTTGAAATGCCAAGCTGATGGCATCCAGATAGACTTGACAGCAAAGGTCAAATTCACTGAACTGAAGGGAGAAACTTGGCAGAATGTGTAAGTTGTGCCAATAAGAGGAGGGGACAGATGCTAAGCTAGAAAGGCAATTAAAAGGCAAGGTGGAAAAACATAGGCAGTTAGGTAATAAGAGGCAGGGAGCTGTGATTAGGAAAGCATGCCATTGGGGTCCTCACCACTGTTCTGAGAGAGGAAAGGGGCTCCAGACAATGCTCAGGAAAGCCAGTTCTCACTGGTGAGAGCAGGACCAATTAAAATGAAGCGACCCAGGAGCAAGTCAGGGAGTCTGCAAGTCAAGGGCATGGAGGCTTCCCACTGATAGCTCGTGGTTACCCGTGAAGGGCACAGAAGGTCCCAGGCAGTACCTTCCCTGTCCTTGTCTCCTTTACATCCTTCCCACGTTCAGGGACCTTCGGGAGCTTCACTTGTCTTTCCCATTGGACAGCAGTGTGCCCTCACTGCACGCTCCCAAGGTACTAACTTCATCTCTTGCGCCACCTCTGGAGGCCCCTCCCTTTCGGCCAGGCAAGTCTCTCCTAAGCTAGTCTTGCTCATTTTCACCCTTTGGAGTCAAGTGGACCTGAATTTCATGATTAACTCCAATATGCCCTTTTTCTGTCCCTACATGACTTCATCTTGTCTCCTAGCCTTAATTACTGTAAATATTTGTCAGATCCACTAATTTAGGCCTCTAACCTAGGCATCACCAGACTCATATATGCTATGGCTTGTTGCACATTTTCACGTGCATGTCTCATATGTCACCTCCAATTTAACCCATCCAAACATATTTCTTGAATTTCCCTAACTCAAGCACACTCCTGTCACCCTCATCTCAACCAATGGTACCATAACACTGAGTTTGCCATGCAAGCCAAAGAGCAGATGTATCATGTTTGATTCTCCTTTGTCATTGACAAATTCTGTTGATCCCACTGACAAAATGGTATCACAAATACAACCCCTAGGACTTCCCTGGTAGTACAGTGGGTAAGAATTCACCTGCCAACACAAGGGACATACTCCATCAGTCACACAAGAGGTTCCTCCTCTAAAATAAAGACATAAGACCTCCTACCACACTGTAAATTAATAAAGATTAAATTTTTAAAGATATATGGTAAAGAACTTCACACAGTTCCCGACACATATGACTGTCCAACAATGGTTAGCTTCCTTACCCACCTGGTTTTTCCGCTCACATCTCTTCTCAGCTATCTTCCAGGCTGGAATTACCTCCTACCATCTGCTCGGCATAATACAGAATCCATGTGGAGCCTACACTCTCCTATGAGAAACATGCTCTGACAAAGCCTACCCTGTCCCCCTTTTGGCTTCCACATATTTTGTACCATCCACAGTCTGGACCAACTGAAAACATGTGCCCTTTTTTTCCCAAATACTTTCTTTATCACACCTTCATCCCTCTAGCCTTCATAGCGGAACTCAGGATGTACACAGTGAATTCTCAATAACTGTTTGGGTAGTTTTAGTTGGTAGGGTAGGAAGATCTGATAGAAATGGTGCAGGATGGTAAGAACTACCTGTTTGACTAAAAAGAAGGAGTTTAGACATTTTAATAAATGATCTACACTTGGGCAACTATTAGTCATGGCTTGCCCAAACAACTCTAAGTAAAATATCCCTTTTGCTAAATTATAAGAGTAAAGAACTATTAGGATAATTATCCCATAACACATGCCAGAAATAAGTGGCTATCTTGACTTACTTTTATAGACACTTTGCAAAGTATGCGCTCTAGACTTGCATTTTTAAAAAATATATTAATATTGCTCAGATTTTACTAATCCATGAATCCCTTTGGAAGAAAGCCCTAGTTTTATCCTGTAATGGCAACTGGCCACTTTTTCTGTAGACATAAAAGAAATTCAATTTCTCTGGACACTTTTTTCCTCTGCTACCAGTGAACTCCAGGGACTGGTAAACTCCTAAAGGAAAACCATAAAAAAACATAATCCAGAGAAAACAAAATACAGCTAGTTAAACTATCACCAATAAGAAGAATAAACAGGAACAATTTTCAATTGCTTGGAATCAAAAGCTCAATTTTAAAAGGCTTCAAAACAAGAGTTTACTGTTTCCTGGACATCTGCAGTTGAAAAGAAAACACAAAAACAGCTCTGGAAAGTGCTGCGGTTTACTTCATACTGAGTGACTTCCAGGTGTGACAAGGAACACTGGGGCAGAATGAAAAATGAAACGAGCACGAACCAAGACTTTTTTGGGGCCATATTTATATTCGCCTTTTTGGTTGATAGTTCCTTGGATATGCATGGGGCACTGTGTGCTGCTTGTTTGAGAAAAGTCCTATCCTGAGGACAGTTTTAGGCAGATTTCCCTCTGGTAAGCTCCTGGCAGACTTCTAGCTCAGAGACCTCTGGGGAAGGGCTTGGCTTAGTATTATTTGCCATTGTCCTGTCTGGAGCAGCAGTCAGAGTAAGAGCCTTTGATGGTGGATGCCACAGCTTTAGGAGCAGAACTGCCAGGCAGCTGTGTATGCTCTCCAAACTGTGGAACAAGCAATAAAAAGAAAAAAGCAAGAAGAGAATTGCCAACTTCTTGCAACATGGAGCCATTACTTAAGAGCCAAGCTGGTCATTTTTCCACCCAGCCAGCCCCGAGGTTGGCATCTGACATCAGCCTGGAGAATGACATCACAGAGTCTCCAATCACCTGCTTGACTGACAGGCTTGCTCGAAAAATGCTGGAGAAGCAGAGAGGCAAGCAAAGAGGAAGAACTAATGTTGTTCAAAAAAATCCTCACTTTTTATTAAAGAGACTACTATTTCAACCAAGTGAACAAAGCCTAGTCCTGCAGAACAATATGCAAAATTTTCATTTTGGAGTTTAGATTTCAGAAGGAGAAAGTAAGACCAGCAAATTTGGCTTTAGGTCTATCAGCTAAAATTCCTAATTTATAAGCAAAATGAATTGACTTTGGCTGATGTTATTAACTGAATGTTTGTGACCCTCTAAAATTCACATGGTGAAGTCAATAAACCTCAGTGTGGCTGTATATGAAGTAAAGAAGTAGTTGAGGTTCATAAAGGTGAAATTCTAATCTCATAGGATTAGCATCCTTATAAGAGACACCAGAAATCAAGCCCACTCTCTCCCATCATGTGTGTACAGAAAGACCACATGAGGTGCAAGACAGGAAGAAAATCCTCACCAGAAACCAAACTCTGCCAAAACCATGATCTTGAACTCACAGTCTCCAGAACTGTGAGAAAATAAGTTCCGATTGTATAAGCCATGCAGTCTGCGGTACTTTGTTATGGTAGACCAAGCAGACTAACACAGTGGTTAACTCCAGCCAAAAGAAATGAAGGATTCACAGAACTGACTTGTCCTATCTTGTCCTATCACAGCAGCTTGATAATGTGGATTATCCCAAGATGTCACAGTGGGGAAGGGTCTTGGCTCAAAAGGAAATCAAGATGCCTCTAGAAAGGGAGAATAGATGTTAGTCTAAAATTTTTACTAGCCACTGCACTAGCTATCATTACAAATTCTGGTGGGCTCACCGTTCTCCTGGCATGCACATCACACATATGCGGGGTGGATTTCTGTGCCCTAGATTCAGAAATAGTGTATCCTAGAGGAGTACCTGTCCACAGGGCAGGACTTCTCTGAGCTTCAGGTCTCTACAGTGCCTGTCCCTGTAGCTAACTTCCTGAAGAGTCAAGACTACATGGTACTTGGAGGTCCTTGATCAAAATGTCAAAGCTAAACAGAAATGCAGGAGATGTGGGTTCAATCCCTGGGTGGGGAAGATCCCCTGGAGGAGGAAATGGCAACCCACTCCGGTATGCTTGCCTAGAAAATTCCATGGACAGAGGAGCCTGCTGGGTTACAGTCCATGGAGTCACAAAGCGTCAGACACGACTGAGCATCTGAGCACGTACTGTGTAGTACTATCATACACTCAGTGGTTCCACGCCCTCAGCACATCTGAGTACCTTCTGACTGCACCAGTACAATGTTTATTGAACAATTACCATGTGTCACAGTTTTTGCTTTGAGTTTTACCCATACTGGCTTATTTTCTTCCCCACCAAAAGATAGCCAGAAAAAGATATAGAGATGGTTTGACTAAAGAGGTCTGTAGCAGACAAAGCTAGACAACAAGAAACTGAAGGTGACCAGGAGAAAAGGGCTGGAAAGAGGTCAAGAAGACGGGTGAAGGTCAGATAAACAGGAGAAGACAAAAGTGGTTGAGATGGGTGTTATAAAAACTCACCCCGAATGTCATGAAAGTGTAAATGCTTCTAGAAGACAGGAGTTCTCTATATTTAAATTCCTCAGACACAGGGTCCTGAGACTCAGAGTCAGAGGGTGATTGGGCAACTGTTTCCTCAGCTCTCCTCCCAGCCTCTCAGCAGCCCCCAAGGCCACTTAGCCAAAGGAATGGTAGAGTGGAAGAGACAGAAGCCCAGGGCGCTACTAAAGACGCCTTACAATGGACATCAAAACATATGACAGCCCGAGCTTGATTTCCTGCAGTAAAAGGATATGAAGAAACGAACCAGCCTGGAGTGTCCGGTTCTGATACTCTGCTGACCGAGTTTCTAAGAAACACTTTGTTTCAGGGTACTTCTCCTAGGTTCTCTGTGCTGTTTTGTAGGATCTTTCTGCCTCGATCATAATTTATTCTTTATTTTGTCCATAAAGGCAAAAGGTCAACAGTGAGGAAGAAAAAAGGTAATAAAGTAATAGATACAGAGTTCCTATCTTCTGCCACCCTGAAAAACTGCAAAACACACAAACTACATAAATACAAAACCACCAGCATATAAATAAGCAACACATGAACAAGTAGGAAATTAATACAAATTAATTGCACCAATGCCAACACCTGTGGAAAAGCCCTGGATTAAGGTCTTAACTCTGCCACTTGACCTCAGACAAGCAATGACTTTTCCGGGCCTTAATTTCCTCATCTGTTCAGTGAGGCCTTGATTAAATGGCCTGCAAGGTGACTTGTCCCTCAAGGAGGACATGCCCAGTGTTCTTAATGTGCTGAGTGAACCGAGTGGTGTGGAATTATTCAGGGACGTTTTCGTGAAAGACAGGATGTTTTCCACCTGTTCTCAGAATCTCCACAAGTTTCATTAGACAAGTTCGATAAAGTCTTCTATGCCCACCTAGAAGGCTTTCCCAGGTGGCACAGTGGTAAACAACCCGCTTGCCAACGCAGGAGACGTAAGAGATATGAGTTCAATCCCTGAGTCAGGAAGATCCCCTGGAGGAGGAAATGGCAACCCACTCTAGTATTCTTGCCTGAAAAGTCCCATAGACAGAGGAGCCTGGTGACTACAGTCCATGGATTTGTGAACAAGACACAACTGAGCAACTGAGCACACACTCATATAGAGGCCACATTTAATTCATCTCAGTCCAAAAAGCTATAGTGGAGGCAGAAACTATGGTCTAATACGTTATGAATGCTGTGCATGGAGTTTGCTTGAGAGTGAGTTCAGATTTTATTTCATCAGTGTTTGACAACCTATGAAGAATACTGAGTGGGTGAGAGGATCATGATTATATTAGAAATGTTACTCTGGTGTCTTTGGTTTGGATGAGCAAGAATTTAGGGTGATCAGGAGAGAGAAGAGGGAGGGCGGAAAAAGTGGGGGAAAGACTGAGTACCTAATGCTGGGATATGACCATGGGGATGAAGACGAGGGGCTGAACTTGGGAGATATGCTGGAAGTGAAATGACAGGACTTGACCAATTATGTGAGGGGGAGGCTTTGATAACTCCAAGGTGCATGTGTAGATGCTGCCACCATTCACTGAATTAGGGGAAGGGCAAGGTTGTGGATGGGGGTCTAGTGAGTTCAGTTTTGAATCTGTTACAAATTGAGGCATTTGGGAATATATTATATTACTAGATGGTGGTTGATATATGGATCTGGGACTTGGGAAAGTAAGCACCATTAGAGATAAATACGAGGAACTGTGCAGCTGGCATCTGTTGCCATAGGTACAGATTCAATTGTCCAGATAGAACACGTAGAAGAAAAAGAGAAAAGTCAAGGACCCAGCTCAGGGAGTCATTAGTGTTAAGTGGAGGGTGGGTGGGAGAGAAGCCAGAGAGGACTGTTGGAGAAGGAGAGGCAGAGAGCGTGACGAGGACCAGAAGGGAAGAGTCTTGGGAACATCAGAGTGAAAGTGAAAGGTTGCTCAGTCGTGTCCGACTCTTTGTGACCTCATGGACTATACAGTCCCTGGAATTCTCCAGGCAAGAATCTGGAGTGGGTAGCCTTTCCCTTCTCCAGGGGATCATCCCAACCCAGGGATCAAACCCAGGTCTCCCGCTTTGCAGGCAGATTCTTTACCAGCTGAGCCACCAGGGAAGCCCAAGAATACTGGAGTGGGTAGCCTTTCCCTTCTTCAGAGGATCTTCCTGACCCAGGAATCGAACTGGGATCTCCTGCATAGCAGGCAGATTCTTTAGCAACTGAGCTATGAGGGAAGCCCTGGGGACATCAGGAGGAAGACATTTGAAGAAAGGCAAACTGGTTAGCAAAGGTGACAAAAGAATCAAATAAGTTCTGGACTGAGATGAATTAAATGTGGCCTCTAGATGGACATGTGCTCAGTCGCTTAAAGGTATGAACAGTAAAAATAATAAAATTCATTCACTGAGGTAATCAGTGGTTTCCAAGCCCCTAAGTTCAGGCATTGTGTTGAGCACCAGGCATATAAAGATGAAAGGGGCACAGTCAAACACAGCACGATGCTTTCATCTTTATATGCCTGGTGCTCACACAATGCCTGAACTTAGGGGCTAAGAAACCACTGATTACCTCAGTGAATGAATGAACCAATACCTCAAATTATCAAAATTTTTCCCTTTGTAAAGTATTTATTATTTTTACTGCCCATACCTTTAATGAGATCATCCTAAAATAACAAAAATAAAGTAAGATAAATTTTTCTTTTACCTTAGCATTTTAAATCAGTAAGACCTTAAGTGAGCATCTAACTCCATGGTGCTCAACCCCGGGGGCACATTAGAATTACCTGAAGAGATGATTTTTTTTAAATGGCTTCAACCCAAACTCATGAAATCAGAATTTAGACATTGTATTTACTGTAGCTATTTGACTGCTTTCTTTGGAAAAAGAACAAAAATGAACCAACTTTCATGAAAGAGCTTCGCATCACACTTGATGCAGAAAATTTTATATGGGGTACCTGATGTGAAAGTGAAAGTCGCTCAGTCCTGTCTGACTCTTTGCGACCCCATGGACTATACACTCCATGGAATTCTCTAGGCCAGAATACAGGGGTAGGTACCTTTCCCTTCTCCAAGAGATCTTTTCAACCCAAGGATCAAACCCAGGTCTTCCACATTGCAGGCAGATTCTTTACCAGGTGAGCCCCAGGGGAAGCCCTGTGGTAGCTGATATATTCATTAAAATAGACCATGAAGTGGAATATTATTTTCACTTATGAGGCACCTGAAACTCAAAGATAGTTACTTGATTAGGTTACTCAGTTGGAATATGGTGGGTGTAGAATTCAAATCCAGAGCTGTCTGATACCAAATAACATGGGCTTTCCTCTGCCTGATTAGCCTCTGTGTCAGCACTGAAAAACATAACAGGACAGGGAGGAATGGGGGAGGAAAAGAAGAATAGCACTTATGGCCTTGGATTTGAGTGTGGGAACATCCCACAGTTACCGTGACTCAAGTGTGTAAGAGCCAACTGTCCATCTAGACATACTGGTTTGGAGTTTTTTTAAATGTGACCATTCGGGCAAACAGGTAAGTAATCATTGTTCTGTGGCAGAAACCAGTACTTGAGAAACCAGGCACCACACTCAGGTTGATTACGCCGGCGGGCCCAGAGGAGTTAACCCTCCAAGCTCTGAGATCCAAACAAAGGGGTTACAGAGTTTTTATACGTGGACAGGAATGATTAAGTGGGTTTGCGGGTTTGCAGGGGCTAGGGCGATTGCAAAGAGCAGGACAAGGGTGAGTGAGATAAGCCCCAGTTCCTAGTATGATGAGTCCCTACTTTCTGAGACTTCCGTGATCTAGACTAGGCAAGGAACAAGCTGAGTTACAGAGGCAGAAGGAGAAGGAAGTAAAACTTTAACTTTTCCTCTTCATTCCCCACCTCTTGATGCTTTTATCACTCGTTGTAGAAAGCACCATCTCATGTTTTCATGGACATTCAGAGCTCCGCATCGTTTAGGGGGCTATATTGAGCTACTACCATTTGTAACTCTATGGATTCAATCCGAGAGGTTATGAACTGGGTAACTGCATTGAGAATACCAGGGCCAAACAAGAGCACCGCAAAGAGCATGAAGAAAGGGCCTGTTCAAGGGAGAAGCCACGATGCCCAGCTCCAGACACTGCTCCAATTACCCCCAGGAACTAGCCAGGTCCTCTCTCCTTTTTATGATTTGTTTCCTTAGCTGTTGGGCCATGTCCCTGACTATCTCTGACTGGTTTACATAAAAGCTTCATTTTTCATTCAAGAAGAGACAGAGTCCTCCCTTTTCCTTCCCTGTCAGTAGGTCTAGCTGTTTTCTATTCTATGAAATCCCCTCAGCCAGGGAGTTTAGTTGGTCCTGTAACAAAAAGCACAGCAATGATAGCGATTAGGGATAGAGGCCAGGGTTGACGATGAAAATGCATCGATGTTTCCATAGCCAGATCCTCAAGTTTCTGCCGTATGTTGACCAGCCAGCTGCCAGAGTGTGGCTGGAATAAGGCTGAAGAATCCTCAAGTGTCTGCCGTGCGTGGACTAGTCAGCTTCCGGAGTGACTAGATCGGGGCTCAGCATCCTGCGTGGGTGAGGGCTGCTGTCTTTGGAACCAGACCTTGAGGAGGTTTTTGGGGTCCCAAACTGCTTTCCAGGTGTCCTCATCACAGGAAGTCGCTGCCTTCTTGACTCTGATGTGGTGGATCCAAGGAATGACACCTATAACTTTAACAGTAGTAGGGGTTGCCAGGACGACTGTGTGAGGGCCTGTCCAAACTGGCTGAAGTGGGTTTTCTTCCTAATCTGTAACCCATACCTCATCTCCTGGCTGATAGGGATGAACCCAATTGCCCAAAGGAATGGGTGTCCTTTCCTAGGTTTCTCAGGCGATATGGCAGAAGACTTTTCCAGGGCCTAGAGGTGTCGGGACATCTCCAGGTCAGCTAGGTGGTGGTGGTCTCCCTTGAGCTTTTTTATCACTGGGGGTGGTCTCCCATATAAGATCTCAAAGGGAGAATAGCCTGAGGGCCTCAGGGTGCATTTACAGAGGGAGATGAAAGTCCACAGAATGATAAGGCAGCTTGTTCTAGCACTGTCTGGGTGTTGGCCTACTACTTGGAGAAAAAAACTTAACAAGAAAGTTAAAGATATATGGTCCAAAGATTAATAGACATAGGAAAGCTGCCGAGGGGCTAGCCAGGAGAACGAAGTCTAGACATTGATTCATGACATGAGTATTTCTCTAGGTATGAGAAGATGCAAGAATTTGGACTAAAGATTTGCAAGAATCTTTGAAAACATCTGACTATCCGAAGTCTTGTTTTTTTGGGTTTTTCCCAGAGCACAGAGTACTTTAATTTTTGTCTCTACCCTGAACTCTTCTCAAGGGGGTGTTTAAAGTCAACATCTTATAGTGGTCATGATTTAACTTTTGTAGAGGCAGCTGGCAAGGGCCAACTTCCAATCAGCAGGGCCCCTTCATAGCCACATATTTGACCATGTTTTGGGGGCATTTCATGGTCATTGTGTCCCACAGTGCTGGAAAGGCTCATTCTCAGGTATAACAAAGATTCCACTGACAGCCCACTCAATGTGTTGTCACTAGACCAGGCCTTGTAAGTAGCAAAAGTCTCTGGACCATACCTGTCTTACTAGCCTCTTGGTCCAGGAAAACAGTTCCTCTTGTTGCTTCTTCCCATAACTAGAGTTACATTATTACAATTATTGATCTGACTGGAACTGTATGTCAGCATTTTATCACAGGTTCAGTCACACATTTGGTAACGTAAGAAATAATCTTCTGAAACAAGTTACATAGAAAATAATACAGCTAGCCATTATTAGTAAGGTCCCAAGCAAGAATTTAAGTCAAGAACTTTCACTGGGTATAGCCCGGTATACCCCAGGTCATCTGACTCAGTTAAATGATCATAGCCAAGTGTTCATCTCCTGGTTGTACACCATGTAGCATCTGACCTTCATCCAAAGACTGGTTACTGAGATAAGCTTTAGAAACAGTCTTAGAGTATCCTTTTTAATATTTTAATATTAAATATTATTTTAATAACTTAATTAAACCTTTTAGCAATGTAACATAACAAGGAACTATCTTAGAAGTGAGCCTTAGTAAGCACAGACCTTAATTAAAAAAACCAGTACTTAATATTCAATGAAACATATTCTTTTCTTTTTGGAGAACTCATTGTGAGGCCATTAACACTGGAGCCAGGGAAGGCTTTAACCCATCAAATATAAAGGATGTCTGTCAGGGAGCCGGGAAAAGCCAAGCGGCTGTCTTGAATTTCCCATAGCCCTGGCTCTTTGATTTTTAATTGTTGTTTATCCATTTTTAATTGCCTGATTTAGGAGCAGACTATTGCCATGTTTTAAGGACATCAGGATAGCAAAAGTCTAACCATGAGGGGTTATTTTTTGTAGAAGCAGAATGAGCTTTGTCTACATGTACCATAATCTTAAATAATGTTTATTTATTTTACCAAAGTAACAAAAAGATTTTAAAAACAAATATAAATCACTTAAAGGCAAAGAAATTTATAACCTGTTATCAAAAGCTGCATTCTAAGAAAACTTTGTTCTCTAAACAGACAGAAGACCAAATTCCAGTCTAGTACCAGCTTACTATTAATAACAAAATTTGTTTATCTGTTTAATCTTAGAAAGTCTTTTCCATAAATCTTGAAGAACTAGCAGTATTCTTCTAAAGGCATGAGAGTAAAACCATAGAAGGCATGTTTAAAATCTGATTCTATTGCAATTGACAAAGAAACCTGGTCATAACACTTTAATATGATAACTAGAGTTATAATTGACCATATTTTATCAGACCATATCAGATCTCTATGAATTTCACATAATTTTAGGATGTATATATTAGTAACATCAACCATTCAGTGTAACCTGAAGAGATTTATCACCCCTTCAACAGTACTTCGCATGTAATTTAACATGTCCAATGAACCCAGGTAGACTCTTTGGGATGTCTCAGGGGCCTTCTGAAGCATCCCAAAGTTAGCTAGAAGTCAAGTTATTTAGGAAGTTTTGTCAATAAATATCAAAAGGGTTTATAATACTCAATCAGGTAGAATCACATAATTCTCTATGAAATAATAGTTATTTGCTTAGCCAAGGGTAACAAAAGATGTCAAAGGTAAATATAGAACAGATCAATTAAGAGGTAAAGAAACTTAAATCTATTATTAAAAGCAGTTCAACATCTGAAGAATGTATGTCCTCTTAACAGAGAGAAAGGCCAAATTTAAGTTTTGTACCAGCTTACTTTAAACTCATTTAGGTAAACTTAATTAAATTTATTTTAAACCTAGTCAGTCCTAACCATGCACAAAACTTTTTTTCAGGGTCCACTTTCCACATACTTTTTAATCACTTTCTATAACAGCCACCTGTAGTCAGACCTACTTTGTTTTCCCTTTATAAAATGCAATTGTATTTTTTATGTATTTTTTATTAAAAACATACATCCTACTTCCTTATATGATTAGCAAACAAACATTAATACTAGATATTTAATATTGAACATTTCCCAGTTTACATGAATCTGAAATTTGATTAGGTTAATTTTTTTTTATATTTAGAATTGCTTGATTTGTAAGCATTTACTTTTTTAGGTCAATTAAAGTAGAACTCATTTACAACTTGAACAATATTATGAGGAAAAAAACAAAAGGTATACACTGAGACATACATAAATCCAGACAGACAGACTGACAGATCTTATTGCTTTCTGTTCGAGATTTAAAATATCTCTTTGATTCCTTTTTTTCTTCACTTGAAGTTCTAATTCATTTTAATAAGATAGTACTCTTTTGCACATATAAAAAGTCACACTTGTTGCACTACCAATCTCATTTAAATAAAATGCCATGTGTGTTTTTTAATTAATTAATTTTTACTGAAATAGAGTTGATTTACACTGTTGTGTTAGTTTCAGGGGTCCAGCACATTGATTCAGGTCCTTGTTGGTTATCCACTTTATATATAGCACTGCCGCTGCTGCTCCTGCTGATGCTGAGTCGCCTCAGTCGTGTCCGACTCTGTGCGACCCCATAGACGGCAGCCCACCGGGCTCCTCTGTCCCTGGGGTTCTCCAGGCAGGAGCACTGGAGTGGGCTGCCATTTCCTTCTCCAACATATAGTACTGAGTGTATGTTAATCCCAGCCTCTTAACTTATTCCTCCCCTCCCTTTCCCGTTTGGTAACGGTAAATTTGTTTTCTATGTGTGAGTCTCTTTCTGTTTGAAAATGAGTTCATTTGTATCTTTTTTATGAGATTCTGCATTTAAGCAGTATTACATGATATTTGTCTTTGTCTGGTTTACTTCACTTAGTACAGTAATCTCTAGGTCCACCCATGTTGCTGCAAAATGCCATTACTTTAGTCTTTTTTTATGGCTGAGTAATATTTTGTTGTACAAATATACCACATCTTCTTTATCCAGGCATCTTTTGATGGACATTTAGGTCATATGCATGGATGGGCTATTGTAAATAGTGATGCAGTGAACATCGGAGTGCATCTATCTTTTTTGAATTATGGTTTTCTACAGATATATGCCCAGTAGTGGGATTGCAGATTATATGGTAACTCTATTTTCAGTTTTTTAATGAACCTCCATACTGTTCTCCAGAGTGACTACACTATTATAATTCACATTCCCACGAATAGTGTAGGAAGGCTCCTTTTTCTCCACACTCTCTCCAGCACTTATTACCTCTATAGATTTTTTTATGATGGCCACTCTAATCAGGGGGGAAACTGGGTCTTGTTCTGATGGGCAGGGCCATGCTCAGTAAATCTTTAATCCAATTTTCTGTTGATGGGTGGGGCTGTGTTCCCTCCCTATTATTTGACCTGAGGCCAAACTATGGTGGAGGTAATGAAGATAATGGCGACCTCCTTCAAAAGGTCCCATGCATACACTGCTGCAATCAATAACCCCGACCCTGCAGCAGGCCACCCATGCCTCCACTGGAGACCCTGGACACTCACGGGCAAGTCTGGGTCAGTCTCTTGTGGGATCACTGCTCCTTTCTCCTAAGTCTTGGTGCACACAAGGTTCTGTTTGTACCCTCCAAGAGTCTGTTTCCCCAGTCCTGTGTAAGTTTTTGTGGCTCCATGGTGGGGTTAATGGTGACCTCCTCCAAGAGGGCTTATGCCATACCCAGGTCTACTGCACCCAGAGACCCTGCCCCCACAGCAGCCCACTACTGGCCCATATGTCCTCAGGAGACACCCAAACACAGTTCTGTCTCAGTCTCTGTGGGGTCTCTGGGTCCTGGTGGGCACAAGGTATGTTTGAGCCCTCTACGCATCTCAGGCAGGTATGAGGTTTGATCCCTGGGTGGGGAAGGTCCCCTGAAGAAGGAAATGGCAACCCACTCCAGTATTCTTGCCTGGGAAATCCTGTGGAAAGAGGAACTTGGTGGGTTACAGTCCATGGGGTCTCAAAGAACAGGACATGACTGAGCGACTAAGCACACACACACATTCTCATTAGAGTGAGGTGATAACTCACAGTTTTGACTCTTGTTTCTCTAATAATTAGCAACCTTGAGCATTTTCTTCATGTGCCTGTTGGCCATTTGTTTGTCTTTGGAGAAATATCTATTTAGATCTCCCACAGAGAAGTCAAAGAAGTTAAAGTGAAGAGGAGACCATGAAAGACTCTACAATTGTAAATTACTATGCTGGAAGGTTCATAAAACTCCCTCTCTCTGAAGTTAAAAGAATGCTAAGCTAAAAGTATGTTAGTCAAATAATTTACATTTTGGGGGAGGAGAGAAGCTAGTCAGTCCTTTCCTCAGGATCTTTTATGAAAGTGACAGAATTGTTAGCATTTTTTGAGCAATTCCTATTGCCAATCATTGTAGCAAGTTCTGATATGTTAGCTCATTTAACTCCCAGAACAACCCTGCATCAAAGAGACATTGTTCCTCTAGTTTTACAGATGACAAAACTAAGATACTGAGTGTTTAAACAATATTCCCACAATCACATATATGAGGGAAGAAGAGAGACCTCAGAAGATCAGATTGGTCAAGATCTTTTTTCTAGCATTTCCAAGATGCTTTTTCTACCTTAGAAACATTTTCAAAGCTCTCTTTGCTGTGCTTAGACACTCAATCATGTCTGACTCTTTGTGACCCCATGGACTGTAGCCCTCTAGGCTCCTCTGTTCATGGAGATTCTCCAGGCAAGAAGAGTGGAGCGGGTTGCCATGCCCACCTCCAGGGGATCTTCCTAACCCAAGGATCAAACCCAGGTCTCCTGCATTGCAGGCAGATTCTTTACCTTCTGAGCCACAAGGGAAGCCTCTCATTTACTTTTTTATTTTTTAAAAACTAAGCATTAGTGGGACTACCCTGGTATGTCCTTTCAAAATTCATATACCTTTTGTAACAGTTTCCATCCTCACAGCCTCTTTTGAGATTTTTAAGGATGACTCATTTCAAATAGTGAAAGCTACGTCACTTTGTCAATTACACTTAAGAGTGTTCACTCTGCCCAAAGAACCATACCTGAGAGAATAAGAGAAGGGACAGGATTTTTTTTTAATTGTATATATAACTTACATTATATGTAGTGTCCCTACCATTCTGGGTGCTTACAATCTCTTTATCAAAGAATTTCTTTTAAAAAAAAAAAAAATCAGACTTTCTGCTATCCCCAGAGAAAAGCAGAAGTTACTCTCTGCTCTGTTAATAAGGATTTGATGGAGTGTGGATTGTTATTCTATTTCAGCCACAGTTGGATACCAGTCCTGCAGTTGCCAGTGGTCAGGATGCATATTTAGACAGGTATCAGGCCAAGACATACTTGATTTGCTTGTTCAAAATTCTTGTAATCATTCTAAGACATTTCTCAAATTAGACAGTTAATTTGACAAGCCATTTGACTAACTGTGTCTCTTCAAACATAGCATTTTCTCTTTACACAGAGATGATGTCATTGACCCAACATTGGTAACAACTTTGAACCAGACTTTCAACGGGAATGACAAGATTCTCACTGGACCCATCCATTTGTGATCCAGCAGGGATCGCTTTCTGGGAGTTGGCAAACCCATTAATAGCCCCTAAGGAGATCAGACCATTACCCTTGTCAGTTCCCTTCTGTTAAGTTCAGAAGCTGAATGGCCAATCTATGACCTTTCAGGGCAGGTCATGTCCTGCATTTCCCTGTAAACTGTCATTTGTCTATGCAAACTCTTTTCAATCAAAAGACTTCAGAAATCCCTGTCCTGTGATGAAGCATTTCTTGGATAGGATGGCTTCTAGTAGATATCATATAATACAGAAAACAGAGATCTTAATTCCTACTTTGAAAATTCACAAAATTTTCCACATATTTGCAGGGAAAAAAAGAATTCCAGTACCTATTATAATCCCAAATGGTATTAAACACAAGGAGAATAGCTAAACCATCAAGCTTTGTTACTGCTATCTTTATAAACTCAGGAAACCCTGAATAAAGTTTGAAGTCACAGCTCTTTTTTTTTCTTGCCTGCTACACACCCATACCCAGGCTCACACACATGCACATACACACTTTGCACACTTTCCCATTCCCTCTTCTGACTTACATTAAATTCAGATACAAACTCAAAGCAGCAATGCCACCAAAATACTAAAAATTATGAGCCCATAACTCTGATTTTATTATTACTATATTTTTATTATATTTATTCACATTTTGTGCTTTTTTTAAAATGCTAATACTTAGCTTATCAATGCTGGTTGTCTCTCTTAACTTAGATGTGGGGACAATTTGCTATGATTAGAAGAAAAGGAGGCTGCTCAGGGCCTTTTAGACATGATTCACAGATCAAACTGCTTTTGTCATCCCTCTGTTATCATTTAATGGACCAGGGTCACAAGTCATCACTGAAGGGTTTTGAGGGCTAAATCTCCCCTGACCTCTGCCTGCCCAGACCCTGCAGACACGCAGGTGACATTCCTAAGAGGAGAATGGTGCCAAATCCCCATCCTAGCATTGATGGTTCAGTCTACCTAGCAGAGATATACCCCCATCATGATTCCACCTCTGCCGGAAGATGAGACAAGATTGAAATATGCTTCCCCCAGTCTATTTAACCATATCATGTTTAGAATCTTCCCAACCTGCCTCTTGAGAAACCTGTATGCAGGTCAGGAAGCAACAGTTAGAACTGGGCATGGAACAACACACTGGTTCCAAATAGGAAAAGGAGTACATCAAGGCTGTATGTTGTCACCCTGCTTATTTAACTTATATGGAGAGTACATCCTGAGAAACGCTGGGCTGGATGAAGCACAAGCTGGAATCAAGATTGCCGGGAGAAATATCAATAACCTCAGATATGCAGATCACACCACCCTTAAGGCAGAAAGTGAGGAAGAACTAAAGAGCCTCTTGATGAAAGTGAAAGAGGAGAGTGAAAAAGTTGGCTTAAAGCTTAACATTCAGAAAACTAAGATCATGTCATCCAGTCCCATCACTTCCTGGCAAATAGATGGGGAAACAGTGGAAACGGTGGCTGACTTTATTTGGGGGGGGGGGGGGGGGGGAGGGGCTCCAAAATCACTGCAGATGGTGATTGCAGCCATGAAATTAAAAGACGCTTACTCCTTGGAAGGAAAGTTATGACCAACCTAAATAGCATATTAAAAAGCAGAGACATTACTTTGCCAACAAAGGTCCATCTGGTCAAGGCTATGGTTTTTCCAGTGGTCATGTATGGATGTGAGAGCTGGACTGTGAAGAAAGCTGAGTGCTGAAAAATTGATGCTTTTCAACTGTGGTGTTGGAGAAGACTCTTGAGAGTCCCTTGGACTGCAAGGAGATCCAACCAGTCCATCCTAAAGGAAATCAGTCCTGAATATTCACTGGAAGGATTGATGTTGAAGCTGAAACTCCAATATTTTGGCCACCTGATGAGAACAGCTGACTCATTTGAAAAGACCCTGATGTTGAGAAAGATTGAAGGCAGGAGGAGAAGGGGACGACAGGGGATGAGATGGTTAGATCGCATCACCGACTCAATGGACATGAGTTTGAGTAAACTCCGGGAGTTGGTGATGGACAGGGAGGCCTGGCATGCTGCGTTTCATGGGGTCGCAAAGAGTTGGACACGACTGAGCGACTGAACTGACTGAACTGGACCTGTCTAAAATCCAGAGATGAAGTTATTTATGTTGCTGAAAAATGTCAACATCTACATGTTATATTTTCAAAATCCTAACTAAATTGTAGTCTCAATCTCTTGCTTTCTATATATGGTCCCTTGCCATCTCAGAGCTTCCCACATTCAGGAATCAGCTCACAAAAGACACTTACTGCTCAATGAATTAATGTAAAAGTCAAGTGAACATGTTGTCTTCATTACTTCCCTAATTGTAACTTTTCCTTTCTTTCCTTCCTACCCACCACCACCACCACCACCACCCAGACCCACTTTTCATGTTTCAAGTTTCTGGCCTTTTTCCTTTTGGTCAATGTATCTAATATCATAATTCATATAGAAGCTAGTAGATAATAGAATCTCAACAGAACGCTGTCCCCCTATGAATCAAGGTAATCAGCCATTATTATATTGTTCTCACAAACATAAACAAAAAATCTTTCAAACCAATGTCTGTTTCTTTTCATCCAATCTTCCATAGACACCCACTGCTTTCAGGGGTACTTTAGGTGTTCCACAGAACACTATTTGCCAAGAAATAATGAAAAAGTACTGTAGCTTAAGAAAAAGTTTGAGAATATCTTATAGTCCACCTTTCTGATCTTACAGATAAATAAACTGAGGCCCAGAAGAGACAAAGGAATAGGATGAAAATCAGAAAGTTCTTCGGGATCTACACAGGAAGACCATATACAAAAACTATAAACGGTCTTGGAGTAAATGTGAGGTCATAGATTCATAGACGTTTACAACCTTGGGTTGGCAGGTACATAAAGAACTTTTGGGATCCTTCTCCCCTCCCTGGTAGCCCACACAAAGCAGCCTGATCCTGCACTGGCCACCGTGGAGAATGTTAGCGTTCTCCGCCGAACTCCAGCTTCCTGTTTAAGGATGCCCAGTAAATCCTTTTCTGTAGTAGGAAATAACTGAAAATAACCCAGATGTCTATCCACAGACAATGAACTATTTTACAGCAATAAAAAAGAATGAAGAAACACTTTAGGACTAAAAAACGATTGTCTCCTATTTTTAGTCACATTAAAAACAGAAAATCAGATGATACATCACTAGTATACATGCATGAAATATCTCTAGGAAGCCATAGAGAAGGAAATACAGTGCCTTGTAGAAAGGGGAGACCTATCCTCCTCAACCTCTTTGTACTTTTTTATTTGAATCACCTAAAATTCCCTGATTGAAAAATAATTTTATTTGAAATAAAAAAGCCCCAGTTTCCAAATCTGCCTTGGATTTTTGTTTTAAGATCTGTGACTCTTTTAAAGTCTATGATTTGTTTTTTCTTTGCTCTCCACTCTTCCCTCAATTTCCCTTCCTTGACAAAAAGAACTATTTGTCCCTTCATTTGATTTTATAATAAACTTGCTGTTGGCTTTAAGTTCAATTGCCCAAGTTCATAGTATCCAATAAAGTCAGGCACTGAAGATAGCTGCTTCCTGAGGTTTTAAACACTCAGCTTTCACATCTCTGGCTCCCTCACACCCTCATCTGAGGCTGCCAGACCCGTCTCTCGGTGCCCTAGCCAGATGCATCATGGCCCCCAGTGGTCACGTCTGAGCCACTCTTTCAGAGACAATCACAAGGACCCATTGCTTCACGTCCTTCTAACACCCAGTCAGAATGTATTCCATATCTTTCAAACTAAAACTTCCTTCTTTAGCTAATCACATCCCAAGAGCAACTGAGATCTTAAATTTATAGACAATCATTCAGTAAGAATTACTGTAACTAAAAGTATACTGCTGGTACTAAAATAAGTGGATTGTATTCCACACTTTATGATCCAATAACTTGGTAGAAGGGAGTGGGTACTGCTGGGAATCTCACCCTGCAGTGCCCCCTACTGGTCATGTTAGAAGTTGAGGGAACGGAAGGCATGGCAGAGACTTTCTAAATGATGCTGAGAGAATAATTATGTGGCAGGGTTGGGGACCCCATGTGCCCTTCAAATTGGGTATCATTTTGGTACATATACCATCCTGGTTACCAGCTTACACAGAATACCTGAGTCATATTGGTAATGACCCAGTGTTAATAGAAGTGAGAGGTACTTCAAACTATGGGTGGGGGGAGCAAAAAAAAGAACTCCAGGGAAAGAAACAAGTTGCCTCGAATCTTCTTCAGAGTTCCCCTCTCCTTGTCCCCCACCCAGACAGGGTGGCTACAACAAGACAGAATGTTGGTTTTATCTGCCAAAACCTCTGTGCTGAAATTCTCCTTGGACTTTTTTTCCCTTCATGAGTTTTCCTTTTCTTTTAATTGTACTAGGTTTGTATTTGCAAACTAGTTCTTGAACTAGACTAGCTTTGTCTAACAATTTGGTTCTGGATTAGTTGGGACAGAGCACTTTAAGACTTGCATTGAGGATTCTGGGGTAGGTCTATGGAGGGAGGCCCTGAGGTCCAGGGACTTCTAGGTATCCAGGGGCAGCGAAGGACCTTAAAAGAATTCTGTTTATAGCACCATCAGTTCAGTTCAGTTCAGTCGCTCAGTCGTGTCCAACTCTTTGCGGCCCCATAAATATAGCACCATAGTTATGAATATTTAACCTTACCCTGGTGAAACAGTGTTCAGATGGGACCCTTCCCATCTCTGAGTGTGGGCCATGCCTCAAATTTTAGATAACTGATGGCAAGACCACCCTGTAGGATTCATAATTTGGTGGCGAAAAATATTGTTCTCCCAAGGGAACACATTACCCACCTTCAAACAATAGAAAAAGCAGTATATGTAACAACTGTAAATATTTATGCACCCAACATAGGAGCACCTCAATACATAAGGCAAATACTAACAGGCATAAGAGGGGAAATCAACAGTAACACAACAATATTAGGGGACTTTAACACTCCACTTACACCAAATGGACAGATCATCAAAACTGAAATTTAATAAGAAAATATAAGTTTAAATGATACATTAGACCAGATGAACCTAACTGATACCTTCAGGACATTCCATCCAAATGCAGAAGAATACACTTTCTTCTCAAGTGCACATGGAACATTCTCTAGAATAGAGCACATCTTGGGTCACAAATCAAGCCTCGGTAAAAATTTAAGAAAACTGAAATATCAGGCATCATTTCTGACCACAACACTATGAGATTAGATGTCAATTACAGGGGAGAAATTGTAAAAAAAAAAAAAAAAAAAACACAAACATGTGGAGATTATACAACATGTTCCTAAATAACAAACAGGTTACTAAAGAAATAAAAGCGGAAACCAAAAAATTCCTAGAAACAAATGACAATGACAACATGATGACTCAAAACCTATGGGATGCAGCAAAAGCAGTTCTAAGAGGGAAGTTTATAGAAATACAATCCTACCTCAAGATACAAGAAAAACATCAAATTGACAACCTAACTTACACCTAAAACAACTGGAAAAGAAGAACAACAACAACAACAAAAAAAAAAAACCCAAGTTAGTAAAAGGAAAGAAATCATAAAGATCAGAGCAGAAATAAATGAAAAAGGAATGAAGGACACAATTGTAAAGATTAAAAAAACTAAAACCTGGTTCTTTGAAAAGATAAACTTGACAATTAGCCAGACTCCTCAAGGAAAAAAAGGAGAAGAATCAAGTCAATAAAATTAGAAATGAAAAAGGAGAAGTTACAACAGACAACATAGAAATACACAGGATCATAAGAAGCTATTTGCTGTTGTTGTTCAGTCACGCAGTCATGTCTGACTCTTTGTGACCCCCATGGACTGCGGCGTACCCGGCTTGGCTGTTCTTCACTGTCTCCCAGAGATTGCTCGAACTCATGCTGATTGAGTCGAGGATGCTATCCACCAGTCTCATCCTCTGTCCTTTATTGTGCCCATCTTTGCATGAAATGTTCCCTTGGTAATTCTAATTTTCTTTAAGAGATCTGTAGCCTTTCCTATGCTATTGTTTTCCTCTATTTCTTTGCATTGTTTACTAAGAAGGCTTCCTTATTTCTCCTTGCCATTATTTGGAGCTCTACATTCAGTTGGGTGTATCTTTCCCTTTCTCCTTTGTCTTTTGCTTCTCTTCTTTTCTCATCTCTTTGTAATGTCTCCTCAGACAACCATTTTGCCTTCTTGCATTTCTTTTCCTTGGGGATGGTTTTGATCACCACCTCCTGTACAATGTTATGAACCTCCGTCCATAGTTCTTTGGGCACTCTGTCTATCGGATCTAATCCCTTGAATCTATTTGTCACTTCCACTGTATAATCATAAGGGATTTAATTTAGGTCATACCTGAATGACTTCATGTTTTTCCCAACTTTCTTCAATTTAGGTGTGAATTTTGCAACACAGAGCTCATGATCTGAGCCAGAGTAAACTCCTGATCTTATTTTTGCTGACTGTATAGAGCTTTTCCATCTTCAACTGCAAAGAATATAATCAATCTGATTTTGGTATTGACCATCTGGCGAGACCATGTGTAGAGTAGTCTCTTGTGCTGTTGGAAGAGGCTGTTTGCTATGACCAGTGCATTCTCTTGGCAAAACTTTGTTAGCTTTTTGCCCTGCATCATTTTGTACTTCAAGGCCAAACTTTCCTGTTACTCCAGATATCTCTTGACTTCCTACTTTTGCATTCCAGTCCCCTTTGAGGAAAAGGACATCTTTTTTTTCGTGTTAGTACCAGAAGGTATTGCACGTCTTCATAGAACCTTTCAACTTCATCTTCTTTAGCATTAGTGGTTAGGGCATAGACTTGGATTACTGTGATGTTGAATGGTTTGCCTTGGAAACAAACTGAGATCATTCTGTCATTTTTGAGATTGCACCCAGGTAACAGACACCCAGATTGCATTTCAGACTCCTGTTGACTATGAGGGCTACTCCATTTCTTCTAAGGGATTCTTGCCCACAGTAGTAGATATAATGGTCATCTGAATTAAATTCACTCATTCCTGTCTATTTTAGTATATTGATTCCTAAAATGTTGATGTTCACTCTTGCTGTCTCCTGTTTGACCACTTCCAATTCACCGTGATTCATGGACCTAACATTCCAGGTTCCTATCCAATTTTGTTCTTTAAAGCATTGGACTTTACTCTCACCACCAGACACATCTCCAACTGGGCATCATTACTGCTTTGGCTTATCTTCTTCATTCTTTCTGGAGGTATTTCTCCTCTCTTCTCCAGGAGCTAATCACAAGCACTGAAATCAAAACTGAAATCTCCCAAAAAGTAAAAGCCCAGGGCAGATGGCTTCACATGTGAGTTCTATCAACATTTAGAAAAGAGCTAATGCCTATCCTTCTCAAACTCTTCCATAAAATTGCAGATGAAGGAATACTTCCAAACTCATTCTACAAGGCCACCAATACCCTGATACCAAAACCAGCTAAAAAATCACAAAAAAAGAAAGTTATAGGCCAGTATCACTGATGAACATAGATGCAAAATTCCTCAGCAAAATTCTAGAGAACAGAATCGAAAAACACATTAAAAAAATCATACACCAATATCAAGTCAGATTTATCCCAGGGAAGCAAGAATTCTTCCATATACACAAATCAATCAATGTGATACACCATATTAACATATTGAGAGATAAAATCCATATGATAATCTCAGTAGATGCAGAAAAACCTTTTGACAAAATTCAGCACCCTTTTATGATTTTTTAAAAAGCCCTTTAAAAAACAGGCATAGAAGGAACCTACCTCAACATAATAAAGTCCATATATGATAAACCCACAACAAACATTATTCTCAGTGGTGAAAACCTGAAAGCATTTCCTCTAAGATCAGAAACAAGACAGGGGTTCCCACTCTCGCCATTATTATTCAACATAGCTTTGGAAGTCCTACTCACGGCAATCAGAAAACTAAATATAAGGAATCCAGATTGGAAAAAAAAGAAGTAAAACACTCACTGTTTGCAGACAACATGATACTATAGAAAACCCTAAAGATGCTATCAGAAAATTACTAGAGCTAATCAGTGAATTTAGTAAAGTCGCAGGATACAAAATCAGTGCACAGAAATCACTTGCATTCCTATACACTAACAATGAAACAGCAGAAAAAAATTAAGGAATCAATCCCATTTACCATTACAACAAAAACAATAAAATACCTAGGAACAAACCTACCTAAGAAGACAAAAGAACTGTATACAGAAAACTATGACACTGATTAAAGAAATCAAATATGATATAAACAGATGGAGAGATATTCCATGTTCTTAGGTTGAAAGAATCAATATTGTGAATATGACTATATTACCAAAAGCAACCTACAGATGCAATGCAATCCCTTCAAATCACCAATGGCATTTTTCGCAATTCATATGGAAACAAAAGACCCAAAACAGCCAAAGTAATCTGGAGAAAGAAGAATGGAGCTGAAGGAATCAACCTTCCTGAATTCAGACTATACTACAAAGCTACAGTCATCAAGACAGTATAGTACTGGCACAAAAACAGAAATATAGACCAATGGAACAAGAAAGAAAGCCCAGAGATAAACCCGTACACCTATTAGCACCTTATCTTTGACAAAGGAGGCAAAAATATACAATGAGGCAAAGACATCCTCTTCAATAAGTGCTGCTAGGAAAACTGGACAGCTACATGTAAAAGAATGAAATTAGAATGCTTCCTAACACCATACACAAAGATAAACTCAAAATGGACTGAAGACCCAAATGTAAGACCAGAAACTATAAAACTCTTAGAGGAAAACATAGGCGGAACACTCGACAGCATAAATCACAGCAAGATCCTCTATGACCCACCTCCTAGAGTAATGGAAATAAAAACAAAAATAAACAAATGGGACCTACTTAAATTCAAAAGCTTTTGCACAGCAAGCGAAACTGTAAACAAGGTGACAATACAACCCTCAGAATGGGAGAAAACAATAGCAAATTAAACAACTGACAAAGGATTAATTTCCAAAATATATAAGCAGCTTAAGCAACTCAATGCCAGAAAACCAAACAATCCAATCAAAAAGTGAGCAGAAATCTAAACAGACATTTCTCCAAAGAAGACATATAGATGGCTAATAAATACATGAAAAGATGATCAGTATCTCTCATTATTAGAGAAATACAAATCAAAACTAGAATGAGATATCACCTGACACCACTCAGAATGGCAATCATCAAAAACTCTATAAACAATAAATGTTAGAGAGGGTGTGGAGAAAAAGGAACCCTCTTGCACTGTTGGTGGGAATATAAATTGATACAACTATGGAGGACAACATGGAGATTCCTTTAAAAAAAAATAGGAATAAAACTATCATGCTGCTACTGCTACTGCTAAGTCGCTTCAGTCGTGTCCGACTCTGCACGACCTGATAGATGGAAGCCCACCAGGCTCCTCTCTCCCTGGGATTCTCCAGGCAAGAACACTGGAGTGGGTTGCCATTTCCTTCTCCAAAAAATGATATCTAAATATGTATAAAAAAAAATAGTCCCTCAGTCGTGTCTGACTCTTTGCGACCCCATGGACTGTAGCCACCAGGCTCATATATCCATGGAATTCTCCAGGCAAGAATACTGGAGTGGATTGCCATTTCCTTCTCCAAAACTACCATATGACCCAACAATCCTACTACTAGGCATACACCCTGAGATAAACGTAATTGAAAAAGGTACATGTTCCCCAGTGTTCACTGCAGCATTTACAATACCTAGGACATAGCAGCAACTTAGATGTCCATCTGATGGATGAATGGATAAAGAAGCTGTGGCATGTATCTATAATGGAATATTACTCAGCCATAAAAAGGAACACATTTGAGTCAATTCTAATGAGGTGCGTGAAGCTAGAGCCTATAATACAAAGTGAAGTAAGTCAGAAAGGGAAAAACAAATATCATGTATTCACGCATATTCTAGAATCTAGAAAGATAGTACTGATGAACCTACTTGCAGGTCAGCAAAGGACACACAGACGTAGAAAACAGACTTTTGAACCTGGAAGGGCAGGGGATTAAAAGGAGAGGGTGGGACAAATGGAGAGAGTAGCATGAAGACATACACACTATCTGATGTACATACATGTAAAACAGAGGGCAAGTGGGAATTTGTTGTGTGACTCAGGGAGCTCAGACCAGTGCTCTATGACAACCTAGAGGAGTGGGATGGGGCGGGACATGGGAGGGAGGTCAGGAGGGAGAGGGCTTATGTATACCTATGACTAATTCATGTTGATGGGTGGCAGAAACCATCACAACATTGTAATTATCCTTCAATTAAAAATAAATTTAAAAAAATAAAAGCCAAAAAAAAAAAGCAATGTATGAATTCATTAGGAGAGGAAGAAGCTAGGAGGCAGTTGGGATTTTATTTGAAGAGAACTGTTGGTACCCAAGAGTCCTCCCTACCATAGACGAAGAGAAGGTAGTGCCTCTCCCTAAACCCCACCTTATGCCAAGTAATTCTTTAAGAGAAGAACATGAGGAGTTTGTCATTTGTTCCCTAGAGACAGCAGGATTGACACACCTGACTCACTTCTCAAATGTTAAAGGTAAGAGGCTGGCTGGCGTGTCCTGCCTGGTGGCAAAGAGGCAAGATGACGAAGGGAACAGCTAGCCTTTCCAGAATTTGATGGGGGCAAAGATGTTCATAGGTTTCCCACTGGGCAGCTATAAACCCATAGCAGAGAACAAGGAGTTATCTTTAAGTGGATCCCCTAGAAGGCTGAGGTGATCCAACAGAAGAACAATTGCCAGGAGCTGAGGAGAGAGTCACAAATGTCCAGCTGCAGAAGCCACACCCAAATCAAGGGCACTGCAGGGGAGAAACTGTTAGGGCCAGAGTCCCTGAAGACCCTTCCCTGCAAGAGTCAGCATCGGCACTGTAGCACCCAAGCCACTCAGGTACCCTAAGGCCATTACAACTGCTCTGTCAAATAAGACCCCCCAAGCCCCTTCTCTTTCCCTCCCACTATCTCCAGGACAGCAGAGGGAATGGGATGGAAGTAAAAGAACCAAACACGGAAATAGAGTAGCCAGCCAAGCCCTCCCACTATCCCCATACAAGAGCCCGAGGCGTGCAAAGGGAAAAGCCTGCTTTTAACTGGATTCTGCAGTGACTATGATTGTTCGTTTTGCTGTCATTAGTAGAGAAAGGGGAGGAAACACAGGCTCAGGTCCCAGAGGGGGCATGGCAGTTGGGTAAGGATATTGGAATACATTCCACACGAGTCTCTGAGTGGAGGTAAAAAGCAAACACCTGAGACCCTACCGGGTGTCTTAGCTTAGCCTCCTGTTCTAGGATAGAGGACTTGGGAAGAGGAACATCTAGGATTTGAACAGCATCTTACAAACCACATTCATATACATTATTACCTCCTTTAACGCCCATACCCATTCCTATCTCTAAGACATGGAAACCAAAGTCCAGAGAAATAACTTACCTTGGAATCAAGCATCCTAGCAAGTGAATTTGAACCTAGCCTATCTGACTCCTGGGCCCTGAGTCAGGGTACCATCCGTAAAACTCAGCTTCTAGCTTCTTGGAGAAAACTCTGGAAATTTCAACAGATATAAAGAATCTGATACCTTATTTCTGAGCTAATAATCCATAAATTGGAGAAGGAAATGGCAACCCACTCCAGTATCCTTGCCTAGAGAGTCCTGTGGATGGAGGAGCCTGGTGGGCTGCCGTCTATGGGGTCGCACAGAGTCAGACACAACTAAAGCGACTTAGCATGCATGCATGCATTAGAGAAGGAAATGGCAACCCACTCCAGTATTCTTCCCTGGAGAATCCCAGGAATGGAGGAGCCTGGTGGGTTGCCATCTATGGGGTCGCACAGAGTCAGCCACAACTGAAGCAACTTAGCAGCAGCTAAGTGCAATCTACTAGCCAAGCCCATAAGTCAAGAAGGCCCTTTTAAGACTCCCAAAAAATATTGGTTTTCCTGTGCCTTCTTAAATTCCCTAAAATACTCTTCTTAAAACTTGATCATCTTCAACTACTTAAAGGCAATAAGAAGGTTCCTTTTACCTTATCAGGCTCTGGTCTCTAATTCATTTCGTTTCATTTCATCTCTGCTGAGAGCCAACCTGTCCGTCACTGGCTCATTTCATTGCATGGGCACACATGATGCCCTGCATCTTGTGTTTATCTACCACCCACAGCAAGCTGTGTCTGTCCCTCAAAGCCGAAATGGGACAGTCCCAGCACATGTTCCCATAACAAGGGCATTTGACTAACTAAACTTCATGATATACTATTTTTAATTATTTAGGTCACATTTTCTCAAACAGCTTGGCAGATTTCATTAGATCAGATTATTAGCCAGAATCCCTCTTCTCTTTCAGCAAAAGGAAGGAAGGATGGAAGGGGAGGAAGGAAATGACAAGGAGGAAAGAAAGCAGAATCTGTCCAAAGAAGTAACAGAAAAACAAAGAAGGTTAAGAGACAGGAAGAAGATTTAACTTTCACGCACTTTCTAGTCCTTCCATTCACCGCTTCCCAGCCCTCCGCCCTGTTGGGTGGAGGGCTTGTTTCTGTCCTTCGGCTTCAGGGTTCTGAACTCTGGCTCATTACTTCACTTATGAGCCCAACCCCCTCTCCACAGGGGTGGAAAGGTCTTCTTACCTCTCCTCTAGTTTCAGCTCTGCGGACCTTCCACCCACAGACTCTCCCACTACCCCACGGGAGGGCAGCGTCCTCCAGGCTTTGGTCCCTTAGAATTTCATCCTGGTATCCCTGCCTGTGTTCACCTAGGAGGTGTTGATTCAAGTGGTGAGTCTATTCATGACCCAGCACTGACTCCGCACAGTTCACTGTCCCGCTGTCCCACCGAGGTAGGTCCTCAGGGCGTTCCCTCTCCCCAGTTCATCCCAGCTGCTTTCTCTCTTTTTCTCTCTTCTCACTTACTATAAACCTTGCTTCTACTCCTGTCTTCCAACCCCTCCAGAAGGAATGCATGGAGCCACCAAAAGAGGTGAGGAAGACTTCTCCCCTAGAACCTTTGGAGGGAGTACAATCATGCTGACATCTTGATTTTAGACATCTAGACATCTGGCCTCCAGAACTGTGAGAGGATCAATTTCTGTTGTTTAAGCCTCCAAGTCTGGGAAGTCTTAGGAATTTATTACTATACTTTAACCATCACCTATTGCACACCTTCCTATTGCATACATTAATAGGAGTATGTGAAGGAGACCATCAACGGAGCAGACCCTAAGGGCACAGAGGAGGGAATCAGGTTAAAGAGGAGAGCTGTGAAATGACAGGAGCTTGACTTGACTTGATCCAATGGGCAGCCATAGGTTCTTAATTAAAGCATTTTTTTTTAAAGGGTCAACTAAAAATAATGGGCAGCATGGACAGAGGGGTATAAGAAGAGAGGGCTGGTTTCTGAAAGTCAGGATAGCATTGAAACATTTAGTTTTAAGGATCCAGACATTAGGGGAAGACTGTGTCAGAGTAAGGACCAATGGGAATTAGTATACTAAACAAAAAGAATTTCAACAAGATATCAACTATCAGAACAAAGGTAACACCTCTGCCAAAACTGAGAACAGCGAAAAGAAAAGTAGCTCAAATGGCAGCTTAACCAGTGTCCATCTGAGGCCTAAACTTTGTTGGCACAGAAACAGACTGGCTGGATTTTCAGTGTCAGAGAGAGGAGTCAGGTGTCTATCTCAGTTGTCAAAAAAAAAAATCTCTCTTAGTGAGTTTGTTAGTCATTTTCCATCTGGGCCTTCCATGGCTCAGCATTCCTATCACCTTTCACTTGTAGTATTCTCTTTGCAGCTAGCAGTGCCTCTGCCTGGAACACTCATTAACTATGAGATAACCCTAGATGCTTTTGAACTGTGGTGTTGGAGAAGACTCTTGAGAGTCCCTTGGACTGCAAGGAGATCCAGCCAGTCTGTCCTAAGACGGACTGGCTGGATCTCAGTCCTGGGTGTTCATTGGAAGGACTGATGCTGAAACTGAACTCCAATACTTTGGCCACTTCATGCGAAGAGTTGACTCATTGGAAAAGACCCTGATCCTGGGAGGGGTTGGGGGCAGGAGGAGAAGGGGATGACAGAGGATGAGATGGCCGGATGGCATCACCGACTTGATGGACATGAGTTTGAGTAAACTCCAGGAGTTGGTGATGGACAGGGAGGCCTGGTGTGCTGCGACTCATGGGGTCACAAAGAGTCGGACACGACTGAGCAACTGAACTGAACTGAACTGAACCCTAGTTTGATCATGAAAATAAGCTCTGATCCATGTGGCTGGTGACTAGACATACACCACCTTAACAAGAGCCACACTGCAAGTATAAAGAAACTCGAACGGTTAGGATCCAGGGGAAAAAAATGTAATTTACGCCACCTCTCTGCTAAGGAGATTTTCATGAGAACTTATATTCAGGGTCTGGAGAGTAGGGTGGTTGACATGAATGTCATTCAATTGCAAGATATTTTAACCCAGTGAAATGGCTGTAAGAAGAAATGGGCTAGTAGACAGATGAGGAGGGAGGGGGTAAACATAAGCACTACCCATGTACATTTCTCAAACACATTTATTTGAAGCTAAACAATTTTTAACTGCAATTTTGTTCTGAAGAATTGTTTTAATTTTTTAAACTTATTTATTTATTTTGGCTGTGTCTGGGCCCCCTACATTGGGAGTGCAGAGTCTTAGCCACTGGACCACAAGGAAAGTCCTGTTTTAATTTTTTCAACTTTGTGAAAAATGCATGATAGTCCAGTAATGACAAAAATTCATTAAAATAGTAACGGAGTAAAAGTTCTGGGATTGAATCAGACTTCAAATTAAGGTCAATCAAGGAGCTTCTTCAGAAAGAAAAGCTCCCAACCCCATGGTTGGGGTTGTAGGAGACCCCCTAGCTAACAGCATTTGTAGTAAGAATCAAGATACAATGAGTTAATTCATTTCAGAAAAGTTTATTGGGTAACTTCTATGTGCTAGGCCCTGTTCGAGTGCTGGACAGACTGTGGTAAACATAACAGATCAATCTCCCACCTCCTTAGGTGGCTTACCTAAAAGGTATGTTGGAAATGGGAGCAGCATAACTTCCCAATCCAGTCAAAAGATCCAAGTGTTGTTAGGTCCTTAAAGGTGAATAGGATATAGTCACACAAAAATATTAATGAAATGTAAAGGATATAAAGGAAACTCTAACTTGTTCAAATTGTATTATAGCAACATGAGCTAATAATTCTTTCAGGGGTAGATCTTTCTTCTTTAAAAAAGAATTCAAGGATCTTTGTGGTGATGGAAGAGTTCTGTTTCCTGATTATGGTGGTATTATAATACACAAACGTACACATGTGACCCTGGAGGTGGGCCTGGCAACCCACTCCTGTATTCTTGCCTGGAGAATCCTATGGACGGAGGAGCCTGGCAGGCTGCAGTCCATGGGGTCGCACAGAGTCTGACATGACTGAAGCGACTTAGCACGCACACACGCACACATGTGATAAAATTGCATAGAGCTATTCACACACACACACACAAATAAGCACATATAAAACTGGCAAAATCTGAAAAAGCTCTAATGGACTGTATCAGTGTCAATTTCCGGGCTTGGTACTGTGCTCTAGTTAGGTAACAGTCCCACCAGGGGAAACTGCACCACTAGAGGGACTGCTCTGCACTATTTTCACAAATTCCTATGAATCTGTAATTATTTCAAAATAAAAAGTTTTTTAAGTATTAGTAATCTGAGAGTAAAGAATGTTATGGTGACTCTGATCCACCTAGTGGAAGGTGGTCTGATTCTGGCCACTGTCGGAGTTCTAAGCACATCCCTAGAAGGAGGAAGGGCGATCCACACAGCTTCCTAGAGTCCTAGAAATGAAGTCTCCTCTTTGGCAGCTCTTTTAACATTTCCCAGGATGCCCACACCAGAGGTACACAAAACAAGCCATGGCAAACGCTGGACTCTGGCTCAGGAAATTCTTCCAAAATGCCTCCCCATAGTGTGTTTAGAGCCTTTTCACACAGCACACGTGGTTCTCGGTTCTCTTGGCCTCTCACCTTGGCTCCTTCTCTGCTTATTTCCCAGGGCAGAGCTGGTAACCGTGCCCCAGACTCTTAGCACTGACCTAAGACTCCATGGAACAAGATTTAGGCATCACCTCACGGTTCCTAACACTGATGTGTCTCCAAAAACAACAGCTGGGGCCGTGTAACCTGCAGCCCAGCATGCTTGTGTGTGTTAGTGCTCAGTCGTGTCTGACTCCCATGGATTATAGCCCACTAGACTCCCCTGTCCATGGAACTTTCCAGGCAAGAATACTGGAGTGGCTTGCCATTTCCTTCTTCAAAGGGTCTTCCCAACCCAGGTATTGAACCCAAGTCTCTTGTGTCTCCTGAATTGACAGGTGGGTCCTTTACCAACTGAGCTACCAGGGAAGCCCCAACCTGAAGCCCAGAGGGATCAATAATGCTCCCTAGATCCCTATCATGCAATCCGATTCATTTTTTAAATTTCTTTGTTCTGGCTTTATGCTCATCTAGCAACAGTTGATCACAATTTGGACATTTAAGTGGATTTTCTCCCTTAAGTGGTCACTTCAGTGACCAGAGAAAATAATCAATGTTTATTATCATGGTTACTATATCTCTTGTTATAAATAAGGCAATCTCCATTCTGGTTTCAGCAACAGTTAAGTCTATCCTTCAGTAGAATATAATAGTTATAACTCCAGGATGCTTTTGAACTGTGGTATTGGAGAAGCCTCTTGAGAGTCCCTTGAACTACAAGATCAAGCCAGTCAGTCCTAAAGGAAATCAGTCCTGAATATTCATTGGAAGGACTGATGCTGAAGTTGAAACACCCATATTTTGGCCACCTGATGTGAAAAACTGATTCATTGGAAAAGACCCTGTTGCTGGGAAAGATTGAAGGCAGGAGGAGAATAGGATGACAGAGGATGAGATGGTTGGATGGCGTCACTGACTCGATGGACATGAGTTTGAGCAAGCTCTGGGAGTTGGTGATGGACAGGGAGGCCTGGCATGAGGCAGTCCTTGGGGTTGCAAAGAGTTGGACACAACTGAGTGACTGAACTGAACTGAACTGAACTCCAGGACCCGGCTTCTTGAGTTTAAATCCTTTGCCTTCACCAGCTCTGTGACCCTGGACATGACCACTCACTTGCTATGGGACCTCAGGCAAGAACCTCATCTCTCTGAGTCTGTTTCCTCATTTGTAAAGTGGGTGTAATAACAGAACCTACTTCATAATGACTGCCAAAGCATTAAATGGAGTTCAGTTTAGTTCAGTTCAGTCGCTAAGTTGTGTCCGAGTCTTTACGACCCCATGAATCACAGCATGCCAGGCCTCCCTGTTCATTTCTCCCAGCAATCTTGATTCCAGCTTGTGCTTCATCCAGCCCAGCATTTCTCATGATGTACTCTGCATATAAGTTAAATAAGCACGGTGACAATATATAGACTTGATGTACTCCTCCTATTTGGAACCAGTCTGTTGTTCCATGCCCAGTTCTAACTGTTGCTTCCTGGCCTGCATACAGATTTCTCAAGAGGCAGGTCAGGTGGTCTGGTATTCCCATCTCCTTCAGAATTTTCCACAGGTTATTGTGATCCACACAGTCGAAGGCTTTGGCATAGTCAATAAAGCAGAAAATGGAGTAATATGTCTAAAGTACTTAGAACTGCAGGCTTCCCTGCTGACTCAGTGGTAAGGAATCTGCCTGCCAATGCGGGAGACACAGGTTCGATCCCTAGTTTGGGAAGATCCCTTGGAGAAGGAAATGGCAACCCTCTCTAGCATTCTTGCCTGGGAAACCTCAAGAACAGAGGAGACTGATGGGCTACAGCCCATGGAGTCACAAAAAGGGTTGGACACACCTTAGCTACTAAACAGGAACCACTTAGAACCATGCCTGCAGACTATAACGCTTCTGTAGTAGTTATTATTACAGCCTGGAAATTAATAAAATAAATGTTGAGGTTTGTAAATTTAGGAGACAGACTCTGTAATTATAAGAAATGAGTTACGCCTAAGGACTGCCACACTAGCAGACCCAAACCGAGAAATAAAATAGCCTCTGAGATGTCTCTCGCTTCCAAGTCCCTACAGAACTGGTCATTGGTCTGTCTGATGATAAAGGACACAGACCAGTGCTAAGTTTTGCCCTGTAAAGTCAAAACTGTTTGGCAAGTGACACAAGACAGAGAAGCAATCTAAGAGTTCAGACACATCTGTTATCCTGCTGAGCCAATTGACACATGAAATAAAAGGCGTTGCAAAGACAGTCCGTGTAATGGTACCTGAAAGTATGCCCAGTAGCAGGGTTTTAAGAGCAAATACTGCTTGACAAAGAACCACAGCAGATTAAAACTTGTGTTTGCATAGGGTTAGGGCAAGTGAGACTGTTGTAGGCTCTATCTATATGATAACAGATTCACTATTCAAGAAAAGTTGGCTGAGGGAACCAATAAATTAATCTCAACAAATTAATTCAATTAACTTGCCAGTTTAGTATAAGATTCAGTTAACTTTGTGTTCAATTCGGTCAAAGTGTTTAAACATTTTTAACTATAATCCCAAGCCTTTATCTTTAGCTCATTGCCCAAAAAATGAAAATGAAAGTTCACCCAGGGAAAGATACTAGAGTTAGACAGTGATTTACCCCATTTCATAAAATTACCAAGACAAGCTAAAACTTAGGTATGGAAAGAGCTTAGAAAGCCAAGCCATAGCTCCTGCCAGTATTACTATAATCAGTGTTCCCCCAAAATGTGGATTTGGCTAAGCTGCATAAACAAAGACATACCTTAAAGACCAGTCACAGCGTAATTAACAAATACCAAAGAAACAGCTAAATCAGAGCAGGTAATCCAGGCAAATAGGAAAGGACAACTGGATGGAGCTGGTTTCTACTGATTCCCTCAAGGCAGCAAGGGAAGTGATACAGCTGTTTTCCTGGAAAGACATAGGCAAGGCTGAAAACCTCTTTTGTTTTTCCTGTGGGGAGTCACCGTGCCCATCAGAAGAGCTCCAAACGCAAAAATCCTATGTCCATACTATGCACAGATCTAGGATCTCAGAAGTTAGCAAAATAAAACCAGAGCTATTTCAAAAAAGAATACAGTTCCAAGGACCAATGTCCATTCACAGAAGTGCTCCTAAGGGACGTGGTTTGGAGAATGGAGCCAGAACGTGGAAGTGTCAAATCATAAAAGCCAGTATAGTCTGGGTGCTTACAGTGTGCTAGGCACTCTTTCTAAGCATTCCCATGCATAACTCATCTCATTCTCAGGAGAGCAGTATTATCAGCTCCATTTTACAGATGAGGATACTGAGGCACGGAAAGAGTATGTAACTTCCTCAAGATGCACAGCAATTAGGAAGCAAAGCTAGAATATGTTATCTAGGCAGTATGGCATCAGCATTTATTTGACTGAATATATGTTCATTTATTTGCCTGAATATATATATATATATATATATATATATATATATATATATATATATATTTGCTTGAATTATATTCAAGGCCAAAGAATCCCCTTAAATAATGCACTATGGGGTCGAACGAGAGACAAAGGACTCTATCAAGTCCCCTTTGGCTTAGAAGTACTTCCAACAGTGGGTGTCCGCACACATAAAGCCAGTGTCTGCAAAGAGGTAGACTTTTGGAGCTGTGGAGCAAACCCAACGACATCTTTAAAGAACTAGAAAAATGGAGGTCAGTGAAGAAATCGGTACTGTGAAAAAATACTCAGCACGCATCACTCACTTTCATGAACCTTGGCAGCCCCTCTACAGGCTGACCACATCCACAGCATTCCACGCCTGTGGGGCAGGGCAGACACTCTAAAGCAGCTTCCTGGCAGCTTATCTTTGCAACAAAGTTCAGACTTAACAAATCGACAATAATGAAGTACAGCTCCCCACCCACAGCCCTGCCAGGCTCTGTGAACTGTTTGCAGGTCCTAGAACCTGTCAGACCCGACTCCAAGGCCAGCTGGGCAAGGCCCTTCCCCCTGCTTCTGAGAGACTTGGGGGAAAGGAGAGGGTGACAATGCCTGTTGGTGCATAGAAAAGATCTCATCTCAGAGAAAAGCTGTATCCACCTGAAAGGTAAAAATACTAATAACCAGAAACCTCAATTAAAGAGAGTTAGAACACCAGAAGGGGGAATTCCCATACCCTGTAATGACCGCAAGGCCCAAAGGAGAAGAAGACTTCTCTCCAGCGAGGACTCAACCAATGAAAAGCCATGAACTCTTCATTTCTTCCAGCCCTCCCAACTTCCTTTTCCCCTCTATAAAAGTGCTTCCCCTCATAAAAGTGTTCTCCCTCCCTCGCTATGCAGGGACCTGCTTGTGGTTCACCATGTTTGCAGACTCTGACTCACAATTTTTTGCCGATCCTGAATAAACCCATCTTTGCTGAAGAAATTAATCTCAGGTATACAAAGATAAAAGCAACTGGTATCAGTGAAAAGCGAAATAATTAGTCTGAAAGCAGAGAACCAAGAACTAAGTATGTCTCTCACGGAACAGTCAAACCTGGGCACAGACCAGAAAAAGAACCAGAATGGGCTAAGTGGAGTTATTTTCAGAAAGAAAAAAAAAAACTATTTTAAAAAATCAAAGGCCCTATGCTCACCTGTAGTTAAAAACAGCTGAAATCTGAGCGTATGTTTGCAGAGGGAATGGACTGGAAAACCAGAGAAGTGTCTTCTGCTTGCTCAGAGTTCTTAATGGACCCCACTAAGGAAGATGGAGGGCTTCCCAAGTGGCGCTAGCAATAAAGAACCTGCCTGCCAATGCAGGAGATGTAAGAGACACGGGTTCAACCCTGGAGTCGGAAAGATACCCTGAAGGAAATGGCAACCCACTCCAGTATTCTTGCCTGGAGAACCCCATGGACAGAGGAGCCTGGCGGGCTACAGTCCATGGGGTCACAAAGAGTTGTACACAACTGAAGTGACTTAGCACACACACAAGGAAGATGGAGGGCTTTTTTGTGCCTTTATCCCAGGCAGCCTGGTGTCCTGAGCAGAGAAGGGCTATATCACCCAAGCCATGGGGGGCTTTCAAGAGAAGGTGGACAGTAAAGGCAGAGCAGCCATTTCTCACTGGGTTAAACTCCCATAAAACCTTTGAAATGACGCAACACACGGGACACACCAAGAAAGGCCCCACTGGGCTGGGATTGGAGAGTATTTTCTCCTTTTACTTGTAATGATTCAAACACTGAGGGATGCCAGACAAAAATGAGGAAGCGGCGGGGGGAGGAAGGATCCTGATGGAGCTCGTGTCTGCAACATATGGAATAAGTTATTGAAGAAAGTGGCTCTAACAGAATTTTTAAAAGTTGAGGAGGGGCGGCTATGCTTCTTTTGGAGACAGAGAAGATTGAGGGTGTGGTGAAAAAATAGCAAAACGGGATTAAGATAAACCAAAAACAGAGGAGAAATATTGGGCCAGATGAACTTTCACCTTCCCTAAAATGATTTATGTACTTATTAATAGCTAGACTGGACTTGATTTCTGGGGGTGAAAGTTGCTGGTGAACCTGCATGAATCCAGCATTTCTGTAGGGACTCTGGGCAGAGCTACATTTCTACAGGCTGAGCTAACGTCAAACAGTTGTGGCAAACAGGGTTAGTGTATAAGTGGACACACCACGACTAAGTCTTGACTTGAGCACCTTACTCTGAGGAGAAGAAAATATGGAAGGGAGGGAGGGAGAGGGAGAAAGAGAAGAGAATCTGATTGTACAGAAATCAGATTGTACAGGTCATCAGATGTAACCAGGGGATTTCATAACTGCTTGGACCAGAGAAGGCTGGGCAGAATAAACTGTTAGCACACAGCTGAGCTAAACGTCAGAGAGTCTAAGTAACGATAGGAGCCAGGATCCCAGGGAGATGAGATGTAAAGCAGAAAAATCTTACTGGGAGTTGGGGAGTGGATAGGGAGATTGGGAGAATAAAGACTTGCCAAGTCAAGGTCCAAGGAGTCAGTTGAAGGCTGACCCTTAAGCTTTACTAAGGGTTGAGGTCCACGGAGGGCTTCCCAAGTAGCACTAGTGGTAAAGAAACCAGCTGCCAATGCAGGAGACATAAGAGATGTGAGTTCAATTTCTAGGTCAGGAAGATGCTCTGGAGGAGGGCACGGCAACCCACTCCAGTATTCTTGCCTGGAGAATCCCATGGACAGGGGAGACTGGCGGGCTGTAGTCCACAGGGTCGCACAGAATCAAACACAACTGAAGTGATTTAGCACAGCACAAGATATAGACTACAGCAGATTATACCAGATGAGGGCATCACCTTCTGTACTAGGATAAATATTACTCAGTGAAACTTTCTTAGTATTATTTATTATTTTATTTACTTATTCTGCCTGCGCCAGGTCGTAGTTACAGAATGGGGCGGATCTCTGATCTTTGTTGTGTGCATACGTTACCTCTAGTTGCAGCATTCGAACTTGCAGTTGCAGCATGTGGGATCTAGTTCCCCAACTAGGGATCAAACCCCGGGCCCCCTGCATTGGGAGCCCAGAGGATTAGTCACTGGACCACCAGGGAAGTCCCTATTCAATGAAATTTTAATTCGCGGTGTGTGTGTATTTGTGTGTGTACACTGAATTGTTTTATAAAATCCACATCTTACCATGTATGTTTACCAAAAAAGTTTGAAACCATTGATAAGCAGAAGCACCAGGAGAAACAGAGGATGAGGGAGATAAGTGTTATAAAATTCATGAAAATTGGAGTTCTTAGCAAATTCCATGAACAGTTCTAATGCCTTCCTTGAAGAATAGAAGCCCAAAGAAACAAAATAAGGTGCCCAAGGTTCTAGGGTTCAGGACAGTGCAGAAATGGTATCTTCATTACTGTAAGGTCAAAATGCCTGACATTAAGTTTTTGATTGCTGAGGCATCCATTTCAAAGACATTCAGCTCTAACAAATATATTACCGGTTGTCTGACACAGCTACTAGCAAAATATCAGGTACGTTAGACTGACCTCACCTATGCAGGTCCCTCTTTCAGAAAGCCCTGGATCACCTAGATAACTGACGGCTTGAGTGACTTCACTTCTCCCTTCTTGTGCCCCAATTCCCCCCGTTACCCTTTAAAGTGGTCAATAGTGAGCCTATAAACCCTAGACTTCCCACCTTTGAGCCCTAATGAAGGCAGAGCCCCAGGTCCCCTCTTTCTCCCTCTCTTCCCCTCCTCTGGGTTGTGCAGCCTTCAGATGTGCCGTGGACCCTCCAGGACTCACAAGTAGTAAATCTTGTTCAGCAAAGTTCCCTGGTGTCTTGGCTGAAGTGCATCCTGCAAGGACAGTAAGAACCTCAAGGGTTGCTCCAGCCACAGCACTGGCCTGGGGTGGGGGAACATCTAGGGTGGGGGCAAGGAGAGTTCCCTATAAGTAATGCTGGCCAGGCCTGCCAAGTGCCTCGGGCATTCCAGCAGAGAGCATCACCATCAATAAGCTGGGACCCCACAACAAGGCCAGTGAGTACTGCTTTCTAAATTGTGAAGGAAAGAGGATGAGCAAGGAAGGGAGGAAGGGCAGAGGAGGGGGAGGTGCTGCAGACAAGCTTCTGCTTTGAGTATTGTCTTGGGTTGGTTTCACTGCTAAAGTGCACAACAGTTCAACAACCGGAAGTGTCGATTCTGCCACAGCTGAACTGTGAGATCTTGGGCGTCCTCCAGCTTCCATAACCCTATTTTTCCCTCTGTAAGTGAAGTCACTCAGTCATGTCCAATTCTTTGCGACCCCATGGACTGTAGCACACCACGCTCCTCTGTCCATGGGATTTTCCAGGCAAGAATACTGGAGTGGGTTGCCATTTCCTTCTCCAGGGGATCTTCCTGACCCAGGAATCAAACCTGGGTCTCCCACATTGCAGGCAGTCACTTTACCATCTGAGCCACCAGGGAAGCCCTTTCCTCTGTAAATTAGCCCCCAGATACTGGCAGTAAACCCTGTTGAGTGCTACCAGTATCCATTCCCCTCTGCTTATTTCCTAAGAGCGACTAGACTTTGTTTGTTAATCCACCCCTTCCATGTGACCCAGGGGAAACAGACTCCCTGCCCAGCTCCAGGGAGGAACGCTGACTGGCTTATGCCAATCACAGTAAACCCACCCTTCCTTGCCAATAGGGCTTCTCTGGTGGCTCAGATGGTCAAGAATCCTCCTGCAATGCCGGAGACCGGGGTTCAATCCCTGGGTTGGGAAGATACCCTGGAGAAGGAAATAGCCACCCACTACAGTATTCTTGCCTAGAGAATCCCATGAAGAGAGGGGCCTGGAGGGCTATAGTCCATGGGGTCACAAGAGTCAGACACGATTCCTTGCCAATAACTGGTCCAGGAACCCAAAGCAGTCATTGGAGGTCACCACCCCACCTTATTGACCCCCCTACCATGGGATAGACATGTTATCTAATCTGACTATTCAGTATTAGAGAAGGATTTCTCTTCCATGTTGGGTAAGAGATTTTTCTTCTTTTGAGCTAGAATAATGAGATAGGTAGCCCCAGCTGCTACTGAGGTAGTTCTTAACTACCACAAGGGAAAGTGGTCCTGGCTTGAGCTGATGATGCCCTGGCTAAGAGCATGAAAGAGAAAGAGGAGTACTGTTGCAGAAAGGGGGACCCCTTTCAGGGCCCAAAAGGAGGCTCTGGTCTAACACTTAGAAATGAATTGTCTGAGGAGACAAACATGCTGACAAAGTAAAAGACTTCATTGGGAAGGAGTATCCAGGCAGAGAGCTGGAGGGTAAGGAAACCCATGTGGCTCAAAGTCTCAGGTTTTATGGTGATGGGATTAGTTTCCAGGTTGTCTTTGGTCAATCATTGTGACTCAGGGTCCTTCCTTGTCATGCATGCATTGCTCAGGCAAGATGGATGCCAACGAGAAGGATGCTGAGAGGTAGAAGAACACGTGGCATCTCCTTTTGACCTTTCCCACACTCTTCCAGTTGGTGGTGGCTTATTAGTTCTGTGTTCCTTACCAGGACCTCCTGTCCTAAAAAAAACTCATGCAAATGGTTACTCTGGTGCCTGGCCAGGGTGGGCAGTTTCAGTCAGTGTGCTTCCCCTAACAGTACCTAAGTCCTCATCAACCTACTGGATTAACAACCCAAAACCATGATACCCCTGGTTTGGACTTAAGCCAATCGTAAATTTTCTTATTATTTGATGCAGTTTGAGTCAGGTTTTCAGTTGCTTGCTACTGATTAAATCACAGTGCAACAATGCTAAAGATCAATCTATGTAAAAAGACTTTATAAATTGCAGAAAATTTATATAAACGACAGCTTTTTCCAAAATTATTAAGTTTCAACAGGTGGGTTTTTAGGAAAAATCCATAACATTCTTTCTTTAGGGACATATTTGCCCTCTCTTGACCTCTGAACAGAGACTGTATTCTGTACAACACCTATTGCATTATCAACACTTAATAAATGCAAAATAATGTTGTGTTAACTACAAATTGCCACCAGATGTTCTTAAGACTTTGGAACCTTCAAGTGAAACTGATTGCACAAAATAGTAGTTTAATTATTACATCATCCATCTCAGTAATGGCGAGTGTCTGTCTGTCTCAGGACTGAAAGCTCAAGTTAGACCACTGCTGCAGTGCTGAAGATCAAATGCTCGATATGTGGTCCCTAAAGGCAGATTTTGGGGAAAGCCAACAATCAGCTTCTCTATACATCATCATCTCGAATTATTTTGTTCAAAGACAAAACTCAGCATCCAAAATAAGATGTCAAACAAGAAGAAGTCAAAACAAGAAGTTTCTGGTTGAAATGAAGTTGAGGAAGACAAGTACTCCCAGCAGTGCAGACAAGCAACCAGAAGCATTATCCACAAGTGGTTAATAAATTATAAGAGAGGATGACAAGTCTGTTTAGAACAGCTAGAAGGAATTGTCTCCTCTGCTGAAGGGCACCAGGAAAGGACTCCTGCATTCCCAGAAAATGTTCCTCCCATGCAGTGAATCTCAACCCTAGCTGTAGATTGGAATCACCTGAGTAGGGTTTTCTTTTGTTTGTTTGTTTTGTTCTGTTTCTTCCAGCTGTCCCAGAACTCCACTGCAAGCAATTAAATCAAAATTCCTGGGGAAGGACTTAGAGATCCTGAACCAACATCATTAACATCACTTAGGAATTTTTAGAAATGCAAATTCTCAAGCCCCCCATTCAAGGACTACTGAAGTTTGAGGAATATAAGCTTAGATGACAAAAAAAAGCTTATTTTCCCTCACAGAACAGTTACTAGGCTAAAAGTCCAGGATAGCAGGGAAGACGACTCCACACAGTCAGTTGGGATCCGGGTTCCTTCCTTTCTGTTGCTCTGTGGCCCCCTAGAACATTGTTAACATCTACCTGGTCAAAGCTGGACCACTCCAGGTTGCAACTGCAGCAGGGAAAGAGAGAACTGGAAGAAAACCTATTATCCTGAGGCCTATGGCCAGAAGTCCTACACAGTGTCTCCTTTCTGAATTTAGCCACAGAACCACATCTAATTCAAAGGATGTTGGGATATCTAGTTTTGTCTAGTCTAAGAAGAAGGAAAGGACAAAGATCAGTTTCTGTGCCAGACACACTGTAGTTCAGTTCAGTGGCTCAGTCGGGTCTGATTCTTTGTGACCCCATGGACTGCAGCATGCCAGGCTTCCCTGTCTGTCACCAATTCCTGGAGCTTGCTCAAAACTCATGTCCATCAAGTCGGTGACGCCATCCAACCATCTCATCCTCTGTCGTCCCCTTCTCCTCCTGCCTTCAATCTTTCCCAGCAATAGGGTCTTTTCCAATAAGTCAGCTCTTCACATCAAGTGGCCAAAGTATTGGAGCTTCAGCTTCGGCATCAGTCCTTCCAGTGAATATTCAGGATTGATTTTCTTTAGGATTGACTGGTTTGATCTCCTTGCTGTCCAAGGGACTCTCAAGACTCTTCCCCAACACCACAGTTCAAAAGCATTGATTCTTCAGTGCTTAGCCTTCTTTAAGGTCCAACTCTCATATCCAACCATGACTACTGGAAAAACCACAGCTTTGACTAGACGGACCTTTGTTGGCAAAGTAATGTCTTTGCTTTTAATGTGCTGTCTAGGTTGGTCATAACTTTTCTTCCAAGGAGCAAGTGTCTTTTAATTTCATGGCTGCAGTCACCATTTGCAGTGATTTTGGAGCCCAAAAAAATAAAGTATCTCACTGTTTCCATTGTTTCCCCATCTATTTGCCATGAAGTGATGGGACCGGATGCCATGATCTTAGTTTTTTGAATGTTGAGTTTTAAGCCAGCTTTTTAACTCTTCTCTTTCACTTTCTTTCACTTTCATCAGGAGGATCTTTAGTTCCGCTTTACTTTCTGACATAAGGGTGTTGTCATCTGCTTATCTGAGGTTATTGATATTTCTCCCGGCAAAGAAGGAAAGAACAAAGATCAGCCTCTGTGCCGGACACACTGTAAGTGCCCAATGGATGATGGCCATTATTAGAGCTATTATTATTAACAAGGATGTATGCTCCACAAGCTTAGAATACAAACACTGTTTCATCTATTCTATCCTTCTGGTAAATTCCTTGAGACCCAAAGACCTTACCAGCAGGAAACCTGGAATTCCTTCCTGGAGGCCTTTTCCATTCTTTCATCCCTAGGGCCTTTCTCAGTTCTAAAGAGAACTGAGAATGCCATGTGAGAGAAATAACTAGAAAGTTCGACTAGCTCACCAGTACCACTGCTTTGGAGGCTACCTCATGGTGATACCAGACCTGGTCACACCTATTCCAGTGGCTGATTATCCCTGCCATGCAGATGTGTTTTTTTCACACAGGCCACAGTCAAGCCTCCACTCCACTCATCATTTTAAGTCAAATGCATCTTCCCAGTCATCATCTCTAAGAATAAAACAATGCCTGCCTCACCCAAGTGCTGTAGAACACCCTTTCTCATAGTCCCAGGGCCCCATGAACCCCTGACCCTGAATCCAAGCTAGACATGCCCATGATGAATTCCACTCTAGGATCCTTGGTGTTCTTTCTTTCCAACAAATATCAGCCCAGTACATCAATGTCTAATGACATTAACCCTTAAAAGAGAAGAACCAGGGACTTTATTGCATTCCTTCCAGTGGATTCCTTGGCTACTTGGAAAAACTAACAACTCCTACTCAAAACTACCTCTGTATACCAAGGACTATGGTGAGGGGGCTACCTTTTTCAGATCATAAACAAAAATCTCTTAAAAATATTATCCCAAGGATAGCACATATCTACTGGCCTTACATTTTTATAACTAAGCAAAGCACTCAAGTGATTTTTCCTACTACCATAAGAAATCTGCTCCAAGGCTGCTGCTGGATATTAAAGAGGCTGCCATCATTTTAAACATCTCATTTCAGCAGTTTTCAATAATATCTAACATCCCTTCAAGGCAAGTATCATTATCACTATCTTGGTCTATAATTTTAGTAGTAGAGAGTTTAAGAAACCCCTAATTTCAATGACCACAGAGTCAGTGTTCAAAACCCCGTCTTTCTGACTAATAATAATAACTAACCTTTATTAAGCACTTTTTATTCACTGTGTACTATGAATAATTAATAAACAGAAACCTCAATTAAACAGAGCTGAAAGACCAGACTGCTCCCACACCCAGCAACCAGAGCAGAACCCAACAGGAGCAAGAACAACACATGAACAATACGTGAACAACACAAGAACAACACAAGAACAACAATACGTGAACTGTGAACTTCCAGATGTTCAAGCCAGTTTTAGAAAAGGCAGAAGAACCAGAGATCAAATTGCCAACATCCACTGGATCATCAAAAAGCAAAAAATTTTCAGAAAAACATCTATTTATGCTTTATCGACTATGCCAAAGCCTTTGACTGTGTGGATCACAATAAACTGTGGAAAATTCTGAAGGAGATGGGAATACCAGACCACCTGACCTGCCTCTTGAGAAACCTATATGCAGGTCAGGAAGCAACAGTTAGAACTGGACATGGAACAACAGACTGGTTCCAAATAGGAAAAGGAGTATGTCAAGGCTGTATATTGTCACCCTACTTATTACATCATGAGAAACGCTGGGCTGGAGGAAGCACAAGCTGAAATCAAGGTTGCCGGGAGAAATATCAATAACCTCAGATATGCAGATGACATCACCCTTATGGCCAAAAGTGAAGAAGAACTAAAGAGCTTCTTGATGAAAGTGAAAGAGGAGAGTGAAAAAGTTGGCTTAAAGCTCAACATTCAGAAAACTAAGATCATGGCATAAGCAGGGTGACAATATACAGTCCCATCACTTCATGGCAAATAAATGGGGAAACAGTGGAAACAGTGGCTGACTTTATTTTGGGGGCCTCTAAAATCACTGCAGATGGTGATTGTAGCCATGAAATTAAAGACGCTTACTCCTTAGAAGGAAAGTTATGACCAACCTAGACAGCATATTAAAAAGCAGAGACATTACTTTGTCCACAAAGGTCCATCTAGTCAAGGCTATAGTTTTACCAGTAGTCATGTATGGATGTGAGAGTTGGACTATAAAGAAAGCTGAGTGCCGAAGAATTGATGCTTTTGAACTGTGGTGTTGGAGAAAACTCTTGAAAGTCCCTTGGACTGCAAGGAGATCCAACCAGTCCATCCTAAAGTGGATCAGTCCTGGGTGTTCATTGGAAGGACTGATGTTGAAGCTGAAGCTCCAATACTTTGGCCACCTGATGTGAAGAGCTGACTCATTTGAAAAGACCCTGATGCCAGGAAAAATTGAGGGCAGGAGGAGAAGGGGATGACAGAGGAGGAGATGGTTGGATGGCATCACCAACTCAATGGACATGGGTTTGGGGAGACTCCAGCACTTGGTGATGGACAGGGAAGCCTGGAGTGCTGCGGTTCATGGGGTTGCAGAGTCGGACATGACTAAGCAACTGAACTGAACTGAACTGAACTCAGGAGAAAGCTGCTTCAGATGAAACTGTGGCCATTCAGCCTTCGGCCTATTCTTCAGGAAGGAGCTATCTTCTGGAAACTGGCTGGAAAAGCCTCTGATCTGGCTACTTCTCCAGGACCAAGCTGTTTCTTTTGAATTGGCTGGTATTCAGACTTGCAAGCTATTTGACTTGACCTGTAAGCTATTTGAACCATTTGAAAACTGTCCTTTTACATCAGAGAAAAACCTCTGAGAAATGGGATCCCAGTTACCTAAATATTTTGAGAGTGCCCCCATACACAATAAATGCAGCCAATTTTATGTCCTTTCCTCCTGCACATTTCTAACTAAAAGGGCCAATCTGACCAAAGGCAATCTAGAGTATCAAAGGCCATCATGGGGAGCTTTTTGAAATCCTCAAATTTCATTTCCTTAAAACCAAATTGGACTACAATAGCTCAAAATTTTCTGGAACTGAGTGGAATGCTTATTTCAGTTGGTATTTTGAGGTTTCCCAACATAATCAGGAATCTAAAAATTGCCTCTCTGCAAAATGAAATTTTAAGATTAACTGAGGCAAACAATTGATTTAAGAGAAATAAGATGGTTCCTGATGGCTCAGGCTCTGCTTCCAGAGCCACCTTGTCTGTCATCCTTCTGCTCTTCACATCCAGACTCTGCCACCAGTACCATCTTCCTTCTTCCCATATACACTGCCAACACCTTCTTTTCTACTTCAATTCTGCGATATTAGTTCTCTCACCAAACCCCCTTTCTCTGAAATTCTCCCCACTCCCTTTTCTGCTGAACCTATCGGAAACTATCCCCTTAAAATTAAGCCTCCTGGGAGTCAAGAGGCTAAGCCTTTAATTTCTTATACTCCCTGGACTAAAGCTGAACTGCAAACCATAGTCAAAGACTTTCCCAAAGTAACCAAAGATCTTCACAGATTTGCTGAGAAATGCAGCAGAGTCATTCAAACTTAGCATCCTGGTTTCTCTGACTTTTATCACCTAATTTATATGCTCATTGGTAAAGGCCAGACTCAACATTGGATGGAAGCTACTAATTGGGGAAATCCTAAAAGGTCTCTAGAATTACAACTGGGAGACCAGGCTGTTTATCATATGGTCAGGCGTACACAATTGCTAAGCGACTTCACTGAGCAATTCCTAGGGCTTTTTTAAAACCTATTGATCAGATAAGATTCAGGCTTTCACACAGAAATCTGATGAACCTGTTCATAATTACTACACTTGACTTCAGCTTTTTTTTTTTTTTTCCCCAGTGGGTTTTGTCATACATTGATATGAATCAGCCATGGAATGGATTTACATGTATTCCCAATCCCGATCCCCCCTCCCACCTCCCTCTCCATCCGATTCCTCTGGGTCTTCCCAGTGCACCAGGCCGGAGCACTTGTCTCATGCATCCCACCTGGGCTGGTGATCTGTTTCACCATAGATAGTATACATGCTGTTCTTTTGAAATATCCCACCCTCACATTCTCCCACAAAGTTCAAAAGTCTGTTCTGTATTTCTGTGTCTCTTTTTCTGTTTTGCATATAGGGTTATCGTTATCACCTTTCTAAATTCCATATATATGTGTTAGTATGCTGTAATGTTCTTTTATCTTTCTGGCTTACTTCACTCTGTATAATGGGCTCCAGCTTCATCCATCTCATTAGGACTGGTTCAAATGAATTCTTTTTAATGGCTGAGTAATATTCCATGGTGTATATGTACCACAGCTTCCTTATCCATTCATCTGCTGATGGGCATCTAGGTTGCTTCCATGTCCTGGCTATTATAAACAGTGCTGCGATGAACATTGGGGTGCATGTGTCTCTTTCAGATCTGGTTTCCTCAGTGTGTATGCCCAGAAGTGGGATTGCTGGGTCATATGGCAGTTCTATTTCCAGTTTTTTAAGAAATCTCCACACTGTTTTCCATAGCGGCTGTACTAGTTTGCATTCCCACCAACAGTGTAAGAGGGTTCCCTTTTCTCCACACCCTCTCCAGCATTTATTGCTTGTAGACTTTTGGATAGCAGCCATCCTGACTGGCGTGTAATGGTACCTCATTGTGGTTTTGATTTGCACTTCTCTAATAATGAGTGATGTTGAGCATCTTTTCATGTGTTTGTTAGCCATCTGTATGTCTTCTTTGGAGAAATGTCTGTTTAGTTCTTTGCCCCATTTTTTGATTGGATCTAAATGTAAGACCAGAAACTATAAAACTCCTAGAGGAGAACATAGGCAAAACACTCTCCGACATAAATCACAGCAAGATCCTCTATGACCCACCTCCCAGAATATTGGAAATAAAAGCAAAACTAAACAAATGGGACCTAATGAAACTTAAAAGCTTTTGCACTACAAAGGAAACTATAAGTAAGGTGAAAAGACAGCCCTCAGATTGGGAGAAAATAATAGCAAATGAAGAAACAGACAAAGGATTAATCTCAAAAATATACAAGCAACTCCTGCAGCTCAATTCCAGAAAAATAAATGACTTCAGCTTATTTTTAAGGAAAACTCTGGTCTTCCCTTCAGCTGGTGAGTCCACATGGCTAGTTTTTGCTCTATTTTTATTAATGGACCAAACTGAGACCTTTTCCTTCTGGTAAAAAAAAAGACCAGGATGGAATAGGAAACTACCTCCACTGCAGATTTAGTTAATCTGGTAAACCAGCTCTCTCGAATCCTAAATGAGTCACCTCAAAAGAAGATTGCTGAAATTCTTAATCTTCACCTTAGCAAATGAAGGCTCCTAAATGAAACCAAATCCTCCTAGTTTCTGCTATTATTGCAGAGACCTAGGGTACTGAAAAGAGATCTTTACACATTTAAGCACTTTAGGCATTTTCAGCCCTTTAACCAGCCTTTCCAATATCCTCCCAATTCTCAATGTCAGGCCTCCAAGGAATTACAGGGGATCTTCCCAACCCTCCCTTCTAGTCAGCTTGGAGAAACATTTCTCTAGACTGGGGATGCATCTCTTCCAGTCCTGACACTGGAGCCACATTCTTGGTACTCAACACCACTACTGTTAAACAGCCCTGGCCTCAGAAAATTGAAACAGTTCAAATAGCAGGAATCTCCAGTGAACCTCAGGAGGTTCCTATCTTTGAACCTATTTCCTTTTGTCTAGGCCCTTGAGAGATACACACCCTTTCCTCCTTAGTTCCTCCTCTCCTATCCATTTAATAGACCAAGACATCTCAGAGAGGTATCATGCTGGAATTTAGCTCTCCCAAAGGGGTAAGTAATTCTAGAATTTCATAGTAGTCATCAGTGTAACCAACTAGGTCACTTAAATGACCCTTTGACATTTTATTTCCTTAATCTCTGATGATATTAGAACTGATTCCAGAAACACTGATCATCTGTACCCATTGAATCAGTTACCACTTTCCTTATGGACAAAATCTCTAAGTGACACTGGCAAAATTCACAGTGTACCTCCCACCAAGATTCAAATCTCTCTAGAATTAACCAGTACTCTTTCCAGGTGGAGCAGTAGTAAAGAATCTGCCTGTGAAGACAAGAGATGTGAGTTTGATCCCTGGGTTGGGAAGATCCCCTGGAGAAGGAAACGGCAAGCCACTCCAGTATTCTAGTCTGGGAAATCCCAAGGACAGAGGAGCCTGCCAGGCCACAGTCCGTGGGGTCACAAAGAGTAGGACATGATTTAACAACTAAACAACTGTAAGTAAAAAAGACCTTCAAGGCATAAAACCCATATTAGAAGATTACAAGGCATAAGACTTCATTATCCCTTGTATTGGTCCCTGTAACACTCCCATTTTACTGGTGAGAAAACCTAAGGGCCAAAGGGAGGTTTGTCTAGGACCCCCAAGCAATAAACAACATTGTTATCCCTGGACACCTTGTTGTTCCTAACCCTCGTTCACTACTAACACCCATTCCCACCAAAGGCAAATTCTTTACTGTTACTTATGCAGTGCATTCTTTGATGATTTAGTCACTAAGTTGTGTCTGACTCTTGTGACCCCATGGACTGTAGTCTGCCAGGCTCCTCTTTCCATGGGATTCTCCAAGCAATAATACTGGAGTGGGTTGCCATCTCCTTCTCCAGGGAATCTCCCCAACCCAGGAATCAAACCTTGGTCTCCTGCACTGCAGGCAGATTCTTTCCTGACTGAGCTACAAGGGAAGATATTTCAGTTGATGAAGTGAGCCAATACCTTTTTGCCTTCACTTGGGAAGGAGAAGAATTCACCTGGACAGTAATGCCTCAGGCTTTTACGAAGTCTTTATTTCTTGCAAATCCTGAAGGCTGATCTGGTTGATATAAAGTCCCTGAGAGCTTCCTTCTTTTGTTGCAATATGTGGATGATTTGCTTCTTTGCTCCCCTTCTTAAGCCTCCTTACAGGAAAATGGCATCCACTTGAGAAAGCTTTTCACCTTAAAGGGACATAATGTCAACAAGGAAAAATTGCAGTCTGCCCAAACCCAGATTCAATATTTAGGGTATCTGATACTAGAACAAGGGTTATACCTGGAGCCAGATAGACTTAATGGATTCCTAAGTTTCCCAAAACTCAAAACTAAATGCCAACTTAGAAAAAACTTCATGGTTGTCTTGGACTAGTTGGTTATTACTGAAATTAGATTTCAAATTTCTCTCTTACAGCCAAACCATTATGTACTTTACTGAAAAATAACAATCCAGACCTAATTTTATGGAAATAAGGAGAGACATAGCTTTCAGTGCCTTAAAGGAGAGTTTGATGAACTTACCTGCTTTGGGGTGTCTCAATTATCAAATGCCCTTTTTCCTTTTTTGCATATGGAAAGGAAGGAGGTGCCATTGGGGTACTCACCTAAAAACACAGATTTTTATTGAACCGAGAAAGTGCCTTACTTGTTCCACTTGTCTGAAGTACAAACCAGGAAAACCTGTTCATGTTGCTCCCTCACTTTTTACACAGCCTAATGGATCACCCACTCGAGGTCTGGCAAATGAATTTCATACAACTTTCTCTGTCTAATGACAAGCAATTAATCTCCAAAATATACAAATAACTCATAGAGCTCAATATAAAAAAAAAAAAGAAATTCAATCAAAACCTGGGCAGAAGACCTAACTAGACATTTCTCCAAAGAAGACATATAGATGGCATGTGACAAGATGCTCAGCATCACTAATTATTAGGGAAAAGCAAATCAAAACTACAATGACGTCACACTGGTCAGAACGACCATCATCAAAAAATTCACAAGTGATAAATGCTGGATAGGGTGTGGAGAAAAGGGAACCCTCTTACACTAATGGTATGAATGTAAATTGATACAGTCACTATGTATAACAGTATGTAGGTTCTCTAAAAAGCTAAAAACAGAATTACATTTAGGTTGCTTCCATATCATTGCAACCCCACTCCTGGGCATATATCCAGAGAAAACCATAATTCAAAAATGCACATGTACCCCAATGTTCATTGCAGCACTATTTACAATAGCAATGATATGGAAGCAACCTAAATGTCCATCAACAGAAGAATGGATACAGAAGATGTGCAGAAATACAATGGAATATTACTCAGCCATAAAAATGAACAAAACTGAGCAATTGGCAGAGATGTGCACAGACGTCTGTCTGATGAATATAACTATATTTGAGTCAAGGCCTGTACGTTTTCATACTGGACTAAAGCCTTTTCTTTCAGTCCACTGCCTCTCTTGTGGCTCAAGTCCTTTGGAAAAGATTACCCCTACCTGGGGAACTCCTCTAAAACTTCATAGTGATTGAGGAATCCATTTTACTGGCCACATACTTCAAAGAGCCTGCACTGTTTTTTCTGATTCAAAAACACTTTTGTTATCCTTATCACTCCCAATCCTCAGGTTTTTCAAACATACTAATGGAATTATTAAGACTCAGTTGGAAAAAAGAAAAGACTCAATTGGGGACTTCCCTGTAACTGAGGATAAGAATCCACCTGCCAGTGAGCATACACAGGTTTGATCCTTAGTCCAGGAAGATTCCACATGCCACAGAGCAACTAACCCACAACTACTGAAGCTCGCACCCTTTAGAGTCCACAAGCTCCAACCACTGAACCTGTGTGCCACAACTGCTGAAGCCCAAGCGCCCTAGAGCCTGTGCTCCACAACAAAAGAAGCCACCACAATGAGAACAATAAGAAGCCTGTGCACTGCAACAAAGAGTAGCAGCAAAGACCCAGCACAGCCAAAAATAAATAAATTTTTTAAAAAGACTCAATTGGCAAAATTTGTAAAGGCCCTCCAAATATCTTGGTCAAAAGCATTGCCATTGTTGTTGTTGTTCAGTCACTACGTCATGTCCCACTCTTTGTGACCCCGTGGACTGCAGCACGCCAGGCTTCCCTGTCCTTCACTATCTCCCAGAGTTTGCCCAAATTCATGTCCATTAAGTCTGTGGTGCCATCTAACCATCTCATCCTTTACAGCCCTCTTCTCCTTTTGCCTTCAATCTTTCCAGCATCAGGGTCTTTTACAGTGAGTCAGTTCTTCACATCAGGTGGCCAAAGTATTGGAGTTTCAGCTTCAACATTAGTCCTTCCAGTGAATATTCAGGACTGATTTCCTTTAGGAGTGACTTGTTCAGTCTCCTTGCAGTCCAAGGGACTCTCAAGAGTCTTCTCAAGCACCACAGTTTGAAAGTATCAATTTTTCAGCTCTCAGCCTTCTTTATGGTCCAAAAACTCTCACATCCATACATGACTACTGGAAAAACCATAGATTTGACCAGACGGAATTTTGTCGGCAAAATGATGTCTCTCCTATTTAATATGCTGTCTAGGTTTGTCGTGGCTTTCCTTTCAAGGAGCACGCATCTTTCAGTTTCATGGCTGCAGTCACTGTCCATAGTGATCCTGGAGCCCAAGAAAAGAAAATCTGTCACTGTTTCCACTTTTCCCCTTCTATTAATGTTTGCCATGAAGTGATGGGACTGGATGCCATGATCTTAGTTTTTTAAATGTTAAGTTTTAAGCCAGCTTTTTCAGTCTCCTCTTTCACCCTCATCAAAAGGTTCTTTAGTTCATCTTCCCTTTCTGCCATTAGAGTAGTATCATCTACATATCTGAGGTTATTGGTATTTCTCCTGGTAATCTTGATTCCAGCTTGTGATTTATCCAGCCTGGCATTTCGCATGATGTACACTGCATAGAAGTTAAATAAATAAAGTTAAATAAGTTAAATAATAATAATAATAATAAATAAAGTTAAATAAATAAATAGCAGGGTGGCAATATAGAGCCTTGTCATATTCCTTTCCCAATTTTGAAATGGTCAGTTGGTACCTCTTCAGTTCTAACTACTGCTTCTTGATCCGCACACAGGTTTCTCAGGAGGCAGGTAAGGTGATCTGGTATTCCCATCTCTTTAAGAATTTTCCAGTTTATTGTGATCCACACAGTCAAAGGCTTTCACATAGTCAATGCCAGATGTTTTCTGAATTCCCTTGCTTTCTCTATGATCCAATGAATGTTGGCAATTTGATCTCTGGTTCCTCTGCCTTTTCTAAACTCAGCTTGTACACCTGGAAGTTCTCAGTTCATATACTGCTGAAGCCTAGCTTGAAGGATTTTGAGCGTAATCTTGCTAACATGTGAAATGAGCACAATTGTACAGTAGCATGAGGATTCTTTGGCATTGCCTTTCTGAAAATTCCCTGATAGCTCAGTTGGTAAAGAATCCGCCTGCAAAGCAGGAGACCCTGGTTTGATTCTTGGGTTGGGAAGATCCCCTGGAGAAGGGAAAGGCTACCCACTCCAGTATTCTGGCTTGGGTCACAAAGAGTCAGACTCAACTGAGTGACTTTCACTCCCCACTTCCTTGGGATTAGAGCAAAAAACAACCTTTTCCAGTCCTGCGGCCACTGCTGAGTTTTCCAAATTTGCTGACATATTGAGTGCAGCACTTTTACAGAATTATCTTTTAGGATTTGAAATAGCTCAGCTGGAATTCCATCAGCTCCACTAGCTTTGTTCATAGTGATGCTTCCTAAGGCCCACTTGACTTCACACTCCAGGATGTCTGGCTCTAGGTGAGTGACCACACCATCATGGTTATCTGGTTTGCCAAGATTTTTTTTTGTATAGTTCTTCTGTATATCCTTTCCACTTCTTCTTTTTTTATTTTTTAATTTATTTATTTCTAATTAAAGGAGAATTGCTTTACAATATTGTGTTGGTTTCTGCTACACATCAACATGAACCAGCCATAGGTATACATATGTCACCTCCTTCTAGAAACTCCCTCCTACCTCCCACACCATCCAACCACTCTAGGTTGTCACAGAGTTGCTAGCTCTTCTTAATCTCTTCTGCTTCTGTTAGGTCCTTACCATTTCTGTCCTTCATCACATTACCATTAATGTTTCTAAATCTCAGATTCACACCTTTTGGAACTCATAAAGTCTCTCCTGAGATAGTCACATGGTACCCAATGCACCTGACTCCTGCTTCTTTTAACCCACAACTGATAAGAGATAGTCTAATATTGCAAAGGCCTAACTACTTCTATTAAAAAGTTGTCAGGAGACAAAGACCTTAAGCATCACATCTTGCAACCTGGAGGTTTTGTGTATTAGAAAAGATACTTCCAGATGAACCTTCTTCAATCTTGCTGGAAAGGCCCCTTTCAGATACTGCTAAGTGATCCACATGTCACCAAATTCCAGGAAATAAACTCTTGGATTCGCGTGAAATACATAAAGAAAGCAATGAACTGTGACTGGAACTGCACATCATCTGGTGACCTGAAAGTAAAGATTTTCTTGAATTGAAGCAGAAAACAACTGACGGTACAGCTTCCCCAAGACTTTCAGAGGGCAAGTTTGTTGCCAAACTTTGATGATGATACACTTCAGATGATCTCTAATGTCTATAATCTTGATAACACACCTCTGTGTGTGCTAAATCACTTCAGTCATGTCCAACTCTGTAAGACCCTATGGACTGTAGCCCCCCAGGCTCCTCTGTCCATGGGTTTCTCCAGGCAAGAATATTGGAGTGGGTTGCCATGCAACCAGGGGATCTTCCCAACCCAGGGATTGAACCCATGTCTCATGTCATTGGCAGGTGGGTTCTTTGCCCCTAATGCCACTTGGAAAGCTCCTCCTAATAACATATGGACTTTAGATAAAACGTGCCTGAGCGTTCACCCTTCTAATGTGATCTTAATAAGTTTCCAATCTGTTCACATTCCCTCCAACTTGACACATCTTTCTTAACACTGAGAGACAAAAAGCCACTAAAACTTGAAAATTTGACTCTTGATCAGGAGTGCTTTCAGAGAAAGATCTTGATCAAAAGGGGAAAATATAAAAACTTAATAAACAGGAACCTCAGTTAAATAGATTAAGGAGACCAGAAGAGGGAGCTCCCAGGTCCTGCAATGACAGCAGAGCTCAACAGGAACAAGAATGACTTTTCTTTTTTCCTGACAAGACTCAGTCAATGAGAAGCCATGGACTTTGTTTATAATAACCCTCCCAACTTCCTTCTCTCTATAAAAGCATTCTCCTTCTCTTGTCATGTAGAGATCTGCACATGGCTTGTCATGGTTGCAGTGACAAAATTGTAACTCTCTGCCAATCCTGAATAAACCCATCTTTGCTGGAAAAATATCTAGCAGTCTACTCATTTCAGGTCAACACTGCTTTTAAAAACTTTTTAAAAATAATTTACATACAGGAAAGTACAGAAATCACAAGTGGGACTTCCATGGTAGTCCAGTGGTTAAGAATCTGCCTTCCAATGCAGAGGACACAGGTTCAGTCCCTGGTGGGGGAACTAAGATCCCACATGCCACGGGGCAATTAAGCAGGCGAGCTGCAACTACTGGCCCTAGGGGCCTCAGCTAGAGAGAAGTCTGCATGCCACCATGAAAGATCCCACATGCTGCAACCAAGACCTGACGCAGCTATAAATAAATAAATAAGTAAAAATTAAAAGAGGAGGCCAAGATCCACAGAATTTAAAAAAAAAAAAGAAAGAAATCACAAGTGCACAGCTTGGTGAGTTTTCACAAACTGAGTACATCCACATAGTCAGTACCCACAGCATAAAAGCCGGCATATCCAGCACCCCCAGATACTCTCCTCATGCTACTTTCTAGTCATTCTCCCCAACTAGGGCAATCGTTATCCTATTTTCTAGTTTTGCCTGGTTTTGATCTTTACATGAATGGAATCATACAGTATTTTCCTTTTCACATCTGGTTATTTTCACTTTTTACTATGTTTGTGAGATTCATCCATGTTGTTACATGTTATAATATTCTATTATATACATAAAATGGAATTTATTTATCCATTGTACTATTGGTGGGCATTTGGGTAGCTTCTAGTTGGGGCTATTATAAACCATGCTGCTATGAACATTCCAGTAAATGTCCCTTGGTAAATACCCGTACTCATATCTATTGGATATGTACCTAGAAGCAGAACATAGTGTATGCAGTGTTCTACTGGTAGATGCTGTCCAGATACTATGTAAGTACTTCACATGTATTAACTATTTTAATCCTCATAAGAGTCCCCAAAATGTAGATACTATTATTAGCCTCAATTTATACAGATGAGGACATAAAGACATAGAGAGATTAAATAGATTAAATAGCAGAACCAGTAAATGAATGAATTTTATTTATAATAAACAGGGTTTAAATTCAAGAGTTTTAGGTCCAGAGCCTGTACTCATAACCTTCAATCTATACTGTCAAGGTGAGATTTCTTCTAGAACTATACCTTCTTTTATTTTGCTAACTAATTTTCCTTTACCATGCACTGATACAAGAATTAAAGCACACACATACACATGCATATAAGATAACCCTGGGAATGATGGATAACTTCTTTGATATCATTGATATAAAACCAGCTATAAGCTGGTCACTTATTTATATACAAGCATTATTACTTGTACATGTTACTACTTATATGTTACTACTTATATCATTACTTATTACTTATATACAAGCTGGTCATTTTCATATATACAAGTTGTGTGTATATATGAAAAGTTCAGATAAACCAAGGATTAATTTTTTTATTTCTGATGGAATTAAAAATATAAGATAGGCAAGACATCCTCAGTTACATACCCAGTTATCAAACATTCTATATTAACTGGAAAACTGAAGAGTCATACTTATCCCAGCTTCCTACAGCAAGTGGTAGTTTTACACACTAAATCACTCAATATATCATATTATTTGTGCTAAGTGTTTAGAGGGGGTGCGCGCTGGAAAAGTATACATGGGGTGAACACATTCCCCATCTGAAAAGGCTCTCCCATTCTTGTTAAGGACATTAGAGAGAACTGTGACACACGAGAAGTACCAAAACACGGTTATAAGGCTACAGACTCACAAGGAGGTGTGGACCACTTCTCACTCATAGATCAGAGGAGACTGAAATGGTGACATTTTTACTGAGTCAAGAAAGACTGATACGATTTCTCCCAAAAAAGGCAGTTGGGTCAGGAGGGGGTAATAGAAAGAACAAATGGACAGATACAGGAGGGCACCAAATTCTTCTGGAAAACAGCCCAAAGTGGAGTATGTTGGGAACCAGAGCATGTCCTGGGCAGAAAACCTCACCACTAATGTTTACCGAGCACCAACTGTGTGTTCTCTCATCTGACCCTCACAGCAGCCCAGGAAGGAAGGCACCGTGATTCCCTTTTACAAGTGAGGGTACAGGGACATAAAAAAATGAAGCTAACGTGTCTGAGGCCACAGCACTTCCAAGTGCCGCAGACAGAGCCTTCAGGTCCAAAGCCCCGTCTGCTGCCTCCTGCCAGGGATAATGCACCTGAGGGGGAACAAGGAGCCTTCCAGGCTGAGGACCTTGGACTCCACATGGAAAGCAATGTAAGACCATCGGAGAGTTACTCAGAGGGGCATCCCTGGTGGTCCAGTGCTTAAGAATCTGCCTGCCAACTCAGGGAACTGCGGCTCAATCTCTGGTCCAGGGAGCTCCCTCGTGCCGCAAGGCAGCTGGGCCTGCACTGCCCGTGTGTCCTAGAGCCCACTAGCAGTCCCTGCTCTCAGCAGCTGGAGAGAGCCCTCTTGCAGCAGTGGAGGCCCAGCACAGCTATAAATAAATACAAGAAAACAGGTTTAAAGAGAGTTAGTAAGAAACAGGATATAATCAGAGCAGCGCTCTAAGAACAGAATGCAGCGAACTGTAGGTCACTACTTACTAGGAATCAATTGAAGTAGGTTTTGACTAGCACTTTTTTCCAAATAAAAGGATAGAACAGGATGGAATGGAATCAGATAGAATGGGAAATATCAGAATACATCTCACATCGATTAAAATATAATTTCATAAAACTTTTGTCTCATTTTGGATAGATAACATACAGGTAAGGAGGGAGATTAGACGGATGAATAGAGAGATAAATAGCAGAGAGATGTGTATACTGCACTCTGTATACATGAACATATTCGTGTTGGATCTCAACCTCAGCCAGAAATAAGAAAGACAAGGGGCTCATCTCCCAGGAAGAGAAGCCAACATGGGCCCGGAGATATCAAAACCTTTGTAAACAAAGTAATGATTTCTTCCTCCCTAAAAACGATATCCATGTCAAATCCCTAGAGTCTAATTCTCTTTAGCACTCACCCAAATTACCCAGGAATATCTGAAAAGGGAACTTTACCGATATGATTAACTTAAGAATCTTGAAAGGAAGAGCTTATCCTGGGTAGTTTGGGTGAGTCCTAAAGGCAATTAGATGGATCCTCATAAAATAGACACATGGAAGGCAATGTGAAGACAGAGGCAGAGACTAGAGTGATGAGTCTACACGTCAAGGAATGCTAATAGCCACCAGAAGATGGAACCATCAGAGAGAGTGTGGTCCTGCCCACATCTTGATTTCAGACTTCTGGCCTTCAGTACTGAGAGAATAAATTTCTGTTGTTTTAAGGCACCAAGTTTGTGGTGATTTATCTTTGGAAGCCCTAGGAAACGACTACAGCCCTGGACAAGGGTTTGGGGTTTGAACAAAACTTCAGTCTCAGAATAGAAATGAGAGTTCAATCTAAAAGTAGAATAGAGGGACTTCCTTGGTGGTCCAGTGGGTAAGAATCTGCCTACCAATTCAGGGGACATGGGTTTGATCCTTGGTCGGGGAAGATCCCACATACCGCAGGGCAATTAAGCCCATACATCACAGCTACTGAAGTCCATGCTCTAAAGGTCATGCTCTGCAACAAGAGAAGCTACCACAATGAGAAGCCCGTGCACCACGACAAAGAGTAGCCCCTGCTCACCACAACTAGAGGAAGTCCATGCTCAGCAATGAGGACCTAGCACAGCCCAAAATATATACAGAAAAATTTTAAATAAATTTTTTAAAAAAGTAAAATAGAAACCCATCACACACTGGTTCATGGGGCAGCCAGGCATGCCAAGTCACTTTAGTCATAACCTGCTCTTTGTGACCCTGTGGACTGTAGCCTGACAGGCTCCTCTGTCCATGGGATTCTCCAGGAAAGAATACTGAAGTGGGTTGCCCTGCCCTCCTCCAGGGGAATCTTCACAACCCAGGAATCAAACCGGTGCCTCTTACATCTCCTGCATTGGCAGGGAGGTTCCCACCAGCACCAGCTGGGAAGCCCCATTAGACATAGGCTATCCCAGACCAATTCCAAATCTAGCCATGATGGAGAAGAGTGAGTAAGTCCTGGAGTGACTCAGGGACTAGGTGGGGTGGAGGTGGGGAGGGCGGGGACAGGGTGGGGTTCATCATGCAGGTAGGACTTTTCAGTACCAAGCAGGGCAATAGGAACTGACAGAGCAATGAGAGATGTTCTGCCAGTCATAAATGTCTGGTAGAACCTGGCTGCATGCAGTCTGAGATGATGTCCATTTCAGAGGGGAAAAAAATGAAAAACCAGAAAAAATGCTGCTCCTTCTATGGATGGAATCTGTCCCTTCATTCAAGGGCCAGGCACATGGCAGCGCAGGGGTGTGGAGGTAAGCGCAAGGTCTGCTCTGGACCTCCTCGGTAGCCCTCACAGCCTCTCTTGGAGCTGAGACCTCCATGCAGGCTCAGAAGATTCATTCTCCTTCAGCCAAGAGCTTCTGGGGATTGAACGGACCATTCCGCACCTGTGTTAGCAGGAATCAGGGAAAGAAAGACCTTACCATCTCTAGAGGCTTCTAACTCACAAGTCGGTCATCGAACCAGCCTTACTGTTAACATACTATGGGGATTTCCTACTCCCTAAAAGTCACATAAGAGGATTTCAATCTAGATGCTCTCAAAAGGCACTTCTTCCCCACCTAGGCAACATAGGACAAACAACTATGCGTCAGTTCCAGCCCCTGTCCCCCAGGAGTGTGTGTCCTCACACATAATATGAGGACTAGCCATAATAACTAAAACTATAGAGCAGTGGTATTTGTCGCTAAGTCGTGTCCGACTCTTGCAACCCTGTGGACTATAGCCTGCCAGGCTCCTCTGTCCATGGGATTATCCAGGCAAGAATACTAGGGTGGGTTGCCATTTCCTTCTCCAGGGGATCTTCCTGACCCAGGAGTCGAACCTGGGTCTCCTGCAGTGGGTACCTTCAAATGACACAGACAATCAGAGACAAAGAACTAGAGGGGATAGGACAGGTTTTATTGATACATCAATCCAGGCATGAAAGGATTCCAAAATGTGAAAACTAATATCAAATGCATATCTTTAATCTTATAACCACTAGAAACAGTCTTATCCAGAATAACCAGCATGATAATGAAATAAGATAATGTAACAGTTGCAATGAAAATATCTTTAATTATCAAAGAATTTATAAATTATTTCACCTCTCTGGCTTCGACTGCTTCATCTGTAAAATGAGTTTTATACACAATCACTAAAGTCCTTTCCAGTCCCCTTATATTCCTTGGGCAATTCATTGTAAGGGAGATACTTTTGTTGGCTTTACCCTTAGGGCCTTCTGTGAGGTCTTCAAGCAGGGGGAGCCTCGAAATTTTCAGCTTTTCGGAGAAGGCAATGGCATCCCACTCCAGTACTCTTGCCTGGAAAATCTCATGGACAGAGGAGCCCGGTAGGCTGCAGTCCATGGGGTCACTAGGAGTCGGACACAACTGAGTGGCTTCACTTTCACTTTTCACTTTCATGCATTGGAGAAGGAAATGGCAACCCACTCCAGTGTTCTTGCCTGGAGAATCCCAGGGACGGGGGAGCCTGGTGGGCTGCCGTCTTAAGGGGTCGCACAGAGTCGGACACGACTGAAGTGACTACGCAGCAGCAGCAGTTAAGAATCTTTAAGCTATAAAGATTGGTTGATATGTGGAAGTATAACTGGGGAAACAGAGCAAACTGGTCAGCCTAAAATCCTGGGTTCCTCCCTAAGAGGCACTATGGCCAACTGGGGACCAGGAAGCACACTAGGCACTAGCCCTAAGCCCTGGCCCATGGGACATTTCTAACAGCCTCCATCCATTGGGTTCGCACTCTGCCTTCAATATAATGCCTTGCTCAAACTTTTACTCCCCCACATAGCTCCCCAACTGATCCTTTTTTTCTTTTCCTTGAATCAGGTTTAACTTTCTGAAGGCTGAAAATCATAAAGCAAAAATTGATTTGAAACAAGGAGGATGGAAGAGGGAGCTGGACTCACACAACTATAGAAGTGAAAAAAAATTGTTTAATGTCAAAGCCTCAAACAAAGGCTGGACTACTGACTCCTCAGGGGGTTGATGGGTTTGAGCCACAGGAATTAGCACGTGACTCTTCGGGTTGATCTGTTTGTTGGTTGCTATGTGGATTGGTGATAAAATATCCATTTGGGTGGGATCAAAAATTGTATTACCCTCTTAGAGCACATCTGTGAATACTGGCCTTTTGAACAAATGACTGTAGTTCAGCAGGTCTCTCTGCTGTCAGAGGCTGCTTCCCAAATACCAACTTTGAGTCTAGCCCTACCATATGGACTCATGGGGGTCCATGAAAAATAGTGTTCGAGGGGCTGGAAAGCATGAGAAGTTCTGACAATAAGTGACAGGGTTTGTCCAGGCTGCTGAAGAGAAATGTACTGAGACAAAAGACTAAGGAGGTGCACACCTTTGGAACGTGTCTGTGGATCAAAACACACCCTAGCAGATTCTTGAGAGAGCGCCGGCAGCCGTGTTAACCTTGGCATTGCTATCATTAAAAGGCTATGCTCATTTCTGGCACCTAACATGGGACACTTTGACAGCAATAGGGTTGATGGAGGAGGAAATCTGTTTTGCAGTTAAAAAAAAAAACAAGTTCTCGGATTTCTCAGGCCATTTGAAATCACGCCAGAGAAATACTCGATTTCAGCATTCTTCAGCTCTCTGCGATGATGCCGCAAGTGGTGTCCGCCACGTGTGATGATGTATTTCAGAGCCAGAGTTTTCTCAACATGTTCCAAGCCTGCAGGCTCCTGATCCTTTTTCAAATTACAAAGATGATAGGATCCCAGAGAGAGCTGTGATTAGTCTAAACTCTCCACAGCTGTAAGAGACGAGTGTACAAATTCCAATAAAGATTCTGCGTGTTCTGGACTGAATTTACCTACGCGGCACTAAGGCCTAACTTGGGGACCACTTAAAAGAATCAGAGCTGCCCCAGTGCTCTTCCATCTCCAGCATTAGCAGCTGGAAGGCTGGCAACTGTTCTGTGAAGATGCCTCCCCTCACACCCACGACTCTGTCACTGCCCAGCAGTGAGTATCTATTTTTGGTGTAGGGGGAGAAAACTTAATACATCAACCCAATGGACTGCCTGCCAGGTTCCTCCGTCTATGGGATTTTCCAGGCAAGAATACTGGAGTGGGTTGCCATTCCCTTCTCCAGGGCATCTTCCCAACCCCAGGATTGAACCTGGGTTTCCTGCATTGCAGGCAGACTCTTTGCCATCTGAGCCACCAGGGAATCCCTATTAATACATGGGAATCCAAAGAGGCCTTGCAATTCATGATGTGGACAGCCAGGAGGACTATAAAACACCTTGTAACTGAAGAGCTTGGCCTGGACTGTGCGTGACAACAAAACCAGTTGCATTACCACCTCTAACTCATTTGGATTAGTGCTAGCAAGAACGCAGGTTCCGAGCAGTCTTCAGTTACTTGGCAAAGTCAGCAGGGCTTTGTTTTCTTATTTTGGACACCTTTTCCCTAAAATACTTCCTTGGAAGGCTAAGTAAATGTAATAATACACAGCACGCCACTTTTACCATGTTTAATAACTGTATAGTCTGAAGACTCTTGGCTATACTCCTTTATGAAACATCTGACACTTGGCATGCTTTCCAAGACTGGGAAAGAGTTAGGGGACAAGTATTCACACCACTGTCGACACATATTAACAAATTATAGAGATAATAAATAAGACTCTTTATTTGGGGGGGGGGGATGAAAAAATGTGTTTTTTTAAATTATTTTCTCATATGATTTGCATGGGTTTTCCAAAGCCAAGTATACACTCACCATGTACAGCCTACTCCATTGCTTAGAGTCCACTGCAGTGCACCAGCTATTGCTCCTGACATCTGGAGTTTTTCTTTTTTTTTTTTTTTTTTTTGGCCACGCTGCAGGATTTCAGTTCCTCCACCAGGGCTTGAACTTGGGCCACCACAGTGAAGTCTGGAATGTTAACCACTAGGCCACCAGGGAACTCCCTGGAGATTTTTAATAGTGTGCTTTCATTTTCCAGTTTATCACACAGCCATCCACATATGTGTATATGGCATTTCTCACTGTAGACATTGAACTTGACTTTCTCTAAAGCCAGAAAGACAACACAACTGAAGTCAGAAGTTCCAAAGAAGAGTTGATGAGCTGTAAGAGAAATTCTCAAAACACCTACCTCTGGATGATCTACACATGATATCTACACACTAAAATGGGGGTGGGAGTAGAGGAAGAAGGAAATAAGCTTCATTTTTCTAATATTCATATAAACAAAACACAAAATTAGAAACACTTCCTCTTTTATCTTTCATAGTCCTTCATGCAAATCTACATGCTAAGTCTTTCAACTACTGATGGTATACCTCAGATTTCATCTTTTCTAAAGAAAAATCAAATTATTAACTTAAGTGTATGAAACTGTATGGCAACTCCCCCAGGAACCATATTGCAAGGGTAATTTCAGTATCAAGTGACTTATTCCTGTCTTTCTGCTGGAGGTCAGTTCTGAGTAGAAATCACCCAGCAAGGCAAGTTGGGGAAAAACAAAACAAAATATCAGTATACTGAATGGGACTTACTATACGACAAGATTCTGATAGTTAAAATAACAACCAGGGAAGCCTGACAGGTAAGGGGAATGTTGCCTTGCTGGGAATATTCAAGATTTGCCTGGTGGTAAATATTAGTGACATGATGATAAGTGGCTGACAACTAGCTCTAGCGAGAAAAATATCTTGTACCATTTGCAATTTCCCTGGTGTAAATACACCCAGGAAGCCTAATTTCAAGCTACCCAAGTGACATCACTGAATGGGAAGTTATGAAGAGATTCATAACAATGGCCCACTGTATACTATTTCAGATACAACAGATGTAAATAATCTCAAACATAAATTATAATAAAATGTAGGGTAATAATCAGACCTTGGTGAATTTTGACTGCTGCTTTTGTTTTTCAATATAGTTAATTTAACTAAGTTTACATAATTTAATTTTTTTTCATAATTTAATTTTTTAATAGTGGTTGCATTTAACAACTGGCTCTCAAAAGTCATGAATATTTAAAGGTTGGCTCTACATTTGCTCCATCATATGTTGTCTGTTCAGAATATCTTTAATATCTCTAACCCCACCGTGTCTTTTCCCTTGAGTTCTTTAATGGATATTATGAACAGACAACAAAAAAACCAAGTAAATGAAGCTACTAATTCATTTCGATCAAAGTATCTCCAGAGTTTCCAAGGCTGCCAACCTCTTTGCAATTCTCCTTCAGAAATACTAAAAAGTTCAGGTTTCAGTGTGCATAGTATTTACAGGAGAGACCATACCTTGCAGGTGTATTACACATCATACTTTTCCGAGCAGTGTCTTTAAGACACTGTGGGACATTCTAGCCCTGCATAGTCAATTTATATCAGTGGGAAACACTATTTTAGTGCGTAGTGGGGAAAAAGAGCCCTGGAGCTGTTTGTGTTTAGAAGGCGGCGGGGGAGTGGAGCTGATCACGCAAGGAGGCCGGGAGGCTGATCCGGGGCCGTAAGATTCCCAGTTAGCTCCGGGAAAACGCACAACTCTGCAAGCCAGTCTACAGCAGCACCAACCTTTTTTCCCCTCTCGTTTTCTGACTAACGATTTTACTAAAATTCAGTTTTTTTCTGATTGGCGATACTCTCAAGATCCCCTCTGAGAAGATAAAATTATTAAGAGCTACAACATTCAAATGTGCGCTTAATCTGACAGAACAGCTCCGTAGTGTTTTCCTCGTGATGAAAACCTGTTCCTAGAGTAGACACTTGTGTGCAGGCTCTACATAGATCACACTGCCAAAACTGCTACCAGTAGTAGTCGTGGCCGAGTGGTTAAGGCGATGGACTAGAAATCCATTGGGGTCTCCCCGCGCAGGTTCGAATCCTGCCGACTACGACAAGTCAACTTTTTAACACAGGAGCTTATTTCTCTTTTGCAGGCTTCTCCGCTGACCATTTAAAGAATATATGAACGGCTGGAATACGATTGGGACCCCAAGGGGGCTAGACAAGGAGGAGATGAGAAAGCTAGGGAGTCGGGCGATTGTGGTTACAACCTGAGTCCAGGAGGAGCGGGAGACGGGACAAAACACGTCAGACAATCGGGAACAGAAAAGCCAGTAGCGCAGAAACGGACAACGCCGACCTCCCGCCCAGCAGCCGGAACGTCCACGCAGCCCGGGGCCCTCGCGACCCCACCGCGTCTTTTCGCGCGAGCTCGTCAACAACCAAGCCTCGCGAGGGTCGGAAATGGCGCGCGCATGCGCGGGGGCGACGGGGCGCGCGCCCCGAGAGGGGATGGGCCCCCCGCCCTCGCGTTGCCCCTGGAAACCACCCGGTGCCAAAGCGACCCGGGAGCAAGACGCGAGAATACAAGATGGCGGAGGACCTAGACGAGCTCTTGGATGAGGTGGAGTCCAAGTTTTGCCGACCAGACCCACTGAGACTGGGTACGGTCGAGCTGCCCAGAGGCGGCGGCGGCGGCTTCTTCGGCAACGACCAGAACCGAGCCGAGGCGAAAAAGAATCTCAGGTTAACAGGCGGGAGGGGTGGGTTGTTGTGGTGAAGCCTGCTCCAGGCCCTAAGGCCACCCCTCCGCCGCCAGACCGAAAGAAACACACCCCCACCCCCACCCGCGACCTCCAGCTCCTCTCCGTGTTCGGGCCCAGACCCTCAGTTCCTCACTCCTCGGGGCTGCACGTACTCCTGCGCCTCGTCCTCGAGGACCCTAGCATCTCTCCCCGAGGCCCGACTCCGCCCCCGAGCCGGCCCCGCCTCCGAGAGCCCGCGGCTTCCCCAGGTCTGTTCCACCCAGACACATCCCCGGGGCTGCCAGTGGGGCAGAGAGGGTGCAGCTTAGGCCCCTGCTTTCGAACCCCGAGGGGGTCACGGTGACCCGGGCCTCCGTCTGCGTGAGTGATTCTCGTCCCCTTTTCAGATGCGGGGACCCCATTCCCCAGGCAGAACAATCCTTGGGCCAGTTGCTGGAGAAAACGTTTGTTTTCTAGTCCATCATTAGTTGTTGTTGTTGTTGTTGTTGTTTTTCCCTTTGAAGCTCAAAATTAAATGAGATTGGATTTAGGATAAAAGGTTTAGTTATTGGTCACACTCTATTAATCCCACCACCGTCCTTCTACCCAGGGCCCCAATTAAGGGTCCCAGAGGATCTCAGGCATTCAAATTGAAATTTGGAAGAATTTCTTAAAGTCTTGGTTTTTGATCCAAAAAAGTATCTTTCATATTTCTCAGTCTTTTTTTTTTTTTTTTTTCCTGTGTTTCCTATTATTAAATAGCAATGACTTTCTTCTTATATCCACTTCCCCTCAATTCCATTTTTGCCAGAGTGAGTATAGGCCTTCAAAGTGATTGGGAGGCTCTGCAATAACTCTTGTTTGAATCTCTTGGAAACTCTTGTGGAATTACACTGAGGCAGCTTTGGAACAAACCAAGAGAATCAGTCTTGTTCATTTATGGTTGCATCTGTGGGTTTTGTTTTGTTCTTGTGTGCCTCTGTGTGATTTCCCAGAACCCAGCACCATTGCTACCCAATTTACTAGATCTACCTGTAATGACATATGTTTGTTTAAAAACTCACCCGCACAATAAAAACATTGGAAAGAGTCTAAAGTTCAGAAACGGAAGTTCTAAAAATTAGTTGAGTGCTGGGCAGCATTCTAAGAAATAAATGTTGAGCCAACTAAAATGACTGCTTTGAATAGGCTAATGCTCACTTGACTGTGCAAGTATCACTCTCATTAATTTGTATATTGTTATCTTGAAGGCTGGACATCCTTCTGTACTCATTTCCAGCAGATCTACCATTCCTGTCCTACAACAGTGTTACCTTGCAGTTTCTTTGTTCTTTTTATTCACTCCTTTGAGGGTGGAGAGAATTTATCAAAGAGCCTTCCAGAGCCTATTCACCTTAGGAGAACTAGCACAGAGGAATAGGATGACTTGCAACTGGCTGCTGAAAATGGTAAGGATTAGTAAGGTGGACAGATCCTCTCCAAGCACAGGTCCTTTTATGCCTCTCTGTAAAATCCATCTGTAATCCTAGCACCCCAGCCCACCATACTAAATCAAATTCTTCAATAATACATTTACAGAAGCTGTAGCAAGCCAGTACTACTGTTATTCACATGTTAAAACTTTTCATTTGGCAGTATAGTTATAAAGGTAAATTGCACAGAAAGCGCCAACAAAGATGCTAAACTTAAATATAAATGCAGTATATAATGTCAAGCATTAAAATTTTATCCTGAGCCAAAACTGATACAAGAAAGTTAGGAACCTACTTATAATATGAATTTATTAATAGGAGACTACCTGCCAATTGTATAGTGATTTAGCCTGTATCTCTTTTTCATTAAAGAGCTAAAATACTGAAACTGTGTCTTTAAAATGAAAACTCTGCAACTAATACATGACTATGCCACATCTGGATATCAGGGACAGCTACTAATATAAAGAGAACATAGCAATTTGATGAAGACTTCAAAATGATAAAGAAATATTAGTTTTTTAAAAAAAAAAAGACTGATGTGAGTTGAACTGCAATAAGAATAATGTGGTTCAGGATGATACATATGGGGAATATTTACAGATAATATCATAACCTCCTAGATAATAGCTATAATAATAACCAGCATTTATTGAATCCTTTCTATATACTAAGAGCCTTATGTGTGTTGTTTCACTTAATTTCCAAATCCCTATGAAGTGAATGCTATTATTACACTCACTTTACATTTAGAAAAATAGTTACTTGCCCAAGTTCATATTTCCAAGTCTACCAGGACATTGTACACCTAGATATAAGCTTTTTTGTATACCTTTCACGTTTAATTGTGGTTCAAGTGTTAAACTCCAATTGTCTATATTATGTAGAATATGTATTTTATTTTTGACAGAAACTATGTTTTAAATCAAAATTCAATATAAGAAGCAAAATCAGAGAACCAATAGCTATTTATTAATGTTTGATAAAGATTATTGTAGCATCAAAAAACCAAACAATATTATACCATCCTTTAAAATTTATATGCTCTCTCACTGAAATGGTGGCATTTTTTTTTCCCACTTCTATAGGAAAACATAGGCAAGCATAGACATCATAAAATTGTGTGACTTAATAACAGACCAGAATCTTAATGTAACCTGGTAGTTTGAACCCCTAACAGAGTAGTAGACTGGTAACATTTGAATGCATCTGATTCTTGAAATTGTGAAACTGCAGGAGAGGGGAATCCAGAGAGAACATCCTGAAAATCAAAGTAGAGAATTTCTCAGGGACATTTTAGCAACCTGCTGTCATAATAAAAATTGAAGGAATTGGTACCCAAGTATCAGGTGCTTCTGAAAGATTAAAAAGGATTGTTACTGAGAAAGGCCATTGAATGTAATGATTTGGGCAGTAGAGATTTTGGCGGCAAAAAAGGAGTTTCATTGTAGTTGAGGGATATAGAGGCCAGAGACAGAATATTACACCTGCAAGAAGTTTTAAATAGTTGTCTAGATCTGCTTGTTACATACAAAATGTCTGAAGTTCTGTGTGCTTAGTCACTGAGTCGTGTCTGACTGTTTGAGACCCCGTGGACTGTAGCCCACCAGGCTCCTCTCCTCGAAGATTCTCCAGGCAAGAATACTGGAGTAGGTTGCCATGCCCTCCTCCAGGGCATCTTCCCAACCCAAGGATGGAACCCAGGTCTCCCACATTGCAGGCAGATTCTTTCCCGTCTGAGCCACCAGGGGAGCTCAACAATAGTGGCGTGGATAGGCTATCCCTTCTCCAGGGGAAATTCCCAACCCAAAAATTGAACTGTGGTCTCCTGCATTGCAGGAGATTCAGAGAGATTAAATATTGGGTTGACCAAAAAGTTCTTTTGGGTTTTTCCACAGCAGCTTATGGAAGTTTAATTTAAGCTTAAATTCCATAAGCTTCATTTAAACAAGGTGGATAGTTCTCGACTATTGGTGCCTTTCCCACTCGCGGGGCGTTTGACGTCGTCTTGGCATCTTTGATTGTCACAGCTGGGGAAGGGCGTGCTGCTGGCATCTAATGGGTAGAAGTCAGGGACACTGTAAAACACCCTACAGCCTGCAACAGTCTGCCCCCCCACCCCATGACACACATCAGAGGGTGATCCGGCCCAAACGTCAGCATTTCTAAGGTGGAGAAGCCCTCAGCCAGGCCACCAGCTGATGCTAAACCCAGTATGTTAATGCTTGCAGGGAGGTAGAATAATGGATGAAAGCTACTCTTCAGGAGTGATCAGAGAGGGTGGAAGCTTCGAGAGCGTTTTTGGAGTGCTTCTCTGAAGAGCAAAGCATCCTTGGCAAGAAACCAGTATGGTGGTGGTTTAGTCACTGAGTCGTGTCTGACTCTTTGCAACCCTGTGGACTGTAGTCCACCAGGCTCCTCTATCCATGGGATTCTCCAGGCAAGAGTACTGGAGTGGGTTGTCATTGCCTTCTCCAGGGGATCCTCCCAACCCAGGAATCAAACCCAGGTCTCCTGCATTGCAGGCAGATTCTTTACCAACTGAGCTATGAAGGAAGTGTAGAGTGGAAGATAATAAAGGTAAAAGTTAGAAAGGGAAAAACTGAAAAAGAGTGAACAGAGACGGAGTCAGTCATGCAGTATTAGACAGCAGCCTCTGCATTCTCTTACGTCAGGTTAAGTATCGCACTCTAAGCAGCATCAGGAGCTTCCCTGGTAGCTCAGCTGGTAAGAGAATCCGCCTGCAGTTTGGGAGACCTGGGTTCACTCCCTGGGTTGGGAATATTCTCCTGGAGGAGGGCATGGCAACCCACTCCTATATTCTTGCCTGGAGAATCCCCATGGACAGAGGAACCTGACAGGCTACAATCCATGGGGTCACAAAGAGTCAGACTCTTTGTGGGATCACTACTGAGTGACTAAGCACAGCACAGCACGAATAGTATCAGAGAAGGACTATAGTCCTGATACTAAGAATTTCAGAGAAAATACGTTTCTACAAATAGACTGAAAAGCCTGTCTTTTAAAATAAATAGTTTCATGATCCAGTGAAGTTATAAAGTAATAATGATGTATAGCATCTGTACAATAGCAACTCTGAAGAGAGTTAATCTCCTTTACTGTTCAGTTCAGTCGCTCAGGCGTGTCTGACTCTTTGCATCCCCATGAACCACAGAACGCCAGGCCTCCCTGTCCATCACCAGCTCCCGGAGTCCACCCAAACCTATGTCCATTGAGTCAGTGATGCCATCCAACCATCTCGTCCTCCATTGTCCCCTTCTCCTCCTGCCCTCAATCTTTCCCAGCATCAGGGTCTTTTCCAATGAGTCAGCTCTTTGCATCAGGTGGCCAAAGTATCGGAGTTTCAGCTTCAACATCAGTCCTTCCAATGAACACCCAAGACTGATCTCCTTTAGGATGGACTGGTTGGATCTCCTTGCAGTCCGAGGGACTCTCAAGAGTCTTCTCCAACACCACAGTTCAAAAGTATCAATTCTTCGGCACTCAGCTTTCTTTATAGTGCAACTCTCACGTCCATACACGACCAGTGGAAAAACCATAGGCTTGACTAGGTATCTTGAACTGCCCTAAATTAAATTCCAAGCCTCTCCTCACACTATTTATATGACCTTGTGCAAGTTTTTTAATCTCTTCATTTGTGTATTCAGTAACATTCAGTAATGTGCATAACTTCTATACAGAGTACATCATGAGAAACTCTGGGCTGGATGAAGCACAAGCTGGAATCAAGATTGCCGGGAGATATATTAATAACCTCAGATATGCAGCTCACACCACCCTTATGGCAGAAAGTGAAGAACTAAAGAGCCTCTTGATGAAAGTGAAAGAGTAGAATGAAAAAGTTGGCTTAAAGCTCAACATTCAGAAAACTAAGATCATGGCATCTGGTCCCGTCACTTCATGGCAAATAGATGAGGAAACAGTGGAAACGGTGGCTGACTTTATTTTTCTGGGCTCCAAAATCACTGCAGATGGTGATTGCAGCCATGAAATTAAAAGATGCTTACTCCTTGGAAGAAAAGTTATGACCAAACTAGACAGCATATTAAAAAGCAGAGACATTACTTTGCCAACAAAGGTCTGTCTAGTCAAGGCTATGGTTTTTCCAGTAGTCATGTATGGATGTGAGAGTTGGACTGTGAAGAAAGCTGAGCGCCAAAGAATTGATGTTTTTGAACTGTGGTGTTGGAGAAGACTCTTGAGAGTCCCTTGGATAGCATGGAGATCCAACCAGTCCATCCTAAAGATCAGTCCTGGGTGTTCATTGGAAGGACTGATGTTGAAGCTGAAACTCCCAATACTTTGGCCACCTGATGCGAAGAGTTGACTCACTGGAAAAGACCCTGATGCCTGGAAAGATTGAGGGCAGGAGGAGAAGGGGACAACAGAGGATAAGATGGTTGGATGGCATCACCGACTCAATGGACATGGGTTTGGGTGGACTCCGGGAGTTGGTGATGGACAGGGAGGCCTGGCATGCTGCAATTCATGGGGTCGCAAAGAGTCGGACACGACTGAGCAAATGAACTGAACTGAACTGAGTAAATGTTAGCTGTTAAATAGCAGTCCCATGCAGTAACAGTTTGTCAGTAATCCTGTGATGGCTTTACCTGTAGAAGATAAAGAGGTCGTTGAGGTACTCTGTCAAGCAACTAACACTGTTCTGTGTGGGTTTATAATTGATCATTTGGTTATATAACCTTTGGCTCCTGTACTAAAGAGACTGTTATTTGACTTACAGTGCAACCCTTAGGGGAAAATTAGACATATGAAAATTATCTTTGTTTATAATTCTCAGGTTCTACTTATACATATTTTTTATTCTTTAATAAGTGGTTAATTTAATTTGGAAAAGTAGATACCTACCTTTCTCTTATATATATCATATGGCTTTAAATGTTATATTTTAAGTATGTAAAAGTACAAATGTGAATTTGTACCCAACAAACTACATCTTTTTCTCAAGAAACTTGGGCTATGCCCATAGTACAAAAATAATAACATCACATTTGTCCTTTTGGTATCAACTCTAACAATGGACTTTATTGAAACAAAATTCTTCGGATACTTGGCTGACTTTATCTGCACTTAAGCTTCAAATGTTTTTTTGGTTTTTTTGTTGTTGTTTGTTTTTTCAGATCAGCAGAAACATTTGAAGAAGAAGATGATCTTGACAGTCTTATTAATGAAATATTTGAAGAGCCCCACTTGAACAAAAAATGCTTTGTAAGTAAAGTGTCATAAAGGTAACAGCAATTCTTTCACTATCTCAAGACATGTTTAAAATAATCTGAAAGCTTATAGAATTTACAAGTATCTATAGTCCTGAATTATGAGAAGTAAAATTGTTTAAAGAAATTATTCCACTTAGATTTATACAAGAAAAAAGTATTAGAAACTGTGTGTGTTTTGCTGTTTATTTCTCGTCAAGAATGATAAATTAGGAAAGCCATTGAACAAAACGCAACTTGCAGATGCAGTTGATTAGTTGTATTTATTTGTAGACTCTAAGAGCACTTTTCTAAAAGATCAAAATCAGCTTTCATTATAGGAATGTGCTTAGCATCTCAGATGCTTTGCCGTTGCTCTCATCCCTGAACTAACGAGTTAGTTGGTAATTTAATTTTTTAAATATGTGTGTATCTATGACAACTTTATAAAAGCTTGTAAAATAATGTAACAGCCACCTGTATATTTACTACTCATACTGAACATACCTTAACATTTTGCCAGATTTACTCCTCTGTATTTTTTTTTTTTTTTTTTTTTTTTTTTTCTGGCCATGCTGCGTGGCTTGCGGGATTTTAGTTCCCCCACTGGAAGTTGAACCCAGGCCAAAGTAGTGAAAGTGCCACTGAACTGCCAGGAGCTATATATATCTTCAGATCAAGGCATTTCAGAAAGAGAAAGAAATACTTTTCTAAAGAAATATTAGAGAATATAATTTGAAACAAAAGTAGCTTTTATAATCATGAAGAAATACACTTTTATACATTTCTTCTGTATGCTCCCTTTTTTTTTTGAGGGTGAGGAAACAGATTTTATTTATTTATTTATTTGGCTACACGTTTCAGTATGCAGAATCTTAGTTCCCCAACGAGGGGTTGACCCCATGCCCCTTGCATTCGGAGCTTGGAGTCTTAACCACTGGACCACCAGGGAAGTCCTTGTATGCTCCCTTTTTGAAGTGAGTTATTATATTCAGTTTTCCAACCTGCAGGAGAGAAAGCAACCCAAGTTAAACTTCCGGAGAAAAGCAGATTGATGTCAAACATTGATTGGATGAGAAAAGAAGTGTGTGAATTGTCAGTCCGTGCCCAGCTTATCCTAAGAGGCCAGATCATGCTCCTGAGAACAAGACTCCCTCCCCCATTGCTCACCCATTGTGTTGTGTTATTCTTTCTTTTTTTTTTTTTTTTTTCAGTTAAAGTATAGTTGACTTACAGTATTATGTTATTTGCCAGTTATTTTGTTCATTAACCATTTTCAGACTCACCCAAGAAAGCCCAGAAACAGCTGCAGATGTCCCAGTGTGCCAGCTTTTGAGTCATAAACACGAGCCAGGATGGCACATGGAGAATGCTTCCAAAGACAAACAGAGGCTTGGGCACAATAGTATTTTTCATATATGCACTAAAAATGTTTCCAGTTCTGTTTAACATCAGTTTTATTTAACAAATAAAAGAGTTAAGAGAAAATAGTAAAACAAAGTATTTTGCCTCCATTAAATTTCCTCACCTACTAGGTAAAATGATGGCATGTCTCTGCATAGTTTAAATTGCCTTTTCTCCTTCTCATTTCCTTTCCTTGGTGGTGGTCCTAGTATGTGGTTGGCTTATGTTGTTTGGTACCTTATACCAGTTAACACTTAATAAATGCTTGCTAATGATGATGTTGTGTAACCATATAAGAACTACTGTATGGTTGTGACTAGGTAGCTCTACATTTTCATTGAATGTCTAACGGTTGATACCATTCTGTTTGATCAAAACTAATATTCCTGAAGTTACCCAGGAGTTTGGTTAATTTATTTTTAGTTCAGGTGAGTACAGCCTTTAAAATGAGCCTGAGATTTTCTTCCTCAATTGCATTTTTCCATGATGAAGTTTTAAATAGCATATCCTTCATATTAAATCATTGAACTCTAGTATTAACTGAAGAGTTATAAAGTGACTCTAAATCTTAGCATGCTAATAATGGCAGTATGTCAATTTTCTAGACTAAACGTTAGCATAGTAATTTGTAAATTCCTCAGAGAGGTCTGCTTCCCCTTTGCTTTTACAAGGTTTTGATCATTGTTTTTATTTCTGAAACTTTAAAATCAAAGGAAATTTTTATTTAAGCCATTTTTAAATACTCTTATTATAAAATAACAAATATTAGTTTTCATGTTACAATTCTATAAGTTACCTCTGGTCTTTTATTATTTTGGTTTTTCTTAACAGAAATTAAAATCTAAATCTTCAGGTAACACATCTGTCAGAGCTTCCATTCAAGGCCTTGGTAAAAGGTAAGTCGGGATTGCCTCAGCAAACTGCTAAGCATGGTCTGGTAGATTTTGTTACCATTTAACAACACTGAGCAACAAAGCACTGGTTAGTTTTCAGGAAAAAGACCAAATAGCAGCATTTTTGGTGCTCTTATGATCTGTGACTCCTTAGCGCAAAGGAACTTGAATGGGAGGTTATTGCTGTTGTAAATAATTTTCTGCTGTGTGAAAAAACGTGTGAACAGTTTCTCAGAATTAATGTGCTGTTATACTCTTCAGTATTTACTTTGTCCCTTACATTATTTGGCAAACACATTTTTCTCTGACTCATTTTAACTCTTTGAGTGGTCCTGAATGTACAGGTTTTATCCAGTAAAGCACTGACCCTGGAACAAATACCTCTTCCTTGTAATAGTTGACTTGCTCGGGAAAATATACAATGTTGATTTCAAGAATATAGAGTCAGTGAGGCTAAATTAACTTCTCATGCTTCTTTTATGTTTTGGTTTTATTTTTCTCCCCTCTGTTGAACATGTCTAGCTGCAGCCCAGTGTACATTGGCGGAAGCACTGTTCCATGTGGGATTGGGACAAATACTTCACGGAGGTAAGATGTCAGAAATACATTATACATTAATTAGGTTTTTCCAAATTGATATCCTGTTAAAACATAGTTCTTATCATCTTGGCTTGAGCCTGTTTCATCATAAGAGGTATATTTTGTTAGCCAGTCTGAGAACACTTTACCAAAATGTATATTATTCATAGGTGATACCTGTAAAAGCTGTGATGTTGGGTATGTATGGTTCATTGTGTTGACACCTCCTCTAAGATCACTTGAAGTGCCTGCGTCACTTCCATCCCAGCTTGGTTTCCGCAGGACGCCAGGAGCTGAGCTTCTGCTTTGCCTGGTCCCCTCCAGGCACGGAAGCCAGTGAGCAGACAGGTGGACAGGGCAGCCATGTACTATGTGATGTGTTATGCACCCTGCCTTGGCCAAGCAGCATGAGAAGCTGCGGGTCTGGAGTACCCAAAGAGCTCTTAAGCATAGTCTCTTGGTTTTACATATTTCAGAAGCAGAAACCCTCCTTTTGTCATCTCTTCCCCAGCCCGCCTTTTACCCAGTGGTTCACTCAGGACCTCTTTCAGGGCGGTCTTACAATCACGGTGCCGCCTGTCCCAAGCCCCCGCAGCCTCAGACTCCCGGCCTACACCACTGTCAGTTGTCGTAAAGTGGGGAAACAGACTGGTGTTTGGTGAATCTTTTTTTTTATTGAAGTATAGTTGTTTACAATGTTAATTTCTCCCATCTAGCAAAGTGATTCAATTATACATATATATACATTCTTTTTCATATTCTTTTCTATTATGGTTTATCACAGAATACTGAATATAGTTCCCTATGCTATACAATAGGAGTACCTTGTTGTTGTTTATCCATTTTATATATAATAGTTTGTGTCTGCTAGTCCCAGATTGCCAAGCCATCTCCCCCGTACCCCCTCTCCTTGACATCCATAAGTCTGTTCTCTTGTCTATGAGTCTATTTCTGTTATGTAGATAAGTTCATTTGTGTCATATTTTAGATTCCACATATAAGTGATATCATACGGTATTTGTTTTTCTCTTTCTAACTTATTTCATTTAGTATGATAATCTCTGGGCCCATCCATGTGACTGCAAATGGCATTATTTCGTTTTTTGTTATGGCTGAGTAGTATTCCATTGTGTATATATGAAGTGAAGTGAAGTCACTCAGTCATGTCTGACTCTTTGCGACCCTGTGGACTGTAGCCTACCAGGCTTCTCCATCCATGTTATTTTACAGGCAAGAGTACTGGAGTGGGTTGCCATTTCCTTCACCAGGGGATCTTCCTGACCCAGGGATCAAACCCGGGGCTCCCGCACTGCAGGCAGACGCGTTACCGTCTGAGCCACAGGGAAGCCCATTGTGTGTGTGCACCACGTCTTTATCCATTCATCTGTCAGTAGACGTCTAGGTTGTCTCCTTGTGTTGTTTGTCATTAAGTAGTTCAGCAACTCATTTTACTGTCCTGGTTAATTTGGTTCTACTTTTACAGAAGCCTACTTAACTAAATTATTATGTTTTGTCTAATTATTTCTAAAACACTTTTTCATTTTCTGGTAATTTTTTAAGAAATGAAAGACTACACTATATGACTACACAATCACACTTCAGGAGAGATAATCATTGTATTGAATAATAAAAGTGGGGTCCAAAAAGACATTGTTGGAGGGTGCAGCTGGCCTAGACCTTGGAGGCCCAGAAAAATGGGCTGTGGGACCAGAGGGAAACTGAGGATCTGGGGCAGCCTAGACCAGGAAGAACAGGCCGTGGACAGGCTGCAGCAGCCCACGGGAATGATGCTTGCTGTGAGGGCTGGTACATAAGCGCGGATAGCACCTGACTCATCCTGCGTTGAAGACTGTCTATACAAAGAATTAGAGACACAAACTGCGCTTAGAGAAGAATTCCATCTGGTTGCTATCAATCCCGACTTACCTGTGTCAGCCCAGGTGGACTTGTCTCAGCCGTTGCCAGACCACTCTGCCTTGGATCCAGGCTTCTCTCAAGTCACCCGTGAACTATACAGCGAAGGTCTCCAAGTTACTATCCACTTCTGTCTCCTGTAGTCTCACCCACGTAGAGCATTACAGAAAAGATCCCTCCCATACTGTCTTGAGCACCTCTCCCCTGTTCAGAAGTAAAATGAGAGCGGACATCTGTCTCATGTTAACTCTAAACTCATTGTTTGCTTTACTAAATTGTCCTTGTTCTTCCTCTTCTTTTTTCAGTTCTTTTACCTCCAGTTGAAGCCTAGGTCAGATACTTTAATTCCAGTAGAACACTTGTTATGCTTCTGTTAATACTTTCCACTTAACACTTTTCTGCCTCTGAGTATTTTTACATTTATTCCCTGTCTAGAATGGAAAACACATACAATTTGCATTTATATGCACAGGTAAATGTTTATATTTGCAGATCTTCCTCACCCATCACAAATATATTAATCATTGACCACCCTCTTCATGACACAGATCAGCACACACAGAAAGATAATCACATACATATTCATGTGCATATAAAACCTTATATGTGTGAAGTACTTTATACTGTCCAGAGTACTTTTTTTGTATATGTGTATTGGTTCATCTGCTTCACAGGAAAAAACCAAGATGCAGATAGAGCAAGAATTTTTAACCCTACTTGATAAATGAGGAAATGGAGACACTGGTGTTATTTTCATTAAACATGTACTAATCCATCAAGTGCTTGCTAAGTCCTAGATTTTAAGTGAACACCTTGTGGCAAACAAATAAATGAACACTTCCCTCCCCTCAATGAGCTTTCAGTCTAGATAAGGAAAGAGACTTTAATTCTACAAATAATAATAATTCTATAAATAACTATGTGATTTCTACATAATATGTAATGTAACGGATAAGCATACTATACACATAGATAATTGGCATTCTAACTAATATGAAAGGTTAGGGAATGCTTTCCTAAGCAAATAATATTTAATCAGACTATGGTATGATAAGTAGGATATAAGCAAAGAGAGGGGACCATTGGCATCACCATGTTAAATGAGGACACACCATGTTAGGTAATCCCTGAGCTTGAGAAGCCAGAGGTTTTGGAGGAAGGAAGCAGCCATGTGAGCTGGAGTGTGGTGAGTGGGGGAAAGAGTGGCTCTGGAAGGAGATGGAGAGGTAGTCAAGGGATGTTTGGTTTGGGGCCCTGAGGAGGATTTTAGAAACATAAGTCCTAGAGCAGTGGAAGCCATTGGGTTGTTAGTTTTGTTGTTTTTGTTTATGTTTTTTTAAGCAAATAGAGGTGACATAATCATATTTGTGTTTCTAAAGAAATTTTGGTTCTAGAATAGAATATGGATTGGAACTTGGAAGGATAAGACAGGAGGGAACACTGGAAGACCAGTCAACAAACTGTAGTTAGCAGTGGTCCAGGAAGGAGACAGTGATGGCCACAGTGACCTAAGTGCTGGCAGTGGCTGTAGCAAAAAGGGGTCTCACTTGAGATACTTAGAATATAGAAATGACAGGATTCAGTGATTAAATGGCTATTGGAGGTCAGAGAGAAAGTTGTCAAAAATGACTCCCAAGTGCTGTTCCTTGCCCAAGGCAAGGACTCAACTGTGTAACTTGATTCCTAGTCCATTATGCTTTCTAGCATACCAGTTGATTATATAATGTATGCAAGAAGGAAGCGCTTCTGCTACTGTAACTGTTGTTATTTTCCAACTGCCCAAACGGCAAACCATGCCCAAACAGTGCCCAGTGCACTGTGTAGATCTGACTGAGGACCACAGAGTCTGTGCAGAAGACTATATTGGGCTGTGTTTTGGACATTCCCACCGCTAACATCTTTATAATAGTACAGATTTTACTTACTAGCCAGATAAAAGGACAAAGCCATTGGTGACACCTTCTTGTTTGTATTTTCTCACATTTTAGAGGAAAGACCTGACAGTTATCTTTAATTGGAACCATGACTTTATGTTAGATATTCTTTTATATATAGTTAGGAAAGAAAAATATATTTAAGCTCTGAAAATAAGCACAGATTTACATACTGAGAGTATAAACGAAGGTCTGCTCTACCTATTTTTCATGTGTTGTATCTGTTTGATTTTAAATAAAGCTCAGATTTGAAAGTAATCCTGAATGATTTTAGAGTGTAAAGATTTGAGTCATTTACCCAGCTGGTGGAAAGGAGGAAGAGTGGTGGAAAGCAAAGCATAGTGGCATTGATAAGGTATAGATAAAACCAAAGCGTCATCTTCAAGCCAAACTGAATTTTACTCTGCTCATTTTTTAAACTACTTGCAAGACTGGAGTATTCCATAGACTGGTACCAATTATGATCTAATAGAGTGAATCGTAGCAGCAGAATGATTTCTTAGCTGCAAGTTAGTTTTATGTTTCTCAGAGGACAGTGTTTGTAGGAAAATGTGGTAGTGTGAATAGATTTGAATAAACTACTAAATTTTAAATTAAAAAGCTGTATTTAACATTATGGTTGAAATTTTACACATACAAAATGTCAGGAAATTCTAAATTATAGTTCCCACAACAGCAGTAATTCAGGCAAATTGTGCATATGTATTAAGGCATTAAAGTTAACACTCTGTGCAGTCATGTAATAAACTACATATGCATAAGAAAGCCAGTTATAGCAGCTTTGGGAACCATCATTTTGCATTTTCCTGACCTGTACATTCAAAATCCAAGTTCAGATGTGTACAAATGTAAGTGTGTTTAATTTCCATATGTACAGATTTAATTTCATAGATTTCTAACAGTTCAAAAGAAAATATGGAATTGTTTTTCAAGCTTGTATAGATTTTAAATGTGTAGTTATTGTTGTAACTAATATTTTTAGAAATATAAAGCATTGTCAAACTTTCAGGCCAAAATATATTTGCAATTTTGAAGTTGACATATCTGATTTTAGAGGGAAATAAGTGAAAAAAATATAATGATGGATTTTATTTTTTAAATGTAGAAGTATTATATGTTTATTGGGGAAAAAAAAAAAAGTGGATAAGGAGAAAGATAACAATCTCCTTCCAAACCTAGACAGCATGTTAAAAATCAGAGAAATCCCTTTGCCAACAGAAGTCCGTATAATCAAAGCTACGGTTTTTCCAGTAGTCACATACAGATGTGAAAATTGGACCATAAAGAAGGCTGAGTGCTGAAAAATTGATGCTTTCCAACTGTGATGCTGGAGAAGACTCTTGAGAGTCCCTTGGACAGCAAGGAGATCAAACCAGTCAATCCTAAAGGAAATCAACCCTAACTGTTCATTGGAAGGACTGATTCTGAAACTGAAGCTTTAATACCTTGACCACCTGAGCCAACTCATTAGAAAAGACCCTGATGCTGGGAAAGATTGAGGGCAGGAGGAGAAGAGGATGACAGGATGAGATGGTTAGATGGCATCACTGACTCAAGGGACCTGAGTTTGAGCAAATTCTGAGAGATGGTAAAGGACAGGGGGACCTGGCTCACTGCAATCCATGGGGTCACAAAGAGTCAGACAGGATGGAGTGACTGAACAACAACAAAATGTTTTTATAAACTTTTAAACACCTGTACAGGGAAATCTGGGCAGTGGTTTTTACAAAAACAGGATCATGCTGTATATGTTGCTCTGCACCTAGTTTTGTACACCTTTAGGTCAATAAGTAAATGTAATTATCTCTATCAACTGCCTGACATTCCATGGTATAAATGTTATTCAATCTTTTCCCTCCTGGGTAGCTATCCAGATGATACCCTGTTTTTCTGCCATTTCAACAATACTGCGTAGAAATTCTTGAGATATATGCCTATATTCTGGTACTTTTATTTGTAGATTCCCTAAAATGGGATTGCTGGCACAACAGCTAGGTATAATTTTAACTTTAAAATTATACTAAGATTTTTCCCAAAAGGTTATAAGTTTACACACCCACCAGAAATGTCTGAGAGTGCTAATTTTTGCTAACATAATTGGTTTAAATATATATTCCATAGTTGCTTTAAATTTTAATTCTTTATGTAGTATTTTAACTTTTTAACAAATGCTATGTGTCAAGCGCTGTTATAAGCACTGAATCAATATTAGCTTAGTTAGCTCCTCCTAATTGTGAGGGTGTAATTATTACTATCGCCATTTAACAGATAGGGAAACTGAGTCACAGAGAAGTTAAGTTACTTGACTATAATTACACAGCTGGGGAATCAGCATTTGAACCTAGGCAATCCTGTCTACACTCTTAACCACTCATCTATGCTACCTGTATTAGTGAAAGTATATTTTAGATTTTTTTTCATTGTTGTCATCTTTAAGCAGTCTTTGTCAGTATAAGTATTTGATAATGTGTTGAAGATGTTTTCTTTCACTCTATTACTAGTCTTTTCACTTTGTTTTTGGTATCTTAGAAAACCCTTATTTCCTTGTAATTTTTAGATGATCAAATGTATCTATATTGATTCTAGGTTTTTTTTTGTTTTTTTTTTTAATTCTAGTTTTAAAATACTTCAAACAGTGGAGATCTCTTAAGTAAATCACAGTTACTATACAAGTCAAATTGTTTGCAGCAGCAATTCATAATTCTTATTGTATGTTATCATTTTACTCGTGAAGTCACTGTATAGTACATGACTTTTGAGATTTGCTTGGCATTTCAGTTCCTCGGGTTGTCACTGACTATCTGTTATGTGCTAAGTATCGTTTTTAGCAGTTCTGTCCTCTTTCATCAGCAGCATTTGGCCCTTTACTGCATCTCTGCCATCAACATACAAGCCTGCTCTTTTCCCTTTTTTCTTCAATATAACCTTCTCTTAATCCCACTTCCTTTACAACCACCACCTCATCTAAAGAAACTGCTTATATAGTAGATTTACCTTCCCAGTGAAGCCTGTGCAGACCACTGTATTTAAAATTGCAGTACAGTTCCTCCCAGTGCTTCCAGCTTTATTGACTCGACTCTACTTTTTATTTTATTTAAAGCATTTTTATCATCTAACATACTGTATAATTTAGTTATTATAAGTATTGTTTATTCTCGAATTAGAATCTAAGCTATATGAGGACAGAATCTCACCAGCACATAGTAGGCTTTCAGTAAATATTTTTTAAGTGAATGAATGAATAATGCAAAGTAGTGGGGAAACAGAAGCAAATAAGATATTGTCCCAGCACTTACAGGAAAAACAGGTTCATTTCAATACATTGTGGCCATTCTGTGATAGAGGTATCCTGAAATTTTCATTAGGAAGGGAAACACTTAAAAAGTTAGCTTAAGTGAAGATCTCCCTCAGATGCAATTTAAAAACTTAAAGACCTATAAATCAGTTTTTTTCTTTATAAATATATATGTGTATATATCAGTATGTAAGATCTTAGTAAAATAGGTAGGTTTATGCAGAAATTTAACCTAAAAATTCAAATAGGTAATCAGTCCATTAGTATAAAAATTTATAATCAGATTCATCTTTATGTTTCTGTTGTTTACTCAGTAATCTGTAATGTGTGGTATAGTCTATGAATAAATCAGCAGATTTTCACATTTTAAAAATATTTTGTTTATCTATTTGGCTGCACCAGGTCTTAGCTGCAGCACGTGGGCTCTAGTTCCCTGACCAGAGATTGAACCTGGGCCCCCTGTATTGGGAGCATGGAGTCTTAGCCACTGGACCACCAGGGAGGTCCCAACTGTCAAGTTTAAACTTACCAATCATTTCTAATGTACAGTTATTTTTCTCTGAACAGAGCATGTGACCATCTGCGTTGTACAGCCTGTGATTTCTTGGTAGAAAGCTACGATGACTGTAGGTGGGACAAATCGTGTGATTACCTGTTCTTCAGGTATGTTTCTAAAAACTTCACCCTGTGAAAAATGTACTTAATGCAACTTTATATTTCTTATTGTGCTATGATGCCTCTTGGTGGCCTTGGCCAGATTGTGTGACCTGCAGTCTTTGATATTTCTCGTATCATCTCCTTTCCATCTGTGCTATCAGCCTAATTAAGGACATGTTACTTCTGGACAAGAGTTCAGAAGTAGCCTCCTCACTATTTTTCCTGAGTATAATCTCTTCTTCCAGACCACCCTTCACTTGCTGAGAATTAAAGCATAACTCTGAGTATGCCATTCTCTTGCCCCAAACCCCTCTGCTTACAGAATAATGTCGAAATTCTTTAGCATGGCATGAGACCCTCCACAACTCAGTCCCCATCTGCCTGTCACCCAGCTTTGTTCGTCTTTCCACCGTACAGTTTTCACCTTTGCTAGGTTATAGGTACGTCAGAGTACTCAGTGCCCCCGTTCCCTGTGACTTTGTGTAAACTCTCCGCCTCTTGGGGTACCTTCCCACCATTTTATCTACCTAAACCCTACGTGTCCCTTGGTACAATTCATTGCTCATTTTCCATGGTTCCCTTACCACTCTCTCAACTTGGAATTAAACCCATCCTTTTTCATGTGTCCACAGCACTTTGTACCTGTTACAGTACTAACTGTAATAAAAGGTTGAAAAATTCTTGGTTGGTATATGTCTGCCTCCCTCCTTGTGGTTGAAATAATATCTAACTCATGTTTTTGTAATACTTACTGAATGCCTAATGTTTTTAAGTTATAAAAATATATTTGAGCTATACCTTCACATTTTCAAATAAAAATTAAGGGTTAAAAAATAGTAAAGTACATATATCATGCATTTTGGGTGCCTAAAATGTTTGGGTTTGGGTGCCAAACCTGCTAAACAAAGACTACATTCTCAGATACAAGTAATCAGAATTATTGCAGCACTCTTCTGTAGCATAGGAAACGGGTGAAAGGCTTTCTTCACACCTTTCTGGTAGCTGTTCTCATATAAATCTATAGGAGTCTCCTCTAGTGTTAATATAAGAGTTTTTAAACTTTTCACATCAAGAAGTGTTCTGGAAATCTTGTGAAAACTTTGAATCCTCTCCATATATGCAAAGAAAAACTCAGATATGTAAATACTTAGAAAAATTATAATTTGAAAGATTTCATGGTCCCCAACCCCAAAAAAGCCTAGTGCAATCCCCAAATCCAGGTCAGGAGCCCTTACTCCTGACCTGGGTTTGTGTTAGTCCACTTTTTAATCCCATTTTTGGAAAAGTTAGCTTTTAATTTCATATTCATGTCATCTTTTCTGACTTATCTAAGCCCTCTGCTATATACTTTCTTCTAGTTGATGCAATACCTGGGTAATAGTCCACATATTTCACTAAGATGAACCATCAATTTTTGTAAAACTAGTATAATAGAATGCGTATACCATCAAAACCTCAGTGAGCACAGGCATAAAGGAAGCTTACTGGTGATTTAGTTGTACTTGAGGAACTTAGTGTCTCCGAGTTTTCAAGAGCAGTCGCAGCTGGTTCACTGCAGGTCTGTTTGTTGTTGTGCTTACTCACTCAGTCATGTCCTACTCTTTGCGACCCCCTAGACTGTAGCCCGCCAGGCTCCTCTGTCCACAGAATTTTCCAGGCAAGAATGCTGCAGCACGTTGGCCATTTCTTACTCCAGGAGATCGTCCCAAGCCAGGGATCCGACCCACATTTCTTGTATCTCCTGCGTCGACAGGCAGGTTCTTTGCCACGAGCGCCACCTAGGAAGCCCATAGCTATGAGCAGCCTGGTTTTTAAAAACTACAGGCTTCTAGATAGTGAGAGCTAGAAGATTCATTACACTATTAAAAATAGATGATGTTTGCTGATGGGCATCTAGGTTGCTTCCATGAGGTACATATACACCATGGAATATTACTCAGCCATTAAAAAGAATTCATTTGAATCAGTTCTAATGAGATGGATGAAACTGGAGCCCATTATACAGAGTGAAGTAAGCCAGAAAGATAAAGAACATTACAGCATACTAACTCATATATATGGAATTTAGAAAGATGGTAGTGATAACCCTATATGCAAAACAGAAAAAGAGACACAGATGTACAGAACAGACTTTTGGACTCTGTGGGAGAAGGCGAGGGTGGGATGTTTCGAGAGATCAGCATGTATATTATCTATGGTGAAACAGATCACCAGCCCAGGTGGGATGCATGAGACAAGTGCTCGGGCCTGGTGCACTGGGAAGACCCAGAGGAATCGGGTGGAGAGGGAGGTGGGAGGGGGGATCGGGACGGGGAATACATGTAACTCCATGGCTGATTCATGTCAATGTATGACAAAACCCACTGCAATGTTGTGAAGTAATTAGCCTCTAATTAGCAACTAATAAAAAAAAAAAAAAGATGATGTTTATTGTGATTTATTTTTATACAGCATACTAAATACAGTGTTTAAGAATAATGAGTAGTTACTGAAATCAGTAGAAAATACCATCTCAGACCTCGGGATGCTTGGGAATATGTTTGGGAGGTAAGAGAATGGAACAAATAAAGGAGAGGCTATGAATCCCCATCAGGATATAGATCATCGATATGACATTTTGTAGAGCATTTCTTTTTATCAGGCTTGCTTTAGGACCTAGTCTGTAGCATTGTTAAATACCAGGCTCACAAGATGAATAGGACACAGTGTCTGCTCTCAAGCTACACTCAGTTTTGAGAAGGAGAGACACTGTTACAACATCACATGATAAATGTAAAAGAGGAATTTCACATGGCATGGTGGATGCGTTCCACCCTGGGGTGTCAGAAAAAGCCTCAGAGCCTTGAAGGATAACCAGGAGTTTGCCTGGCAAGCCAGATGGACACTGGTGTTCTTTTAAGAGATATTTTTAAAGACACAGGTGAAGCCGCATGGCGTGTTTGGCAACTTCCAAGCAATTTGGACTGTGTGGAGTTTCGGCTATAAGAGCAGAACTTGGCAAGAGGTGAAGTAGGAGCGAGAGATCAAAAAGAGCAGAGGCACAGAAGTAGTGCTGAGGAATTTGGACTTCATTTTTTAGGCAGTGGATAACCACTGAAGGTTTTTAATCAATGGAGAGATCTGAATATTTGAATTTATAAAAGATTGCTCACTATTTATGGGAACCAGACCAGTTTTTAGAATCACAGGAATTATATTGTGACATATAATTGTGGTAATCACAGGACATATATTGTGGTAATCCAATGGGAAGGAAATTATCTGAGTTATGACAATGGGGAGGGTAGACTAGAGATGGATTCAAGAGCTATTTTAGACTTAGTAATATATTTACGAAGTATATATTTAGTAATCCTGACTGTGGAAGATGAGAGACAAACGTTACCCAGGATGGGTCCTGAATTTCTGTCTTGGTTTACTAACATGGGCCATGGTACAGTCCATTGATAGAATTTAAGAACAGTTTTGAAGGAGGAGTCTATACGTTCGTTATGGGAGCTGATGAACCTGTGACTCTGAAGCTCAGATAGGAAATGTCTCTGTACAGTGGTAGTCAGAACCATGAGACTGGAAGATGTTACCCAGAAAGGTGACTTGGAAGCCTATTAAATGCTTCCAAGGCAGAGTTAAAGGCTCCTTTAGTTAAGATAGGAGACGCTTTGATGTTTATATTGTGGAGGGGAGGGAAGACATTGGAAGGGGAGGTTATGTGAGTAGCAAGGTCTTGGAGGCTTTGGGGTGCAGAGTGCTGATGGAAAGTGAGCCGTGAGTAGGAAGAGGCCTCCTCTGTGCCTGGGTAGAAGGTGGTCATATGCTGATGTGTTTTCGGGGGGGGGAAGCTAGGAAACGGAAGCCTTTTCACATCTCATTGCCTGATTTTGTGAATGAAGATGTGATCTGCTTGAAAGTAGAGAAGTAGAGGGGAGATGAAACACGAGGAGGGCAGGACGTGATCACTGGAGAAACCAGAAGTAGGTGATGACCGAAGGCGAGGTAAAAGTTCTGGGAGTATCCCCGAATGCCGAGCAGGACATTGGGAGCCGTTTGTTGTTAGTGGTACCAGTCTGCATGTTGGTTATACAGTAAAAACCCATTTAGTTGTTTCATTGTCCTTATCTCATAAGTGAGGGCAGTAAGTGTAGCCTAGCTTTGACAAGTTTTAGAACTTTCTAAAAAGAAGTGTAAGCTATACTTGACCATCCTGCCATAATAGCTAAGTAAAATGCTCTTATTTTTCTATTAAATCATATTTCCTTTATGGAAAATAATGATATTTTCTTTCTAAGCTTTTAAAAATAATGCACTACTTGAAATGTATTAATTAATTAGTTCCTTGGCTTTCATGATTCCTGTCCTTGAAATCTGTAAGGATTCAATCCAATCAAGTGTCAGATGTTAAGTCTGTCAAAATATATTACAGATTGAATAAAGGACACTTCTTCACTTAGCCATTTAGTTTTAATTAAACATATTTAATTTTGTTCGGCTATTCTCTTTTCCATAAAACTTATTCATTTCTTCCCTTATCTCACTGTAACCTTAGCTGAGTCATTCAGCTGGTCAAAGTCTCAGTTTCCTGAAGTCGGACCCTTGGCCTTGAAAAATCTCTCAGGTTTTTGTTAGTGTCAAAATTGTGCCTGAATTTTGTGCAGTATTGACTGTGGTGCCCATTGGCCACCAGAGGGCACTTTGTATCCTGCTTTCCGTTGCAGTAACATCAAATAACAGCACTGTCCTTTTTTTTTTTAATACTTGTACTGTGTTTCATCATTTTTACTATGTATTTTTTCATCATTCCACTTTGAATTTTTTCATCTTCTTTTGCCATGAAATAGTTACATAAATTCAGTACATGAACTATGAAAATCATAGTTGATTTTCTGTTAATTTCCATGAATTAAATTTAACTTCTGTAGTCTTTTTTATCACAGCACCAAGTCAGATGGTTATCGTTTTTCATGAGTTCTGCCCATTGACTCAATTATGTTAAAATTACTGACATTTACTTCAGGATAGGCTTTTTTTTTCCTGATACTAGAAGTGAATAAGAACAAATTGAAATAAATGAGATACAATATGAATTCAACACATAGAAATAACAAGCACTTTTTCTCTATTAATGAAAATTTTTCATAGTTAACATATCCAGAAGCCTGTTACCTGTATGCCTCTTACATGCCCTCCATGTGCAAGCTTTTAAAATATGGCACGGATGAGTGTTTGAGGTTGGAGATGAACCACCATCTTTTCCACTCTGTTCTTACATTATGTTGTCTCTGATAGGACACATCAGTGATTCTTCAGCTCTTTACGTCACTGTGTTCTACAGCAGCCCTAATAAACAGACCTAGAGGATTACCATTTTAAAATGTTGAAACCCTCAGAAAGAGAACACCAAAGCGTATCTTCTGTTTTGCATGTGAAAACACCGAGCAGTTCAGTGTTTGGATGTTGTAAAGATTGGAAAATAAAGCAATGAGAGTTTCTTTTTTTCTTTTTTTAAGTCATTAAGCACTGAACAAAGCTATTATACTAAAACCTTCTTGTTCTACCAACAGGAACAATATGCCAGAATTCCACAAATTAAAAACAAAGCTGGTAAAGAAGAAAGGAACACGAGCATATGCCTGCCAGTGCAGCTGGCGAACTGTTGAAGAACTGACTGATCTTCAGACCGATCATCAGCTTCGCTGGGTTTGTGGTAAACACTAAGGATCCAGACTTTCCACATTCAGACAGATGCATCCACGAGAGCAGTCTCTATTAATCACCACAGTGTTTAGGTAAAGGTGCATAGTATCATGCTCTTTGGAAAAGACAAAATTTCTTTTAATGGCTGTACAAATTTTCAAGGACTAAATGGACTTGGGAAGATAATGTGCTTTAACATATTGGAATTATTCCTTTTTGATATATGAGCATTTCACTTAGTAAGGTAACAGGTTATCCGAATACTTCTTTGCTAGACTGTCTCCTGGAGTTTCATACAGATATATAGCCATTCACTAGTAATTGCCGTACTCCTGACTGCTAATACACTTAGCATGAGTATTCCTCATTATAGCAGTTAAAGGATAAAGCTGGCCCTGAGGGGTCACTGAGGGCGTACACATCACCTGCTCTGGTCAGATCTGTTGTTAGCAAAAATCATAATTTAGACCCGTCAGAATCCATATGGTCAGTGACCGGTTAAAGGGTTTTTGAAGTGTATGGGTGAATTGTAGGTAAAAACACTGCCTGTTTCTGATCTTACTTCACAAATTCAAAGCAATTCTATGCGCAATAATAGGTATATATTACCAGTTTTAACTTATTTCTCCTCCTTCTGTTCATTTAGATATCAAAAGGTATCTAGTTTTGTATTTTAGCAAATATTCATTTCTATATAAAAAAGATTTTTTTGATGCACCTAAAACTACAAGGAAAAATCCTGATACAGATCATTGCTGGATTTTCAAAGTACCTCCTTGCCTTTAATGCTCTAAAACTCCATTAAGTAAAGAGAACAGCAAGTAAGGTATTTTCTCAGGCAGCCTGTTGATTTTTCTGGTAGGATCAGGTTGACATGCTGTTTATTAGATAACTACATGAAAACAGAAATAAAGCATAGCTGAACCAGCAGGTAACCTGTTGGGCTCCATAATATGAATAAGACTTGAGGAACCCTACAAAGCAGCACATTTGGAAAAGCAGTTACCTCAAAATCACCACCTCCCAGCCTCATCAAGAGATTCCAGTTTGCCAGATGCTCTTCACCGCATGTGTCTGTTATGCAGTTCAGATATGTGACACAAGGCTTGCTTAAAGGGAGTAACCGAACATAGTTACGATCTGTTTAGTCTTATACTGAATCTGTTCCAGCCATTTAACTCGGGCAAAGAAAGATCTGGTCATTGCAGTCCTCCTAACCGTGACACTTCTGTAGATGTGTATAACTTGCTCTAGTAAGCCTAGTATTCTAATAGGATACATCTCACTGGCAAACGCTCACATTTTTATATTGAGGATATGCTTGTTGCAGGAAGGGGGACCCCTTCCAGGGCCCGAAACTGGGCTCTTGTCTAACACTTGGAAATGAATTGTCCGAGGAGACACATGTGCTGACAAAGCAAGAGATTTTATTGGAAAGGGCACCCGGGTGGAGAGCAGTAGGTAAGGGAACCCAGGAGAACTGCTCTGCCACGTGGCTCGCATTCTTGGGTTTTATGATGATAGGATTAGTTTCCGGTGGTCTTTGGCCAATCATTCTAATTCAGAGTCTTTCCTGGTGGTGCATGCATCGCTCAGCCAAGATGGATGCTAGCGAGAAGGATTCTGGGAAGTGGACAGACAGGCAGTGTCTCCTCTCGACCTTTCCCAAACTCTTCCGGCTGGTGGTGGCTTATTAGTTCTCTATTCCTTATCAGGATCTCCTGTCATAAAACAACTCATGCAAATGGTTACTATGGTGCCTGGCCAGGGTGGGCAGTTTCAATCAGTGTGCTTCCCCTAACATGCTTACAGATCTTATCTTTCAATAAAAGTTTTTTATCCGCTAAAATTTTATCAGAAACATAGGAGGATCTGGGTTGAATAGCCTATTTAAAAAAAATAGCAGAGCAGCAAGATCCACACATTCAGGACCTCATGGAATTTGGCACATTTAGTCATAATGGTGATTTTTTTTTTTAAATTTAAATGAGCAGATTTACTAAATTATGGATTAGAATTTTTCGCTTTTATAATTTCATTATAACTATTCTGTAACTTAGGTATATTGCCCATGTTTAGCAGTCCATAACATAATAATTATAATAATTAATTCCCCAATGTCAGAAATGTGTAAATGAGTTCATATTTTTGTTGGCAATTTACTTTATAAGCTTTTTAATATTGTATAATTTTTAATCTAAAATGTAGAAAGTATGTATTTATATACAAATGAGTAGACTAGTACCAGTTGTAACTTATTAGCCCAAACACAGCTATTTTACTGTCAGTGTAGAAGAGTGTAGCTTGTAATCAATTATAATTTTTAAATGCAAAGTCTATAAAACTTTCAAGATGTTTTGCCCATTTGTTTTCAATATTTATAATAATTTTCTACTACCTTCAAGTATCTTATTTTTTTTAATAAAGTTTTATTGAAACACAGTGTGTAACAAACCCATTTGTTTATCTAGTTGTAGAGCCCTAGTGCTGGCTCGGTCTTTGTGGTGCACGGGCTTAGTTGCTTGGCAACATGGGGGCTCTTAGTTTCTGGATCAGGGATCAAGCCTGAGTCTCCTGCATTGCATGGATTCTTGACCACTGGACCACCAGGAAGGTCCCAGCAAATGTCTATTTTTTATCAAGCCAGATAGTTACTTTATTTGAACTGTTTATTTGAACTGTTTATTTCCACCTAAGACTCAAGACTTGACAAACCAGTATGTTTTACTCATTCAAATATTCTCTTAAGCAATGTTAATGAGACTATATTTGCTTGAAAACCTGCCTTTCTTCAAGATTCATGTCAATCATTTATTTGCCCAGGACAACTCACCTTGTGCCAATGTTATCTCAAAATGCATGTTGTGGGTGAGGGGCCTGGTACCAGTCTCTGAGTTTTGAGACATTTCCTTTCTCTAATTAGCAGACTGCTAGAAGCTATATAATCTCCAGCTAAAGACTAGCAGGGGGGCACTCTTTCTGCCCCCTTCTGATGTCTATGTCAGAAGCCTTCTCTATCTCTTTTATACTTTAGTAAAACTTTATTACACAAAACCTCTGAGCGATCAAGCCTCGTCACTGGCCCCGGATTGAATTCCTCTCCTCGGGGAGGCCAAGAATCCCAGCATCGTTCATGGCTCAGCGACAACCTTACACTACTTTATTTGACCTTTATCTTGCCCAGAAGTAAATAAATAATAAGTAGCTTTACTCTGTATTTAGGTGTATTTTTTTTTGTTTTATAATAAAATATTCATATGGGGATTAATGCGATATACTTTTGATAATTTCCTTTAAAATGTCAACAAAAAGTTTTGAGCCATCCAGTCTAACAGAGAATGTGTTTATTTGCATTGAGGAAGAGAAGCATGCCATAAGTTTCAGTGCCTGTGTAAGCATGTGTGTGTACGTGCACGTGTAAGAGAGTGTGGTAGATAAAGGAACAGGTCCGAGTGCAGGAAGGAGCCATGTTGATACGGTGTTTGGTGTGATGATATCTGTACACTTAACACCCTCCTTTTCTTGGGCCAAAGAAGATGGCATCAAACTATGATTTTTAATGGTTTTCCCTCCTTTTCTTACTCACTTCATATTTTTAAATGTGGGAGGGAGGGGTCTTAAATCTAATAAGTATTGTAATGAAGCTTAATAGTAACTCAAATGCTGATCTTTTTTTTCAAATGTTAGGTTTTTAACAAAATCTCTATCAGCCACCATACTAGCTTTATCTATTGCTTAAGGTAATTCTGAAAGGAACGAAAAAATTTAAAATATACAATCTCTTTTGAGATTTTACAGTGTATCACATTTATTTGGGTTTGTAACACCAAATGCACCCCATTTTAAAATGTGGCATGGAATATATAGAATATGGTTGGTAATTAAATTTGTTTTCAGACTTTCCCCAAGATGAAGTGTTACAAAATCAGAGTTGGAAGTCATGTCCCTTGGAAAGCTACTTAACCTTGGGGCTTTATTTGCCTCATCTTTGTGAATGGTGATATCCCTTTTGTAAGCTTGTTGTGAAGATTAAATTATATAGTATGTGAAAATGATATGATAGTATGGCGTTCAGTTCAGAATAAGTGCTTAATAAGTGCTCTCACTCTTCTTCCTTCTATCTAAATTAATTGGTACCACGTGTTTCTTACAGTAAAGCATTTGATCACATGTCTATTCATTGCCTGACATTCAATCTGTGAAAACCCTAACTTTCAATCTGTGAAAACCCACTCTGCTGTCATTTTATCTTATTGCTAGTAAATATAAACATGTCTAGCTTTATGTTCATGTAAGTTGAAATAACTTTCAAAAACACCCACTCACTCTAGCCTTCTGTTCCTGTCTACTTTAAACCTATTTGAGCATCATGAAGGCCTCCCAGGCCTTTCACAGAATCTTTTTGGCTTCTTCTGCCCCTGCTTCCCTCCTCTTCCAACCAGATCTACAGCGCACCCACTGTTCCTTAGACTACTTCATGTTTTGCTGTCTTAATGTTCCTGCTCACCCTCATCATATTCTATCAAAATTCGACTCATTTCTTAAAGTCTGTATCTTGTACGTCAGTGGTTTTCAGGGTGTTTTCCACTCTCAGAGAAGTCCCCTGGAGTCTTTCGGGGGTCCACGTGGTCAAACCTGTTTTTGTAACACTAAGACATTAGTGCATTTTCACGTTTTCACTTTGTTGACATTTAATACTGTGGTATAGAGGCAGAGGAACCAGACATCAAATTGCCAACATTTGTTAGATCATAGAAAAAGCAAGAGAGTTTCAGAAAAACATCTGCTTCTGCTTTATTGACTATGCCAAAGCCTTTGACTGTGGATCACAACAAACTGTGGAAAATTCTTCAAGAGATGGGAATACCAGATCACCTTACCTGCTTCCTGAGAAATCTGTATGCAGGTCAGGAAGCAACAGTTAGAACCCGACATGGAACAACAGACTGGTTCCAAATTGGGAAAGGAGTACGTCAAGGCTGTATATTGTCACCCTGCTTGTTTAACTTGTATGCAGAGTACATCATGCAAAATGCCAGGCTGGATGAAGCACAAGCTAGAATCAAAACTGCCAGGAGAAATATCAATAACTTCAGATATGCAGACGACACCACCCTTACGGCAAAAAGCAAAGAACTAAAGAGCCTCTTGATGAAAGTAAGAGAGGAGAGTGAAAAAACTGGCTTAAAACTCAACATTCAAAAAACCAAGATCATGGCATTCTGTCCCATCACTTCATGGCAAATAAATGAGGAAACAGTGACAGACTTTCTTTTCTTGGGCTCCAAAATCACTCAGATGGTGACTGCAGCCATGAAATTTAAAAAAGGCACTTGTTCCTTGGAAGAAAAGTTATGACCAGCCTGGACAGCATATTAAAAAGCAGAGACATTACTTTGCCAACAAAGATCTGTCTAGTCAAGGCTATGATTTTTCCAGTAGTCATGTATGGATGTGAGAGTTGGACCATAAAGCTGAGCACCAAAGAATTTATGCTTTTGAACTGTGGTGTTGGAGAAGACTCTTGAGAGTCCCTTGGACTGCAAGGAGTCAGTCAGTCCTAAAGGAAATTAACCCTGAATATTCATTGGAAGGACTGATGCTGAAGCTGAAGCTCCAATACTTTGGCCACCTGATGGGAAGAACTGACTCATTAGAAAAGACCCTGATGCTGGGAAAGATTGAAGGCAGGAGGAGAAGAGACGACAGAGGGTAAGATGGTTGGATGGCATCACCAACTTGATGAACATGAGTTTGAGCAAACTCTGGGATTTGGTGATGGACAGGGAAGTCTGGCATGGTGCAGTCCATGATGTCACAGGGAGTCAGACACGACTGAGCAACTGAACTGAAGTGGGAAGAGGGTGCACAAAAAGCACTTGTGCAGTTAAGTTGTGAGCTGAACAAACCACTTTTTTCATGGAATCCATTTTTGCTTGAAAGAACAACTGACAAACTATGGGTATTCAGACTTACTTAGCATATATTTTCTCAAAAATTAACAAAGTGAGTCACCTCCAGGAAAATAACTGATAGTATTTGTTGCCAATGATAAAATGTAAGTCTTCAAGCAAAAATTAGAATTTTGGAAAACTTGGATCTACCTCTGAGCATGAGACTTTCCTGATGAAACTAGTAGTGATTTGAACAAGTGGTTTGTAATGGATTTAAGTTAACTAAACAGTTTTAGTTTTTCATGTTCTCACTTTTAACGTCTAATATGATAAATATCAATAGATATAACCACAAATAGAACAAGCTCTTCGGAGTTTGCAATAATTTTTAAAGCAGGAAAAGGGTCCTGAGACCAAAAAGATTGAGAGCTGTTGCACATTCTCGATCGCCTCCCTCCCTGCACCTCACCCCAGGCTAAAGGTGTGATTTCTCCCTGTCCCACCTGCTCTCAAACTTTCATTTCTCATGTAATGCCTTGTATTTTAATTATTTGTGTCCCTGTTATATATCCATCTTGGAGATTAGATCTCAAGCTCTTTATGGTTTTGAATGATCTCCTGGCAGTTCAGGGAAAACTAACTGGACCGTTGTTCCACTGACTTCCAGGAGCACCATGGGTAGGCCACTGTGTCTTGGGCTTCAGATTTAAAGTGAGAATTGCATTGACTGACATGAGTTTCCTTCCAACTTGAGATACTTGAATACTGTTCCTCTCAGAACACAGTGCTGTGCTAGCCATGCATTGGGAGATGCGGTTTGTGTTGTGGAGAAGAGCCCACATTCTGGGATCAGGGAGGTGGGTTTCAAAAACACATGATCTGAATCCTCTTGGAGCTTTCAGTCAGTGGTGGAAAGAAGTGAACCACCAACTGCTGAGACCTTGAGTGCTCTCAGAGAAAAGTAGTCAGGGTTCTTACAGAGCACAGGCGTTGAAATCCAAGTGGGAGAGAAGGAGGCTCTTCCTTCTTGTAGATGATTCTTAAGTTGCCTTTAAAGAACTAGAAGTAAATTTCCTTGGCTTGACTTATACTGTAAGTGTGGGAGAATGGTAGTAAGAGCTGAGGCTGCACCGAGGAGGTAGGATTGAATTCAGAACCTGCCCCATGTAGTCCCATGGGACAGAAATGGAACTAACTGGAAGAAGCAGTTGAGGGAGAAATGGCAAATGCTCTTTCCAGGTGGCACACACATTGTATGTGGTGCTTTTGTTCACAATTCCTCTTTCCTGTCCCTCCAGGAAGACTGCACGTCCTCATCTGAACTCAGGCAGAAAAGAATGGCGTCTCAAACTTTTAGAATGAAAGGACCTCGGGGAGGCATCCCAAGAAAGCCATGTTTGTTAAGACAGTAGGAGGGCATGTGGATTTCACCACAAAAAGGACGTTCCAGAAGGCATGGGAAATGGAGTGGGCCAAGAGGCAAGGGTAGCGGGAGCAAGGGGAGCAGGGGATGGCTGGAGATGTTGAGTGGTGTTGAGATGAGAGCCTGGAAGGAACTTATATTCCATCCAAAAAAACGATAGGGAGAGAGCTCTGGGGGTTGGCTGGCCTCACGGATCTAACCGACTCTGGTTCCAACTAGAAGCAAGATGGTTTCTGTGCATGACATAGGCTCGGGGCTCTGGGTGATGACCCAGGCTGCTGGACTGCTGTTCTTGCGTCCAGTCAGCAGTCTACACCCTTTACTCTCAGGTTTGAATGGAACTGATTCTGATAAAGTCCAAACTGTTAGGAGACTACAGAGTTCATGTCTGGTTAGAAGAAAACAAAGTACCCATGAAAAGAGGTTTTGTAATGTAGTCGTTGTCTTCAGAAGACCGTTTAGAGGAACTCTGAATATTAGTGAGCGAGGCCTTTCTTCTCAAGGATTTGTTCGTCCAAACAAGTTGTTGTCAGGGGCCTGAGAGGATTGAGATTCAAACAGATAAAGAAGACTGGAAAAGACTGCTGGCCTAGGCTTCAGTTTTGCTAGAGATCAATACCAGAGGAGAGGCAAGAAGGCTGGACTCTAGAGATAGCTTTATCATTATTCTTATTTACGGATGAGGAAACCGAGGCACAGAGAACTGGACCCAAATCACTTAGGTTATAAATAGCAGAGTAGGAGCCAAACCTTGGTGCACTCGACTCTGCATCTGTGTGTAAGGGAAAGGAGAAGTTGCTTTCTGCAGGATGAGCTGCAACCTCAGTTGTGTAACCCAGGGCTTTCACCCTGGTATTCCCCAGCAGAGCCGTGGGAGACTAACTGATAATACACTAGACTATAAGAATATACAGTCCCAGATTTACCAGAATGATACTTGAAGACATTTCCATGATTTTGTTTAGAGGAAGCAAAATACAGTGCCCAGGGTTACTAGACTTCAGGCTGTCTCCCAGTGCTGAAGGACAGGTGGTAGACCCTAATGAGGAGGAGGCCAGGTTAGATGCAGTGAGAAAGAGTTCTGTATTCCATTATTCAAGTCTTCCAAGGGCTCAGGGGTGAGGAGTGAGAGCCTGCCCTGAATTTGATAACCCTGGGAGGATATTAGGGCCCAGATTCTTGTCTGGTTCAGTGGTTCTCAACTTTGGCTTCAGTTGAGTTGCCTGGTGAGCTTTAAAAAGTGTCAGAGCCTGGCCCTAGGCCCAGAAACTGATTTATTTGTCTTGAAGTTAAGGCCCAAGCATCAGTATTTAAAACAAAAAACTCCCAGTTATTTCAGTGTGTGGCCTGAGTTGATAATCTACTAGCAGTGATAATGACCTTCGGCATGTCACATTCCTCTTTGGTCTTTAGTATCATCACCTGTTTTTTAAAAAAAAAATTATTTGCTAAAAGCTCTCACTGCCAATATTTTTATATGAGGTTATGTTAAGTGATTTTTAATGTGCCAGGATTAAATTTCATGAATCTCTTCATGATGTAAGCGTTTTAAAGTACTTTTCATTTAGGGTTCAGGGTGTACTGTCATCAGTGTTTCCATTAGTACCTAGAAACAGCATGGGGTCAATGCTGAGTCTGAGGCTTGAGACTCATAGTGACTCATTCGCCTTACACAGAAAAGAACAGCAACCTCCAAATTTGGACCATGCGAATCCTTCCCCCCTAGAAGAAGCATCTCAAAGATGTAGCCCCCCAGAAAGTGAGTCACTGGCACCATCTTCCATTGCAAAGAGCAGCCCTCACTAATAATGTTAGGTAGAAAACAGGACTCTAGAAAGTACATGAAAGACAATTTTAAGTCAATAGAGAAACTTTACATACATTCAAGATTCATACATAGAACAGCCACTATGGAGAACAGTGTGGAGATTCTTAAAAAACTGGGAATAGAACTGCCATACAACCCAGCAATTCCACTGCTGGGTATACACCTCGAGGAAACCAGAATTGAAGTAGACACATGCACCCCAATGTTCATCTCAGCACTATTTACCATAGCTAGGACATGGACACAACCAACATGTCCATTGGTAGATGAATGGAAAAGGATATAAAGAACAGACTTTTGGACTCAGTGGGAGAAGGCGAGGGTGGGGTAATTTGAGAGAATAGCTTTGAGACATGTACATTACCATGTGTAATACAGATGACTGGCACAAGCTCTGCGCATGAAGTAGGACACCCAAAGCCAGTGCTCTGGGACAACCCAGAGGGATGGAGTGGGGAGGAAGGTGGGAGGGGGAAACTTTTGTATACCTGTGGTCAGTTCATGTTGATGTATGGCAAGAACCATCACAATATTGTAAAGTGATTATCCTTCAATTAAAATAATTTTTTAGAAAGATACACTTTACAAATTTTTTTTAATTCATACATACATTCGAGATTTTTCTTTTTAAATTGACATCCACAAGATGTGTAGGGGAAATTATGAAAGATTTGCTCTCAAAGAATATCGTGTTTTATTTTTACATTTTTCTAAGGGGTAGAGGTTTAAACAAAATTTTTTCCCAGCAGACGGAGGCATATCCTCTTATAAGTGTCTTCAGCCTCAGCATCTGGAACCTTCCCAGTCCCTTCTCTTGGTTTCATCCCACAGCAGGCTATGCCCTGAAGACCACTTGGGCTTCTTTCCACTCAGCTTCTATGGCAGACGTTTAGACATTTAATCGCCAGCACGTTTATTCTGAAATAATAAACCAATAATAAACCCAAGAAATGAGAAGGAAAAATTTTGTATGGCCCCCCCCTGTAAGGCATAGACGACGCAGGGACGCATGTGGCTCAGCACCGTGTCCTCAGCAAAGGGGCTCCGTGCCCCTTCTTGCCTTGGCCCTGTTCATCAGCCTTCAGTGCCATAACCGAGTGGCTAGGGTGGGTGAGGTGAGGCGCGCAGACCTGGAGGCAGGCGGCCTGGTCTGGAATCCTGGCTCTGAGCTCAGCGGGGACGTGGTCATCTGCAGGTCACTTATCCACTCTGAGTCCCTTCTCCCCAGCTTGTGCAGCAGAGATGATATGAATGCTGACATCGCAGAATTGCTGGGAGGGGGGGAATAAGATGATCCATGTAAAACATTTAATGTGGTGCCTGGCACTTAGTACGTGCTTAGTAAATGTGAATGTGTACCTTAAAGGTAACTCCCCCTTCAGCGTTCTCCATTTTGCCTTAAACATGTCTTAGCACCCCCAAGCTTGCCTTCTAGCAGGAGACCCGAAGCAGCCCATTAAAGGGAGCATCAAAGCACAGGAGCTTTTCACCTAAAGTGCCTTCCTGCGCTGTGCCAGGTCTGTGGTAAGAGAGGTGCCAGCTTTCAGTCAGGAGTCGAGCTGGTAACACGTGGGTCACTTCCTAAGGAATCATGACACTGCGTCTTTTATATTAAGTGTCTTCGACTCTGGCCAATACCAAACATCCAAGTGTGGACATCTATAGGCAGAGCTGGTGCAAGGCGATGATTTCCCCACTGCGTGAACTTCACCGCTGGACACCCCTCCGTTTGCTCATCATTGATTCTAACGTGACGAAAATGGAAACTGCTAACCCATGTGTCAGTACTTGTGCTAGAAACACGCCCTGCTCCCCGGCAGGAAGAAAGGAAAACACTCTTAAACTTCCCCTTTCATGGTCTAAAATTCCTGCTGCAACTTCAGATCAGCTGTCCACTCATCAGCTCACAATCTGAGCCCAGCACCAGCCATCCCAAGACCTGAACCAGCAAAGGAAGGAAGTCCTGAAGAAGCCTTCACATGGCTGCAGCTTGTCACAGTGGACAAGAAAGGAGCAAATTTTAATCCAGGAACTTGGGGATTTTAAAAGACCCGTCTTCTGAGTAGGGCTTCCCTGGTGGCTCAGTAGTAAAGAATCCGCCTGCCAATGCAGGGGACACAGGTTCCATCCCTGGGTGGGGAAGGTCCCCTGGAAAAGTAAATAGCAACCCAGTCCAGTATTCTTGCCTGGGAAATCACATGGACAGAGGAGCCTGGCGGGCTACAGTCCATGGGGTCGTAAAGGAGTCAGACATGACTTAGCAACTAAACAACAACATCTTCTGAGTAGGGCTCACATTGTTGTTCGGTCACTAAGTCATGTCCGATTCTTTGCGACCCCATGGACTGCAACACACCAGGCTTTCCTGTTCATCACCATCTCCCAGAGTTTGCTCAAACTCATGCTCATTGAGTCGGTGATGCCATCCAACCATCTCATCCTCTGTCGTCCTCTTCTCCTCCTGCCTTCAATCTTTCCAGCATCAGGGTCTCTTACAATGAGTCAGGTCTTCGCATCAGGTGGCCAAAGTATTGCACCTTCAGCTTCAGCATCAGTCCTTCCAGTGAATATTCAGGATTGACTTCCTTTAGGACTGACTGGTTTGATCTCCTCACTGTCCAAGGGACTCTCAAGAGTCTTCTCCAGCACCATAGTTTGAAAGTGTCAATTCTTCAGCGCTCGGCCTTCTTTATGATCCAACTCTCACATCCGTACATGACTACTGGAAAAACCATAGCTTTGACTATAATGCACCTTTGTCTGCAAAGTGATGTCTCTGCTTTTTAATATGCTATCTAGGTTTGTCATAGCTTTTCTTCCAAAGAACAAGCATCTTTTCATTTCATAGCTGTAATCACCATCCACAGTGATTTTGGAGAGAAAATAAAGTCTGTCACTGTTCCCATTGTTTCCCCATTTATTTGCCTTGAAGTGATGGGACCGGATGCCATGATCTTTGTTTTTTGAATGTTGAGTTTTAAGCCAGCTTTTCACTCTCCTCTTTCACTTTCAGCAAGAATCTCTTTAGTTCCTCTTTACTTTCTGCCATTAGTGTGGTATCATCTGCATGTCTGAGGTTATTGATAATTCTCCCAGCAAACTTGACTCCAGCTTGTGCTTCATCCAGCCCGACAGTTCACATGATGTACTCTGCATATAAGTTAAATAAACATGGAGACAACATAGAGCCTTGACGAACTCCTTCCCAATTTTGGGAAACCAGAAATTGAACCAGTACAAGCTGGATTTAGAAAAGGCAGAGGAACCAGAGATCAAATTGCCAACATCTGTTGGATCATAGAAAAAGCAAGAGAGTTCCAGAAAAACATCTACTTCTGCTTCATTGACTAAAACCTTTGACTGTGTGGATCACAACAAGCTGTGGAAAATTCTCAAGGCTGACTTAGTGACCTTAATAAATTGAGACTCTAGCCCATAGAGGGCAGACCTGCACCGAGGACTGGATCTCATTTTTTTATTGGACTTTGGTCTCTGGAAAAGCACCCAGAACATTCCTAAACCTCAGGCATTTCAGTTTTTCATCAAAGTCCGCCTTCTGTGTTTAAAGATACCTTGTAGTGGTGAAGCTAAGTGTTTTTTCTCTGGCTGAAAATAGAAATCCTCCCCAGTCTAAACCACCTGCCCCTGTTCTTAAGAGAAGAGGACAGGCACCAAGCAGTAGAGCAGTCTCACCCAGGAAGTTTCACAACCCTTTCTACACGGAAGCACGTGTCATCTGAGCTTGTGAACCCCCCTGGAAAATGGAACACTTGAACTGATTCACTTCGAAATTCAACTCCTTGAGCACTTCAAGGAATATAATTCGACCTAAAGTTAAAGAGGAGCAATGAAATGACTTCTCACAACAAAAGATGGGAAAGCAAGGTGACGGACTTGGCGGAGGCGATTGAGGAAATTGCAAGGGTGAGCCAATTTGTGCTGACGGGCCTTCTGAGACCAGGAAACCTTATCTTCATGACCTTTAAGCCTGATTGTTCAACACAGATGTTCCCAGAATACAGTGATTTGCTTTTATTTTAAGGCTTTTTTTTTTTTTTCATTTAAATATACAGAAAGCAAAACAAACAATTTTTATACTCTCACTTTTTTATGCATCAAAATACAACATATAAAAATGCAAAAATCTCTCCACTAACCCCAAAGGTAAATATTGTCCATTTGATGTCCATCCTCCTGAACTTTTGGATGGTTGGATGATAGAGATATTCCTGAATTTTTTTCTTAAGAAAAATGGAGTACTGATACATAGATATATTATCCTGCTATTTGTTTGAATCTTTTAGGGGAGGGGGCTTAACCAAGTAGTATATCATAGATATCTTTCCAAAGACATTACTTTGCAACAAAGTTTCATCTAGTCAAGGCTATGGTTTTTCCAGTAGTCAAGTATGGATGTGAGATTGGACTATAAAGAAAGCTGAGTGCTGAAGAATTGATGCTTTTGAACTGTGGTGTTGGAGAAGACTCTTGAGAGTCCCTTGGACTGCAAGGAGATCCAACCAGTCCATCCTAAAGGAGATCAGTCCTGGGTGTTCATTGGAAGGACTGATGTTGAAGCTGAAACTCCAATACTTTGGCCACCTCATGCAAAGAGCTGACTCATTTGAAAAGACTCTGATGCTGGGAGGGATTGGGGGCAGGAGGAGAAGGGGACGACAGAGGATGAGATGGCTGGATGGCATCACTGACTTGATGGACATGGGTTTAAGTAAACTCTGGGAGTTGGTGATGGACAGGGAGGCCTGGCGTGCTGCAATTCATGGGGTCGCAAAGAGTCGGACACGACTGAGCAACTGAACTGAACTGAACTGAACTGAAGATATCTTTCCAGACCAGTATGCATAGATTTATCTCATTTATAATGGCTCTGTGATATTCCATGGTTATGGATGTTCTAACATTTAACTGTTTTTCTGTTTATGGAGATTTCTGTTTCATCATTTTTCTGTTAAAGACAGTGCTCAGGCAATATCTTTGTAGAGATATCTGTACACTTACTAGTATGCAATACTTCCTACAGTTTATTAAAAATGGAAATTCTGGTCAGATTCTGCATTTGTAAGAAGCTTTCAGGTGATGCCTGGTCTATGGACCATATTTTGAGCAGCCAGGTCATGTAAACAATCCATCAAATAAAAGTCCAACTAATCTAAGATCTATCCACATGCCAAAGAGACCCTGTATAGACCTCCTGGTTGATGACGCTGGTGGAGCCAAGCCTTTCCTACTCAGTGAAGTTATCTCAAACCATCCTAATAAGCCCCTCTACCATCTAAATACTAGCAAATGACCACAGTTGATGTGGAACAAATGATTTGCCTAGGCAAGCCCTGTCTGAATTCATGGTCCATAAAATTGTGAGATTAAATGGTGGTGGCTTTAAGGAAAAAAAAAAAAAGGATTGCTTGATCAAATTAGCACATTTAAAATTTTGATGATACTGTCAAATTACCCTTTCACAAGATTGCGTCAATTTATGTAGTGGTATGAACTATGGATGAGAGTGACTAGTTTCTTCCCTAAAGGAATGGGATGAAGAGTCTGTATTTGTTTATCATTATTAGCATTTTAAAATATATTTAATGACAGGAAAGTGTACAGAATAGGCTAAAATAGTGGTCCATACACATTTTATTACTTTTTGCATTAAATTTAATAATTATTTTTCTCCAGAAAATTGTCCACTTCAGCTGAATTGTTAAATTGAGATTTCAACCCACATTTGGTTAACTTCAAAGCCTAAACTCATTTAGGCCTGGAGCAGAGACGGCAGGCGGAGCCCTGTACTCAGGATACCAGAAGACAGCTGAGTCAGCTCGTCAGCTGCTGTTCCAGTTCCCTGTTGGCTGCCCGGGCAACCATGAGCCCATCACCCAGGGAGCTCCAGGAGGATGAGCCTGGTCCCCCTCCATGCACTGTGTCTCCCAGTGAGAAAATGAAGGCTCAAGACAAAGTCACAGAAATACTGATGTTGTTTTAGTTATTACAGAGAACAAATTACTGATCACAAAAGCCCAAGCCAGGTAATCATCACAGAATTTAATGACATATATTTGCAAAGCAGAAAAAGACACAGACATAGAGAACAAATATATAGATACCAAGGAGGAAGGGGTGGATGGGAGGAATTGGGAGACTGGGATTGACACACATACGCTACTGATGCTATGTAGAAAATAGATAACTAATGAGAACATGCTGTGCAGCACGGGGAGCTCTATTTAATGCACTGAGTGACCCAAGTGGGAAGGAGATCCAAATGGGAGGGGGTACATGTATATGTGTGTCTGATTCATTTCACTGTACAGCAGAAATTAACACAACAGTGCAAACTCCCAGTTTACAGCTATATATATATATATATATATATATATATAACTCCAAGTTATAGTTTATTGGAGTATAAACTATACTCCAATAAAAATTAAAGAAAAATGGCATATAGGTAGTATATAAACTGTATATCTGTATTTTTTCCTTTTACAGTTCATTATAGGCAGTAGGCTCTATAGGGCTTGAATAGCATCTTTACTCCCACTCTCTTCACCCCTCCGTGAGCAGCTGCTGCTGTTCTTACTGTAAGGGCTGGATGCCAGGAGCTGCCCGTTTTACGTGATGTGCCAAGCAGTTCTCAGTCCTGTCACTCTAACTCGGTCCCTGAATTGATTGCCTCATTTGCTGTAATATCAAAATCTAAAGCTGAGCCCTTGTGAAATTCCCACTGGGCTACCTGTCTTCCTGCCCCTCCGTAGAGCCTGTTCCTGAGGGACACCCCTCCTCCAGCCCCACAGACCAGCCTGGGTGCTCCACCATCACCCCACACCAGGTCGGTGTTCTCCCAGTCATCACCGAATGCTGCCCATCGCCCCCACCCCACCCCGCATGCTGCCCCCTGACCACTGATGACCACAGCCACTGCTACCGGCATGCTGCAAAGATGAGGGCCTTCCCATTCTCCCAGGGGTTCTCTCAGAGGTGATAGCCAGCAGCCTTTCCAAGGTCACGGTCACTGGCACAGGCTTTCAGCTCTGCAGGAGTCCACCGGCCAGCGGGGGCACACACTGAATCAGGAGGTGCAGGGCAAATGAGGCAGGAAGCACATCAACTACATAGTCAACTGATACACCACCTGCTCGTCCACTTAACTCCAAGGAGCAACATTTAAACACGGGAAGGAACTGTGACTGCTCTTGTTAGGAGCTCTAACAGCCAAGCTCTCTTCAGGGTCTAAGCTTGGCATGTCCTGAAGGAACGTAAGTTGTTCCCTGTGTCTTTTCTGAACAGGGGTCTCAGGGAGAGAAGACATCATCATCTTAGTAAAACAAAGCCTCAGAACTGGAAAGGACTTGGGACTAAATCATTAATCCAGCCCTTTTGTTTTATAGATGAGTCAACAAACAGGCTTGGAAAGTTGAAGGGTTGTGCCTGCATATACACAGATGAGGGGTGTCAGGACCTTTTTTTTAAATAAGAGGAGTCTTGTGCGCTGTGTGCGTAGTTGCTCGGTCGTGTCCAACTCTTTCACGACACCATGGACTGTAGCCCGCCAGGCACCTCTGTCCATGGGGATTCTCCAGACAAGAATACTGGAGTGGGTTGCCATGCCATCCTCCTCCATGGGACCTTCCCAACCCAGGGATCTAACCGAGGTCTCCAACGTTGCAGGTGGATCCTCTACTATCTGAGCCACCAAGAAGAGTCTTGGAAACCATCAAGTCCATCCAGGGACAGGGGGGCCCCTGGGAAGGAAGATCTTTAATGCCTTACCCCTACCTTAACCTGCCTAATTCTCCTCCCCCTCACCTTGTCAGATGTGTGATACAACCACAGGGTCCCCTGAAAGCTTTGTCCCTCTATCTCCCCTTCCTCAACCAGGACAAACCACTCCTGCCTAGCCTATCAGCAATTCCCCCAATGAAACCAGCTCCCCCAGTTGAAAAATAAGCTGATAAATAAATGCCCCTCTCTCCAGCTGTTAAGCGCTGATAATGGCTTCTAGTGGTTCTGCACTCGCATGGATATTCTCCCTTTAACTTAATTTTTTTTAAGGTAACACACTCAAATGGCCCAAAATTTAAACAATATAAAAATTCTCATTTCTGCACCTACCTGCCTTCCATTGTGCCAATTCACAACTCTCTGCAGGTAACCTTTTTTTTTTTTTTTTAGCTTCTTTTGTATCTCTTCAGATACTTTACACTCATAAAAGCAGACATAGATATATATTTACAGAGAACTCCTAAAGAGGTCTCAGAACTGTAAGCCAAAGAAATCCTGCTAATAGTAAAACTATAGACACTCAGAAAATCTGAGCAACAGGTCTTTCCCAGCAATCCTTTAGTCATGACTTGTGGCTGCTTTCTTGCAGTTAAAGTTCTCAGCTCTAAAGAAAATTGGTTCCAGTGGGACTCTTTTAACAAGTTCAACACCCAGAAAGAACTACAACCTTTGCCTCGTTTCTAGGTCTGAAAGGAAGAAAGGGTGAGATTAGGCGAGTTCTTGAGACCCATCTCTTCATTGGTTGATTCATTTGTTGACCATTCCTATGGACCAGGCGCTAAGCCAGGCCCCAGGACACAGATATAATGCCTGTGCTCACTGCAAAAGGAAGACAACTTAGACCAAGGCTATTATTTAGGTGATGTCAATTGCAACTGACAGAATATCCAACACAAAGAGTCTCTATTTTAAAAGGTCTGTGTAGTCAAAGTTATGGTTTTTCCAGTAGTCATGTATGGATGTGAGAGTTGAACCATAAAGAAGGCTGAGACAAAGAATTGAGACTTTCAAACTATGGTGTTGGAGAAGACTCTTGAGAGTCCCTTGGACTGCAAGGAGATCCAATCAGTCCATCCTAAAGGAGATCAGTCCTGAATATTCATTAGAAGGACTGATGCTGAAGCTGAAGCTCCAATATTTTGGCCACCTGATGTGAAGAACCAGCTCATTGGAAAAGACCCTGATGCTGGGGAAGGTTGACGGCAGGAAAGAAGAGGGTAACAGAGGATGAGAAAGTCTGATGGCATCACTGACTCAATGGACATGAGTTTGAGAAAACTCAGGGAGATAGTGAAGGACATGGGGTCTCAGAGTTGGACACAACTTAGCAACCGAAAAACAACTCAAATACAAAAACATAGAGTTGACTTTAGATACAGCTCAATTCAGAGCTTCAGCAATGTCACCAGGAGATATCTCTTGGCTCTTTTCCCTCTGGGTTGGTTCAGTCCTCACTCATGGTTGTCTAGGAACACTCAGGTTCATATCATCACTGATTCAGGTTAGTGGAAGTGAATCAGTGCTTCCCGCAAATCCAAATATCTGGAGGTTGAGTGCCCTTAGCCTTGATTGGCTTAACTGGATCACCTGCCCATTTCCAAACCAATCACTGAAGCCCACAGGGATGGAATATACTGATTGGTCTAGCCTAGGTCACACGTTCCACTCTTGGTGCCCAGGGTCAGTTGTTCCCAAAACACAGGTCGAGAGTGAAGGAGAGGTGGTACTCCCCAAATTAAACAAGAGAACTATAGCCATACAAACAAAATAGACTGCTGGGGCACAAAAATAGGAATATCCACTCCATCCCTGTGATTACAAGTGCAGTGAATATTGCAAAGGGGAACTGCAGTGTGCCATGGAGAGTCTGCCCCCAGGGTGAGGCATCAGAGAGACTTCTCCCTGCAGAAGTGGACAGCAACCCAGTGAAGGATGTGGGTTTATATTCATGGGAGGGAAAACTGTCTTGGGAAAGCCCAGATACAGGAAAGCATGAAGCCCTTTCCCAGAATTGAAAGATCTATGATATGACTGGAGCTCAGAAAGCAGGAGTGGGGAGTGACGAAGACCAGATGGGAAAGGAGCCAACAGGGTGGACCTGCCCCTTTAACCCAAGCCATGACCCAATGCCAAGCTCCACATGTGATGTGTTGTGTTCAGTCCTGTCACCCAGCACAGTAATTGGAGACCCAATGCTGCGTGAGTGTGAGGATCAACTCTTACCAGGTCACTTCCTGGCCTTGCCCGCTCTCCAGCTCCTGTTTCTCCCACTCTCGACTTCTCCTGGCCCTGCTGGTCCCACACCCCCAATTCAGAAGGGTGTTCAGAGGGAAATCTGGCCAGGTGGGCATACAAGCTGAGAGCCAGTCCTCAGGACCTGGCCTCACCATACTTACCAAGGCTGCCTCTCCACTGGACACCAACCCTGTGAACTGAGGCCCAAACATACACCGTCTCAAGGCCTGGGGTCCAGGACAAACATGGGGAGTGAGCAGTAACCTTCTAAACTGAGCAGAGGCCACAGGACCAAAAACATGGTCCTGAGTGTTCTCTGGGTGCTGAAAGCTGCTGAAAGCTGACCCAGGCTTCAGCTTTGAGTTCCTGGGGAAATATTTTGTTACCAAGTCCAAGCTTGCTCTGCTCACTGCACAACAGGCCAGTAAAATAGGAGACAATGTGCTGAGGCAAGGAATATGACTTTATTCAGAAAGCCAGCTGACCAAGAAGATGGCAGACTAACGTCTCAAAATAACCGTCTTGTTTGGGTCTGGATGCCAGGTTCTTTTATAGAACCAGAAAGAGAAATGATGAGGAAGTTAAGTAAAAAGGGCAGAATAGAGAGGGAGATACCATGATGAAGTAAAGTAAAAAAGGCAAGCAGTCTTACAAAACACCTCCTGGAATGACCAGCCTCCAGAGAGGGATGTGTTAGTTTCTTCTTTCTTGCCACCATTCACAGGTGGGCAGGGTCAGATTATCTCCCTGGGAGCTGAACAAAGGCGCATTAGTTTAACAGTCAGACAGAGGGGCAGGGTTCTCTGAGGTAGGCCACTATGTATGATTATAATAACAAAAGCAATGAAATGTAAAGTTTAAAGTCAAATAAACAGATCCAACATGGAATTGGCTCTTCACTGTAACAGTTTCATAACTCCTTTGATGAGAGTCATGGGAAATGCAATGTCTTCAGAGTTTCTTATATAGGAAAGCGAGGAAAGCAAGATGAGAGAGCATCAGACCTACATTTAGTGCCTAATGCCGTTTGCCTTAGGTTCTGGGCAGAACTTTCTATTTCCTCTCCAGTTGCTGCTGTTTCTGACATATTTAAAGCTGCCCAGTTTACACAGGTGTTTTTAATTATAAGTTGCCTCACTTTCTGAAAGTAGATTAATAAACAAATGAAAGAAGAATACTATAAGAGTTGTTTTTTGTTTTTTTTTAAATTTCAGGCCCTCTCATGTTTTAAAACATTTCCTTCTCTCAGGTCTATGCTCTCAAAGTGGAATTAGAGCCACCACGGACGGACAGCCAGCTTCCTCTATTTAATCAGTTGCTCGTTAATGCACAATATACAGTTTCCTCCTGACAGTCCAACAAGGGTAACCACAGCTGCAAACACACATCTGTGTTTAGCTAACAGACCAGCAAGGCTCATGCCAATCATCTCTTTTATGCAATACTTTATGCAAATGTGGATAAAGCTCACAGGGGGCCCAATGTCTTCTTCAAGGTGGTTTATGTGCAGAAATTACTGTTTGCATTTTCTCATTCATCAGCTTGAAAATGACACTCCTCCACATCTGCTCTTAGTATCTGACTTTGGGGCTCCCCTCATGCAACCTCTGGTGGCCAAAACCCCACCATAGCTCCAGATCCTTCCAGCGCACCACTCCCCCAGTTTAGCACAATTTAGTAAACCTCAACTTTATATTTCTTGACTTTAGAACCATGTGAAACCAGCACAGAGCTGCTTGTTGGCTGATGCTATGACTATCAGAAAACCCAGGAAGTCCTCCCACCTGAGTTGTTACTGAGCCCAAGATGGCTCTGCTTGCCACACAGCAGGCCAGTAAATTGGGGGACAAGGACTGAGGCAGGGGATAGCGACTTTATTCGGAAAGACAAGACTGAGAAGATGGCAGATTAGTGTCCCCAGAACAAACCATCTTTTGGAATCTGGATGCCACAACAGAGAGAGGGAGAAGGTAAGGCAGTAAAGTAAAAAAAAAAAAAGACCGTTAATTTTGCCTGGCTTGGCCGGCATCAGGGAGGGATTGTATTAATATTAATTTCTTCTTTTCAGCAGCCATTCACAGGTGGGCAGGCTCAAATTGTCTCCCTGTGAGCTGAACAAAGGCACTTTAGTTTAACATTCAGGCAGAAGGCAGGGTTCCCTGAGGCAGGCCATTATGTACGATTATGATAACAAAGGCAATGAAAAGCAAACATTAAAGTAAGGGGAAAAAAAAAACAGATCTAACTTGGAGTCTTTTTTGGCTCTTCAGAGAACCCAGTGGCATCCACCCCATCTCCATGCTAGGGGCCCCTCACCAGGCCTCAATGATTCTGCCCATGTTCCCCTTTTCCTCCAGAGCATCTCCCAGGCACATTGTGGAGACGGCTGCCAGCTCTTCAAAGCAGAACTAGATCTATCCGTATGTCTGTGTAGCCATGGCTTTGCCCTCCCCCTCCTCCCCACAGACACCGGAGCTGCACAGAGATGGTGCGGAGGCGATGGCTCTGGGCCCTTCATCTGGTCTCCTTCCCAAGCAGGCGCTCCTCACTGCCATCAGCCAGGGCTTCCGGGCACCTGCCAAAAAAGCCCCTTCACAACAGAGAGACTGAGTCTAGGGAAGAGTCTGACAGCAAGCATCCCCCACCTCAAGGGAGGTGATGTCCTGGAGCAGCCTCCTTCCTTGCCAAGCCTCATCCCCCTCACAGTCTTCTTTGAAATAAGCCCTCAGTGACTCACCTCCCACATGCCAAGCAGCCTCTAGGACATTTTGCTGACTTAAACGCCATCCTTTCTTGAGACGACTATGCCCTCCCTCCCCCTCCCACAAAAGCAGCGGCTCCTGTGATGGTTCTTGGCTGTACATCAGAAATTTTCCCCTCTATTTCAGGAAGATTCATCTGACCAGAGTGAGCAGCCTGCACGGAGCTGGCGAAGGCTGGAGGTGCCAGGAACATCAGGAGAGCAGCCAGGGCCCTGCAGAGGTGGAGGTATGTGTCTTGTCCTGGCCCTGGAGGACGGTGTGGGATCACCCAAGAGTGTGTGAGAAAGGCAGGTTTGAAGCTCCCGCCCCAGGCCCACTGGATCAAAATCTGCCTTTTATAGATCCCTGGGGGACTCGAACTGGAAAGTTTGAGAAGCACTGGATTCTCTAGGACCCTGTGATTGGATCTGAGTGAGTCTCCAGGTCCTTTCTGTAACCTTCCCCACAGCACCTTGCATAATTAATGCCAAGTACAAAAGTCTTCATTGCACAAAGTAAGAAAGCGCAACTTCCCTTACTTAATCCTGGTAGCAACCCTGGGGCTTGGAATTGTTATCCCCGTCTCACAGAGGAAGGAGCTGGGCTTAAAGAGGTCAGACCACAGGCCCAAGATTATAAACTCAGTTCATTTCAGTTCAGTCACTCAGTCGTGTCCGACTCTTTGCGACCCCATGGACTACAGAATGCCAGGCTTCCCTGTCCTTCACTCTCTCCCGGAGTTTGCTCAAACTCATGTCCATTGAGTCAGTGGTGCCATCCAACCATCTCATTTTCTGTGGTCCCCTTCTCCTGCCCTCAATCTTTCCCAGCATCAGGGTCTTTTCCAGTGAGTCAGTTCTTGCATCAGGTGGCCAAAGTATTGGAGTTTCAGCTTCAGCATCAGTCCTTCCAATGAATATTCAGGACTGACTTCCTTTAGGATGGACTCCAAGGACGAGGATTTCACTGGAGGCTGCTCGACCTCTAGATCTGCCACTTGCAGCAAGAATTCTCTGCTTCAGGGGCTGTACTTAAAGCAAAGCCCCAAGGAAGAAGCATCTTGACTCCCAGCTGACAGTCAGTCTAGAAGTCTGGACTGAGATGCCCTGGGCCTCCCTGCAGGGATTGGAGGATGAGGAAGGGCTTGGCAGGGCTGTGAGCTGCTACCAGGAAACAGCAGGGTGCAAGCCCGAGCACCTAGGGCCTGTCTGGGCCTGTAGTTCTGCAGCAAGCTCCCACTCCCTAGGACAAAACAGAGCCCTTTGGGCCTGGGCCCAGCTTAGCAGCTCTGGGGCGGGCGGGGGACACATGATCACAGATCTCCTGGCTCCTGCAGCTCCTCGAGACGCTGCCTTGCCTCGGCATCCCTGGGTCACAACCTGAGCTCTGAGACCTCTGTCCAGAAATGCAGTTTACAGCCTCCCTCTTGATAGCTCAGCTGGTAAAGAATCCACCTGCAATGAAGGAGACCTGGGTTTGAATCCCTAGGTTGGGACGATCCCCTGGAGAAGGGAATGGCTACCTGCTCCAGTATGCTTGGAGAACTCCACGGGCGGAGAACAGTCCACGGGGTCGCAAAGAGTCGGATGCGACTGAGCGCCTTTCACTCTTCACTTCTCTGAATCCAGTGCAGTGTCACCCCTCTGCAAAGCCTGCACAACAGCCCCAGGCAAAATTAAAGCTTCTAGAAGCAGGGACAGTTCTACAAATGTTAACTGGATGTGTGTCGTGTGCCCAGTAACTCTGTGTGTGTGTGCACATGTTCAGTTGCGTCTGACTCTCTGCAACCCCATGGACGGCAGCCCTGCAATGGTTTGCCATTTCCTACACCAGGGGATCTTCCCAACCCATGGGTCAAACCAGCATCTCCTGTGTCTCCTACATTAGCAGGCAGATTCTTTACCACTGAGCCACCTGGGGAAACTCAGGAACTATGCAGGATGTTTTGACTTGTATCATCTCATTTTATCCTTCACCTATGGAGATAGGTACTATTATTCCCATTTTACAACTATGAAAACAGAGGCTAGGGGGTTATGGAGCTAGAATTTGTTAACTGAAAAAATTATGCACCATGTGAGATTTGTGAGTTAAGTTTTATTCGGGGCAAAATGAGGCCTATAGCCTGAGAGATAGCATCTCAGATATCTCAGAGGAACTGCTCCAAAGAGCTAGTGGTTGGGTCAGTATATATGTGATTTTGGTCAAGGGAGTATACATGCTATCAAGCACACATTTTGGCAGAAACTTGCTGTCATAAGGAGCAGATGTCTCTATGAATGATTTTAGTGCTTCTCTAGATATGAGAAGATGCAAGTTTTACAGTTCATAAAATTTTCTGAAAATATCTATCTGAAAGCCTGTTCTGCCAGTGTTTCCCAGAGCAGAGAGCGTCTCATTCTTAATGTCCACCCTAAACTCTTCTTAGGGTGTGTTAAAAGTCAGAGAACACAGTGGCTAGTGACTTCGTCTTTGTAGAGGCAGATGGCAAGTGACCGTTTTCAGTTGGCAAACTCAAGTCCAGTCTTTACTCCAGATCCAGTACTTCTTTATCCAGGAGCTGCATTCTTCATAGACTTAATGTGAGACTTACCATATCACTTGATAATGACTTAATTGCAAGAATGTGCACTTTTCCAGTAGACTGCACACCTTTAAGGGTCCCCAGCTTATTCATCTTGTATCCCAATGCTTGCCTTACAGTGCCTAGAACATCATATGCGTGGAATACACTATGTTGAACTGAATTACCTTCAGCAGACTTTTACCAAGCAAAATACTGTAGGCCAGACCCTGTGCTAGGAGCAAGGGATACAAAAATGAAAAGGAAGCAAGGGAGTGGATTAGGCACAAACACTGCAGTAGAATTAGGTACTTGAGAGACTAGAAGGCACCCAGGTCGGGGGACACCTGGGGAAGGAGCACAGGATCGCAGGAGTGGGTTGGGGAGACCCCATGGCTGATGCAGAGCCTGAGGGAGCCTGGGAACAAGAGAGAAATTGCCACAAGAAGGATGAGCCATTTCAGGGAGGGAAGAGCAGAAGCTGAAGCCCGGAGGTGTGAAAGACCCTGGTTTGGCTAGGGTTTTAGAGGAATAATGGGCATCCCTGGTGTTTCAGATGGTCAAGAATCTGCCTGCAATGTGGGAGATCTGGGTTCAATCCCTGGGCTGGGAAGATCCCTTGGAGAAGGGAACGGCAACCCACTCCAGTATTCCTGCCTGGAGAATCCCCATGGACAGAGGAGCCTGGGGGGCTGTAGTCCACGGGGTCGCAAAGAGTCGGACACAACTTTAGGGACTTTCACGTCCCTTAGGGGAATAATAGATAGTACTCTAGAGATAATGGGCCTTCTAAGGATTCCCCCCTAAACTGGATTCTTACTACCTAGGGGAGGGGGGTGGGATGGGGACTGCTTCTTCCTTCCTTACAGTTCCCTTAAAAGTGAAAGTGTAGTCGCTCAGTCTTGTCCAACTCTTTGCAACCCCATGGACTGTAGCCCACCAGGATCCTCTGTCCATGGGATTCTCCAGACAAGAATACTGGAGTGGGTTGCCATGCCCTCCACCAGGCGATCTTCCCAACCCAGGGATCGAACCCAGGTGTCCTTCACTGCAGGTGGATTCTGTACCGACTGAGCTACAAGGGCTGTAGGGAGGCGGAAATTCCTCCTTGTTTAGATGTTGGGCATAGCCTCTCCCCTCCCCACCCCCGCAGTGCTCAGAGAGGCTGGACAGGTAGCCAGGCCTCATGTGCCCTGCAGTCCCCAGGGTGAGGGGCAGCCGAAGACCCAGGGAGAACAGGACGGAGACCCGACTCCAGAGGCACTCTGGGGACCCTGGGGTGAGGAGGATGGGAAGGAGGACATGACCGGGAGAGTAACCTGTCAGGGGCCACCCCAGAACTGTGGCCAGGGCTGCTGCGAGGGTGGAAAGAAAGGCAAGGGGATCGAGCGGTGTTTAGCAGGTGACACTCGGAGTCGATGATTAATTGGGTGTGATGGGAGCTGGGCTGCCCTCCAGGCTCTGGCGGGGTGGCTGGCCGGGGGGTAGGGGGTCATTACCCCGGACACTGAGAGCGGGAGAGAGAGGGGGCAGCAAGGGAGGACACGCCGGGTCTGATAGCTTGGATGCCAGAAGCCAGGGTGCCCAGAGGTGTGGGTACCGGAGAGCAGGCTGGCCTGGGGAGACAGCAGGAGTCAGCTGACTAGAAGGCACGCTTCCCAGGCAACAGGAGTCTGGAGTACAAAGGAGCGTGACAGTGAGTCACCAGGACGGCCTCCTCGGCCTGCATCTCCCCGCCTCCGGGGAACTCCAGTTCCTCTCAGACACAGCCCAGGAATGCTTGGGCTTGCTCACTCATACAAACTCACTTCTTGAACTAGACCTCTGCGGCCCCACGGTTTCCATGGCTCTCCCCTCCTCGCTCCCGCTCACCAGGGACCACCCAGGCTCAGAGCCATGCCTGGGTCCCGATGCCCACCCAAGAATCATGGCTCCAGCTCTGACCCACTGGGGCCAAGGCCCACTGGCAATGGCATCGATGTCTGCATTGGAAAAGCAAATGTTCCACAAGCAGGTAAAGATGAAAACCCACAGCAGGCCAGGTCCTGGCTAGAGCAGGGTTAACACAGCCCGCCCGCCCCCCCCCCCACCCCATCACTACCATCGCCACCACCCCACCATCACCAGGAATGTCCCGAGCACCTCCACACCTGCAGAGGCAAGCCCCATGGACACCCTAGCCCCAGTCCAAGCCTGCCTCCAATCCTACCCCATATTAGCATCTTTCCATAATGACTGACTCTGAGAATATCAGTTTGCTTCAGGGGAAAGCACAATCTCTAGTCCACCCAGACTGGGCAATCTGAAGACATGATCCAAGTAGACAAGGATCAGTACCGAGAGTCTGGATCATCCAGCCTGTAGGCCCAAGCATGATCATTCTGTTAGCACAACCCTCGACTCCCAGGAAGATTCTAACCACTTCTCATCACCTCCAGTGTCCCCAGCTCAGACCCAGCCACTGCTATCTCTTGCCTGGGTTATTGCCACAGCTTCCCAACTGATCCTCCTGTTTCTGCCCTTCAGTTCAGTCTTAACACAGTAGCCTGAATAAACCATTCACCAGGCAGGGCTCTGCTGAAACCTCGTCTTCCCACCTCAGAGTAAAACCCAAGTCCTTCCAAAGCCCTGTGGGCTCAGCCTTAACATGACCACCACCCCTCACAAACCCCGGTGATGCTCTGACCTAGACTCCGGGCTGCTTGTCCTTATTCCCACTGCTCCTCCAGTCCTCAGGCAAAGGACCTTTGCACTTGCTGTTCCCTCAGCCTGGAATATTCTCCCTGCATGTGGCCACCCACCCCCTCTTCAGTCTTTGCTCACAGTCTCAGTGATTACACCATCTCAGATGTCAGCACCTGTATACACACACACACACACACACTTTTACCTCCACACCTGCTTAATTTTTCTCCTCAGTGTTTCTCACATCATAGCTTACTTGTTGATCTTGTTTATGTGTATTTCCACAAAGACCAAAATTTTATCTGTTTAGTTTAGTTCCCTCTGACCCCCCAGTGCCTACAAGAATGCTCAGGACTATGTGTTGAGGTAGATCTGTTGGTCGATTGTGATGGGGGCATGAAACAATAGCTGGGTTCTTTGCAGGAGACCCCCCTGGTTCCCTTACAAATAGACCTGGGCAAGTCTGTCTACTGGACTCCTGAACAGGCCCAAACACGCCTGAGAACTGGATGAACTTAGCTTTCTTCAGACTTCTTTCATCCCAGCCCTACTGGAATGCAGGGAGCAGCTGAACCCCTGAGTGTGAAGGAGCTTGGTGGGGAACATGGCCCCTGAGAGAGCAGAGGGGCCTGGGAGGAAGGCTGGAGAACTTGCATCTCCAAGACACCGCTGAATGTCAATAACAAAGCAATTTGGTAATGAGTGTGAGGTCCTTTGTTCAAGGGGAAACAGTCCAGGGGTGGGAAGAGTGCAGTGTTTCACAGCAGAGAGCCCTCCTCCCCAGGGATTCTGGCAAGAGTAGGTTTATAGAGCCTAGAAGTGAGGACAGGAAACAAGCATGGTTGGCTAGGAGGTCAGTATGTCCTTATAAGGCCAGCAGGTGCTCTTTTCTAGAGTGAGGTAAGCTAAAGCCAAGTTAGAGACTTGTGATTGGTGGTGTGTTAGGTTTCCTTGATGGTGAGGTGTGTCCCATAGATGCTGCCTTAGATCTGTTAGATCTGTGACGTGGGCCTGGCCCCGGGGTCAGCCCCCATTTTGTGAAAACCATGAATTACCTTTACCCACAGGAAGAGGAAAGCAGCTGGCCTGGGAAATACAGAAGACGCGACTGAAGAAAGAGGGGTACCTGGAAAGCTAAGGGAACAGAGAATTGGGGGTGGGGTGGTGAGACTAACAGTGAGTCCTGCCCCTAGGAGTCACCAGGGGAGGCCTGTCAGGGTCGGTGTCCGGGAAATAGTATGAGTGGGAGTGAGGAAGCAAGAGAAGGAGGGAGGAGACTTCCCCACACCACAGGCTGTGAGAGGACCTCTCCTCTGGGCAGAGATACATGAGGGAGAGAGCCTCATATTTATATTCAGGGAGGAGGAAGCCAGTGAAGACGAGCCTGAAGGTACAGGAACTCCAGGACACTCAAAGCTGTGGTAATCCGGGGGAGGCGGGGTGCTTTAGCTCCACCAGGAGATGGCGCAGAAGGAAAAGTCTGGTCCCAGAAGCTTGAGGGACAGAAAGTGGAGGAGTCACCCCTGAGGACCCTTTTAATTTTTTTATATCAGTAGGACCCTTTTTCTTAAAAATAGGGAGCAGGGTCATTCCTGAGGTGGGGGTGGAAGTGTGGGGAGGACCTGAGGAAAGTGCTAGCATTGAACTAGGGAAGCCAAAGGCTTCCCTGTTGGCTCAGACGGTATAGAATCTGCCTGCAATGCAGGAGACCTGGGTTCGATCCCTGGATTGGGAAGATTCCCTGGAGGAGGGCATGGCAACCCACTCCAGTATTCTTGCCTGGAGAATCCCATGGACAGAGGAGCCTGGCGGGCTACAGTCCACAGGGTCACAAAAGAGTGGGACACAACCGAGCGACTAACACACAGAGCAGGAAAGGGAAATGGGAGAAAAAGGGACCACGTCCACGTGAGAGGCTAAAAGCAGCACTGCAGGCAGCTGCCCTGGAAGCCGGGTTGGGTCTCTCCTTGGCCCTGCGATGGACGTGGGCCTGGGCCCTGGGCCTGGGAGGGGGCTGGGAGTGGGGAGAGAGAACCACAGGACCGTGGGGAGGAGACTGAACGTGGCAGGTGCAAGGAGGCAAGGAAATGACGATGCTAGGGAGGCCCCAGAACAGACTGGTGGGAGGCAGGAGAGTCAGGGGACGGTGACAGGCGGGGCTCAGACCACACTTTAGAGCCGGGACGACAAGGTCCACGCTGTAGGGAGGGGCGCGGCACGGATTGATGACGTAGAGAGAGGCTCGCTGACCCCGACGCCGAGGGGTCCACGACGGTGGCGAAGTCAGAGGGACACAGGCCAGAAGTCCTCAGAGTTTGTGGGACGACAGGCAGGGGGAGGCAGCCATCAGGCACGCGGCGGACGGCGGGGAAGCCACGGAGAGCTGCCTCCAGGTATCCATCCGCCCCTTCCTCTTCAGCAACAGGAGTTGGGTTCTTTAGCTGGAACCGTTGTCACCCAGAGTTTTTAAAACCACATTGCCCGTTCCAGCTGGCAGCTTGGAGTGGCCAAGCGACCATTCCGGGGTCCTTCTGGGAGCCGACCTGGGACTCCATGGTGTTGACTGAAACTGACCGCGGCAAGCTGGGCCACGAGGACAAAAGGCAACGCACCAGAGGAGACTCAGTCTGCGTCCTAACTCTTCATGAAGCCAACTTACCCACCCTGGACCGCCTACCTCTGAGAATTCTTTGACTTACTAAAATCGTATGTTATTTTAAGCTTTTTGTCAGCAGAGAAACTAATCCAGAACGTTACTGATAGTGTGTGAAGAGCAACCCAGATTTCAAAGGACTGTTTTCTAGAGGAGGGTAAATATGCAGCAGCCAATAAACAGCAATAAGAAGTTACAAGAATATCAGCAATGGTTTCCAGGCCTGAAATAAACTGTATGTGTGAGGGAAAACAGCCTCCCTCAGAGGGGCACTGGGCAGTTGCATCCTTCCTTAGCTGAAATGAGAAGAAGAGAGAGATTTGGACAAGAGCTACAAGCCTTGTGGGATGGAACAGGGTTTCTAAAAGGCAAAGCTGAGAGGCCTGAGAAGGAGCCAGCAGTGAGGAGTTGGGAGGCCTCAGGGCAGAGCTTGTGGGCTGAACCACAAGCTGTACTGAGGGCAGAGGTCAACAGTGGAACCCCGGGGGTGGAGGGGTGGCAGTTAGCCAGGCTTCCATTTTTTCAGAAGCGTTTAGCCCATCTCCTGCCGAACTTGTTGGGGGAGACTGGGCTTCCTTCCTGCAGCCCTCCTTGTGGTAGAAAGATGGGCAGGAAGCCAGGCCAGGGTGGGGAGGGCAGAGGGCACTGGTGTGGGGGGCGGGTTGCCTAGCACCACGGGAGGGAGGAGCACAGCCCTCAGCTGAGAGGTCCTGAGGGTGGTGTTGGAAAAGACTCTTGAGAGTCCCTTGGACAGCAAGGGGATCCAACCAGTCCATCCTAAAGGAAATCGGGCCTGAGTATTCACTGGAAGGACTAATGCTGAAGCTGAAACTCCAATACTTTGGCCACCTGATGTGAAGAACTGACTAATTGGAAAAGACCCTGATGCTTTGAAAGATTGGAGGTGGGAGGAGAAGGGGATGACAGAGGATGAGATGGTTGGATGGCATCACTGAATCAATGGACATGCGTTTGAGTAAACTCCAGGAGTTGGTGATGGACAGGGAGTCCTGGCGTACTGCAGTCCATGGGGTCGCAGAGAGTGGGACACAACTGAGCAACTGAACTGAACGGAACTGAACTGAGGGCGGGGCCTCTGTTTCCCACTTTCTTTCCTTGACTGCTTTAGTCCAATACTTTCACTGTGTGTTTCTAGCCCAACTTCTGTATTAACTTCAGAGAACTCTATGTCACTATTATGAAGGGCTGACCCTTAAACAGGTTTGAAAATGTAAACTCTGGGCAAGTGTTTGGGTCTTGAAGAGGGCTGTTTCATAGGAGGCAGCCTGATTAAACAACAAAAAACAAAGCCTGCCAGGCCTCTAAAGAAGGCCAGTGCAAAACTAACCTGAGGGAGACCCTGGGAGGAATGGTGGCGGGAGAGGAACTTGGAACTGTTCATTATAAAGGAGCAGCCACAGGGGTCAAAGCCTGAAGAGAGACTTGTCCCTGAGTGAAAGGCAGGGCCGCACCTGAGAAGGGGAGCTGTGTTCCCGGAGAGGACTTCACACAGGAGCTGGGCACTTGTGCAGTCATACATCTGTTAACCCAGTCACTTGGCAGACCCAGGACAAAGTCCAGAAGTCAGTTTCAGGGATTTAGCACTGGGTTGGCTGGATTTGCAGCCAGGAATGCTTGCTGTTATTCTTGCTGTTGACAGACACTCTTGAGCTGATGTTGCCTCAAGCCTTCCCCACCCCCACCCTGCCCAGGGTGAGACCTGGGCAGAGGGCTCGGGTGGGATGGGTTTTGTGGCTTCCAGCTGTGAGGAGGGGCAGCTAGCAGAGGTCAAGGATCAGACAGGGCCTGACAGATTATGTGGAAACTGGTAGCCATGGCCACTGTCCTGAAACTCATACCCTTCTTCCTTCTATTAACCCCATCTGGAGGGATTTAGCCATGCTGCCAGCAACAGTTGCCCAGACCCATGGCTGTGATGCCTGTGAGGAGTGAATGGCCTCTTTCCCAGGGACCCTGGGCCCTAGAGCGGGTCTTACTGAAATCAGCTCTGCAGTATAATCAAAACAAAGACAAAAGCCTGATGCTCAGGCCACACCCCCAAATCAATCAAGTCAGAATCTCCAGGACCAGGAGCCACCCAGTGGATTGTCTAGCTCTCCAGATAACTGCAGTGTGTAGCCAGAGTTAGAACCGTGCACTTGGCCTCTGGTTCAGACAGAAAGCTGTGTGACTTCGGGCAATTTATCAACCTGGAGTTAGTTTTCTTTGTGACATTCAGCACTACCTTATGGGTCCTTGTGAGGGTAGAGAGTGCTTAGGCAGGGCCTGGCATGTCGTCATTCTTTGCTAACCACTAGCTACTATTATTGGGCTTCACCAGTGGCTCAGCTGTAAAGAATTCACCTGCAGTACAAGAGACGGTGGTTTGATCCCTGGGTTGGGAAGATCCCTGGAGGAGGAAATGGCAACCCACTGCAATATTCTTGCCTGGAAAATCCCAGGGACAGGGAAGCCTAGTGGGCTATAGTCCATGTGGTCACAAAGAGTCGGCCATGATTGAGCAACTGAACACACACACACACACACACACACACACACACAGCCACTATTATTAATGCTAGTTGGGATTCAGACTGCAAAGCCATCCTGAGAAGTGATGGTTAGCCTCTTTGGCTCTTTGGGAATTTGTCAAATCTCACCCTCTTAAATCGTGTCATGGTTTGTAGAGGTGGGGGTGGGTCAGGTTCTGTGGTGCTCATAGATGATCACATTCTGGTAGTTTCTAAACAGAATAGGAGGGAAAACCAAGTCCATTATGCCTAAAAATGAGAAACTACCTTTCCAGGAAATCATCATCTCCATTTCACTTTTTTAATTCTACCTTTGGAGGGAGGGAGTAGGTGGGTAACAGTTCCATTAAGATATAATTCTCATACCATATGATTCACCCACTTGAAGTGCACAACTCGGTAGTCTTTAGTACATTCATGGAGTTGCATATTCTCATTGCTGTTGTTTTGTTTTCACAAAACCATTTTCCGAGGACTTGTTCAGTTCCTGTGCTATCTAGTGATCCTGGTCTGGTCTTGGAAGAATGTTGTTAATCCATTAATGGCTCATTACAAACTTCAGCTTGCCTGGTATGGATGGCTCCTCAAAATGGGACTTTTTGAGCGTAATTCAAGTTATTTTCAAGTTCCTATGAGAGAAATCATATGGGAGAAGCTCAGGCACCAGCAGCGTGGGGTCCAGCAAGCAAAGCTGTCCCCTTGGCAGCCAGCCTAGGGAGGAGACAGACAGGAGAGGCTGGGATGGGGTGCATGGTCCTTCTAAAGAGTGGGGGTGGTGGGTAATGAGAGCGTTAGCCTCCCCTGGCTCATGTCTCACTAGGGTTGGCTAAGAGACCTCTTCTTGTCCCACAAGTAGTAGGACAGGCTCTAGCATCTTCTAGGCTTGAAGCATGTGGGGAAGGTTGGTGCTCCCAGAATTCTCAGACGGAAGCAGTCGGTGAAGATACACGTATGTCTTAGAAGGTAACTGAAGTGGAGACTCCCCCTTTCAGCTGCAGGGCTCTCCATTCAGGTGGAGTCCTGAATGCTCCCCATCTGTCTGTAGGGGTATCCCCTAATCCTTTTGTTTTATTTAGTGTCAGAGATAATATTTCCCTGAGCACTGTCTCAGCCCCCAATTTCTACAGTTTTAGCCAACCCTTCTTTTTCCACCATCATCTTGGGTAGTTTTCAGAAGTGCATTGTTTGTATAAACACATAAACACACCAACTAACATTTTATGCTCTGTAATCTCCAAACACAACTCTCAGGTCTCCACACCATGAATATTTCCAGACTCCTGGCTGGAGACAGAGCCATAACAAAGAATTGCAAGTAGTAAAAAAGAAGGCTTATGACTAGCTAGATGGCGCCAAGGATTCTGTCTCCCTGAGAAGGTCAAGTTTGCTTCAAATCAGTGCTTCCATAACTTTTCAAAAGAAGACCCTATTTTTTTGTGTGTGTGATGTGGAGAATGTTCTAATTTCATTCTCTAACATTTAGCTGTCCAGTTTTCCCAGCACCACTTTTTGAAGAGACTGTCTTTTTCTCCATTGTATATTCTTGCCTCCTTTGTCAGAGATAAATGACCACAGGTGCGTGGGTTCATTTATGGGCTTTCTCTCCTGTTCCATTGATCTCTGTGTCTGTTTTTGTGCCAGTTCCATGGATAACCAACAAGGATCTACTATATATCACAGGCAACTCTGATAAATATTTTGTAATAACCCATAAGGGAAAAGAATCTGAATCACTGTGCTAAATACAACACTGTAAACCAAATATACTTCAATTTTTTTAAAAAAAGAAGCACCTGTTTAAAAATGCAAGTTCCAGAAGCCACCCCCAACCCCCTAAAGCAGAATCTCCAGAAGTAAGGAAAGATATTTCTACAAGTGCCTCCAGGCCAATCTTATCTTAGGAAAGCAGGTTTTCCCTTTTTTTTTTTTTTTTTTTTTAATGCAGATACCTCCTAGAGATTCACTGTAATGGGGGTGGGGGTGATGTGGCAGCTGGTGGAACCAGGGTGAGCTGATGTTTTGAACACAGTGGCTCTGATGCTTCATCTACTGAGAATCACTGCTGACCTTCAAGCATACTTGACCCTATTCTTACCACTTTGATCAAAAAAGCTAAGCTTCAACTGGGCTTTGTAATGACGATTTCAATCAGATTTTCTCCCTTTTGGGTAAGATATGTTTGTCACCATTATCACCTTTATCACCATTATTTAAAAACAAAACATAACAAAAACAAAGAAAATCTCTGCTTTTGGAGCAGTCCTGTGGGTACTGGCCCTCACGTGGCCCTCTCAACAACCCACCAAAATTAGTTCTGTTGTTGCCCCACTTTACAGATGAGAAAATAGTTTGCTTAAGACTGTCGAGCTGCTAATGAGTAGTGAAGCCATTCTCAGCAAATCCCAGACTCTCCCCAGATGCTGCACCCCTGTGCTCAGCTTGCCGGAACACGCCCACAGCGCAGGATGGTTCTGAGCCAAGCAGCCTCCTTGTGGAACCAGTTTTCCAAGTTGAAAATGAGGCTCCACCCTGAAGCACACACACCTGCTCTGCCAGGCCAGCCATGGTGGGCTGTGTTGGGAGCACCTTTAGGTCAATCATTCCCGGTTGATGGTGCTTCAGAATCACCTGGTGAAAGTGAAAGTGAAGTTGCTCAGTCGTGTCCGACTCTTTGCGACCCCATGGAGTGTGGGTAACCAGGCTCCTCCATCCATGGAGTTTTCCAGGCAAGAATACTAGAGTGAGTTGCCATTTCCTTCTCCAGGGGATCTTCCCGACCCAGGAATTGAACCCAGGTCTCCCACATTGCGGGCAGATGCTTTACTGTCTGAGGCACCAGGGAAGCCCTGGGGAAGGTGTTAAACAGGTACCTAGGTTCTGCATCCTCAGAGGCTTTAACTCAGGTCTAGGGTGCAGCCCGGGAGTCTATGAGTATAGGCAATGCCTCTGACACAAGTAATTGGAGGGCTAGGATGAAAAAAGAAAATAGATGGGGGGAGGGAAAAAGGAAGGAAAGAAAGTAGAAAACAGGGCCCCGGGTGAGCAGTCAGCCTTGGCAGAAGGCTAAGAAATGCCCCGTGGAGAGGAGGCGTGGGGCGGCTGCAGCCTAAATGACTTCTCTCTCCCTCCACACCTGGATACTCTCCACTCCTTCAAGCTCAGGTTCCCAGGTCACACCTCCTCGGTGCTGTCTTTTTCCGTGACTCCAGAAAGAGTTAAGGAGGCCCCCTCAGGAATGCACAGCCTTTAAAGCTAGGCACTCATGCTTTTTCCTTATCATGTTGGCTCAAGTGGTGGTTTTCACTGCTTAATGCTTTGTGGCTGAATTAATCACCCTGCGGGGGTGAAGCCACAGCTCCAGGCTGCTGTCTGCAGAGCAGCCGCCGGGGAGCTGGAGGAGACCCAGCTGGCGAGCAGAGCCCAGGTGGGCCTGAGCAGATGTTCAGTCAGTTCGGTCGTTCAGTCATGTCCGACTCTTTGCGACCCCCTGGACTGCAGCACGCCAGGCTGCCCTGTCCATCACCATCTCCCGGATGCTCAGAGACTGACAAGAGCTGGGAGTGCTCCACAAGTGAAATGCCCACATCCCCCACACTCACACACAAGCCACAACTCTGGGCCCCTTTCCTGAACTGCCAGCGGTGCCCAGTGGTAGGCTCAGGATCCAGGATGCCAGTGGGTTTCATCCAGCTTGTCAAGCCCCAGCCAGAGGGCAGCAGCTGCCTGGAGGGCCCTGAGGTCACCCTGGAGGCAGCATCAGTCTCCCTGGGAAAGAACACTGAGAATGATTAGTAATGTCTGCCTGGGGCCCAGGCGGGACTTGTTCGCCAGCTGCGTTAGCTTCCTGGGACTCCGGCAACCAACCAGCACAACCTCGGTGGCTTAGAACTACAGAAATTTATTCTCTCACCCTTCTGGAGGCCAGAACTCTGAAATCAGTCTCACTAACTGGTCTCACTGATTGGGTCAAAATCAAGACGTTGGTAGGACTGTGCTTCCTCCAAAGGCTCTTGGGAGAATCCTTCCTGCCTCTTCTGGCTGCTGGGAGCCCACGTGTCCCATGGCTCATGGCAGCATCGCTCCAATCGCTGCTCCCAGCCTCTCACTGCCTTCCTCCAGGGCGTCAGACCGCCCTCTCTTCTCTTTCATAAGGATACAAGTCATGGCATTGAGTACCCACCCCATGGACTGCAAGGAGATCCAACCAGTCCATCCTAGAGGAATTCAGTCCTGAGTATTTATTGGAAGGACTGATGCTAAAGCTGAAACTCCACTTCTTTCGCCACCTGATGCGAAGAAGTGACTCAGTTGAAAAGACCCTGATGCTGGGAAAGATTGAAGGTGGGAGGAGAAGGGGACAACAGAGGATGAGATGGTTGGATGGAATCACTGACGCAATGGATATGAGTTTGAACGAGCTCCGGGAGTTGGTGATGGACAGGGAGCCCTGGCAGTCCATGGGGTCGCAGAGAGTAGGATACGACTGAGCGACTGAACTGAAATGAACCCACCCCGAATCCAGGATGACCTCATCTCAAGCTTCTTAGCAATTCTATCTGCCAAAACCCAATGGTTGGGACCCCCTTACCAGTGGTTGGGACCTGGACCTATTTGGAGGCAGGAAGCAGCATGCCTTCAGCACACTCCCCCAGACTCGTACTAAATCAGTGTCGGTAATGAAGTACCGCCTCCTGCCTTTGTGCCCCACCTCCCACAGCCTTGCTCACACCTTTCAAAACCTGATGCTGCTGAGCCTCTCCTCTCCCCAGGAACACACGTGCCCATCCAGCAGGGGATGCCGAGAACCGAGAGGCAGGGAGACTGCCGCTCCAACAAGGATGGTAGAATGAGTGCCAGGCCCTCTCCAAATGTCCGCAGGAGATCACGAAGCCGGGTCTCCCCCAGGGTGTACCAGATGCAGAACCCAGTATATGAGTGTGGGTCAAGGCTGTGGGCAGGTTGCCCTCATGCCCCTGACTCATGCCACCCCCGTGACCATCATGCTCCACCCATCTAAGCATCTCTGGCTCAAAGGTCACCCACATCCTGAAAGGCAGTTGCGGTGAATATCAGGCCACCGAAGACCTGCTCCAAATTCCCCTCTACCGCTCTGTGCGCAGGCTGACCTTGAGCTGCTCCTTTCACTCCCCTGAACCTCACTGTAAAACCAGGTCGATAACAATACCTGAGTGAGTGACAGAAAGTCACTCAGTCATGTCTGACTCTTTACGGCCCCGTGGACTCTACAGTCCGTGGAATTCTCCAGGCCAGAATACTGGAGTGGGTAGCCGTTCCCTTCTCCAGGGGATCTTCCCAACCCAGGGATCAAACCCAGGTCTCCCACATGGCAGGCGGATTCTTTACCAGCTGAGCCACTTAACTCCTTTCTCCAGCCAGACCAGGTGTCATCTCCTCCCTCACAGGCCAGATGGGCTGAATGAGTAAGTGTGAAGGTTCCAGGCCCACAGGAGGGCTTCCATAAACTTTTTAATTTATTTTTTTAAACTGAGTAAAAGTATCTGACAGCACAGCAGGTGCATCATTGTGGGCTCACCAGGTTTGTACACACTCCTGTCTTTAACCAGCACCTGCACGTTGGTAATGCCTAAATCTCTCCTCCCACACATCTGACCCGCTGGCCCGTATCTCAGTGTTTCCATGGTCAGACTCTGCCTGCCCCACGCCTCAGCTGCTCCTCGTCCTGGGTCTTCAACTGCCATGAGTAGCCACCCAACCCGACACCTAACAGGCGTCTCTCCTTTATCCCCATGTCAGCCAGCAAGTGTCATGGGTCCTTCCCCCTTCACATGCCTCGAATCTCTCTCCACCTCTGTGTCTACCATGTCCTCACATAAAGTCACAGCGTTTCTCAACTGAAACAATGAAACTGCTTCCCTTTTTGGTCCCTTCCCTGCGCAGTGTTATGTTGACAAGGCTGATTTTTTTTTTTTTTTTCTTTTGGCTGTGGTGCAAAGCATGTGGAATCTTAGCTCACCACCACGAATCAAAGCCATGCCCCCTGCCGTGGAAGTAGAGTCCGAACCACTGGACCGCCAGGAAATGCCAAGGCTGACATTTTTTAAATGCATATCTAATCACGTGCCAGGACTGCACAGGTCTTTTAGGCCAAAGACTACCCTCTCCAGGGTGGCCGCAAGGTCCACCAGGTGACCAACCACCCTCCAGCCGCGCTCCCACGGGCCCCTAAACCAGGGCCCTGTGCAGCTGCTGGAGTTCCCCAACCACGTGGCCCAGCCCCTCTCATTTCTCCGTGCCTTTGCAGTTCCTGCTCGCTTTCCTGGGAACATTCTTTTTTCCCTTCCTCACATTATTAACCCTTCCTCAGCCTTCAAGACTCAGGTCCTTCAGAAAGCTTTCTTCAGTCTTCCCTCTTCCAGCCCCCATAGCATCTTGCCTTATGTCTCTCACAACACCTACACATTGCATCATAAATGCCTATTACTTATCTCTCCACCCCATAACCCACACCCCCCCAACGCCCTGCCCCAGACTGTGAGCTCCTTGAAGTCTGGGTCTGTGTCTCTTCTCTCTGTATTTCCAGCACCTTCCATAGTGCCTGCCAATACTGCCTTAATCAACATGTGTTGAATGGCAAAGACAGAGCAGCTTGATAATAAGAGATGTATCTGGTTGACTCTTTTTTTATTCATGTTTTTTGTTTGTTTATAGCACCCCATATTGGAGGAGATTTCTATGCATGAGAAAATTCCTTTGTTTAGTAAATCACACAAAAATCCAACAGAAATTGTGAAAATTCTGAAAGACGACATGGTCGTTTTAGAAAAGCAAGACAAAAAGACAAACAAGGTATGAGCTAAAGCAGTAACATTATTATTATAATATGTATATTCTGAATCCAAAAACCAGTGTGAGGGCTTAATGATAAATCCTAAATAGGGTCTGTGATACACACATAGCATCTCTACAAATGCATCCAAAATTTTAAAGCTTTTCCCCAGCTTTACTGATATATAATTGACATGTAATCGCTTGATTCTTATATAAAATAAAATACCATATTATCCAATGAACAAGATAATAAGCAACAGTCTTAATGTTTTGTTGAAACATACCAAGGTGTTTGTGTGGCCATTTCTTCCAAGGGCTTAACACAAATTCCAACACAGTGAAGGTCTTTTGCTAGGTGACTGGGCTAACAGTCCTCTATAGAACTTGTATTAAATGGTGGCCAGCATTTGACATAAGAATCCCTGTTGAAAGCAGCATGCCCCAGGGGAGCCAAGCTTGTGATAGAATCTAGATCACTATCAGTTCAAGATTAAATTTCCTGAGTAAGCCTGATGATACGCACATCCTGTGTGGTTGATTAAAGATTTGTTTTTGGATAGCAGATGACAAGGATCACAGTCTATGCGAAGGCTGAGCAGTCTATTAAAGAGATGAAGCCTGCTCCATCTCTATGCAAATGTGGGTCACAGCCTCCTCTACATAAATCCTACACCCCAGGGAGGCCGCATCTTCCCTTTCTCCAGATCCACCAGGCACCTTCCCATACCTCTGCCATTTTCTCCATCTGGCAGGCCCTCCCCCTCTATTCCTACCCAACAATACCCTGTCCGTATGTCCAGGCCCAAGTCATTGAGATAGAGATAACAATCCCCGTTATCCCTTTCTTCCACATTGAACTTTCGGCTGGACACTTGGCCACTTGGCTATAGACTACATTTCCCAGCCTCCTTTGTAAGTAGATGTGGCCAATGGCCAAGTTCTGGCCACCAGGACAGGTGAGTAACTCTGGGTCTGTGTCTTAAAGCATCTCTGCGTTCCTCCAACGTCTCTCTGCCCTTGCCACGAGGAGGGAAATCGATGCGGCCATGACCAAGCGTCAACCCTGCAGCTAAAGACAGGACATGACAGAGCAGCAAAGAAATGCAACGGGAGAGAGCACAGCGGTCCCTGCATGACCCTGCAACGAGCCATCCCACCCGCCCAGCACCGCCTGCATCTGCACTGCTGCGGGACAGGAAATAAAATTGCATCTGAAGATGGACCTTAGACAGACCACTGTTTCGGGATCTCTGCGCTATAGCTGATTTAGCCGCCGTCTCCTCTAGAAAGGCCTCCCTGAGAGCTCTCTGAAGTCCTGCCATGACTCTGGTGGGAAGAGCCATAGAGCATCACCCAAGTGCCATTACAGCCACCTCCGTGCATGTTATGTGTCACTCTTGGACTGGAAGATCCTGGAGGGCAAAGGCTACACCGACTTCATCTTTGATGTCCCCAGAGCAGTCAGCACAGTGTCCTTACACGGAAGCTGTGTTTGTTGAAGAAGCAAGTGAATACACAGGGCTGCCCACTCAGATGCTGATTTTAGAAAAGAAACAAAGATAGCAGCAGCGGAGTTGGCACACAACACACTTCCAGAGAAACCAGAAAGAACGCGGCTGGCAAATAAGAGGCCTGCGGTGCCAAGCTGGGAATAGCTATTCTCCAAAAATAAACGCATCGTGGTCACAAAGCCCGAAGAGACTGCACTGCACAAACACAGATGGTGCCGCAGCCCTGGGGCAGGCCCTCCCTTCCGCCCCGTGACCGCGCCGCCCCCGGGAGACCGAGGTGGGCCTGGCCCCGTGCTCTCCAGACCTGGGCAACCACTTCTGCAAACCAGGCCCCTCCCGCTGGGCACTTGATGTGGTACCCAGTGAGAGAGGTGCCAACACTGTCCGCCGGGACCATGGCAGTGCAGGAAGGGGACAGGGTTTCCAGGCCATCAGGAAAACAGTCATGAGGGTATGAGGTCTGGGGGGCCAGACTGCTGACTGTGAATCCCAAATCAGCCACTTACCCTGTGCAGCCTTGCACAGGGAGCCTAACATCTCTGCACCCCATCCTTCCTCACCTGTGAAACAGAGATGCTAACAGTACCTCCTTCCCGGGTTGCTACAGGATTGAGTGAGCTCACACACGAAGGCACCCAGGACAGGGCCCGCCACACGGGCCGTGGCAGATGCTGTCATGAGCCTCGTCCTTGTCTTTGGTCGTCACCCTCAGAGGGAGCTCACAGCACAGGACCCTTTGTGCCGCAGGTAGAAGCAGCACAGAAGGCCTGGTTTCCAGACTAAACGCGCTGAGGCTCAAGGGGATGATGTAACTTGCCAGGGGTCACTAGGAATAGAAGGCAGGACCCCGACTGCCCCTCTGGTCGCCCAACTCTCAATCATGTGCTAACGGGGAACTCTGCAGCCTCCAGGTGGGGACTTCTGCTGCTTCCAGAAGGGTTCCTGGGCCTCAGGCGGGAGCAGCCTCGGGAGCTATGAGCTAACGGGAGACAGTCGCTCCCTCCTTTTTGAGGGGCCTCTCGGGAGTCCGGGTGAGGAGCCGGACCTCTCTGCTTGCGGCCCACCCCCCAGCAGCCTCCTGACCCACCCAGGGCCGTGGAGAGCCGAGCCTTCTCTGCAGGCTGCCTGGGGGTGGGGAGGCCCCAGGAAGAAGTTTGGGTGTTTGCTGATAAAAATAGATGGAGGTCTGTGAGGGGACCAGAAAGTCTCAGATGACACTGTGAGCGAATCTGTAGAAAGGAAAGGGTGAATGAGGAAGTACAAAATGAGAAAACAGAAAAAAAAAAAAAATGTGCTCAGGCTGTGTAGGAGCACAGGTGCTTCCTGTGAAGTCCTGGCTGAGCCTCTAAGCCGAGGTGACCCAGATAAAGCCAGACTCTGAGTGTGTGTGTGGTGGGGGGGGGCGGGGGAGCGGACAGGTGGCATCGATGCAGACACAGCAGGCGACAGAGAGAGACAGGAAGGGTCAAGGAGCCATGCACGGAGACAAGAAAGGATGGGAGGAGAGGGGAGAGGAGACGGGCATCACAGAGAGAGGCTGAGACAGGAGAAGAGAGGGCCTAGAGCCATGCTCGGAGTGCTTCCCTCAGCAGCTGAACAGGACGAGACTTCTCCCTGAGAGGGCGCTCTCTTTCAGGAACGTGCTGGAACATTGACCAGTACGCCAGCCCCGCTTCCTGGCTAACCTCCTCCCCGTTGTCTCTTCCTGATTTGCTAAGAGCCGCCCCACTCTTCCCTGAGGTCTGTTTCTCCCCGGAAAGCCGAAGACCTCATCACGGCCCCCCTCTCATCCAACTCCGTGCTCGGGGCAGGGGCAGCCCGGTGGTCCAGCGTGGCCCGGACGGCCTCTGAGAAGAGGTCACACGTGTTCCCCGCCCCAGTTTGGAGTATCGTCGTGTGACCACCAAGGTCCAGAAACCCGCAGGCCCAGGGTCAAGGCCCGGCAGTGGTGGAGAGGCCCAGCAGCCCCCTCCGTCTCCAGGGACAGCCCTCCCATCCCTCGGACAGAGCAGGCACAAAAGTGACCAGAGACCACAGCTCTGGAGAGCCCCGTCTGTCCTTGTAGAGGCGGCGGGTGCGCTCCACGCCGGCAGTCCCCGCCTGTGGTTGTCCAGCGCCCACACCCCACACCTCGGCTGCCAGCCCCCCAGGCCTCCTGTGGCTTGGCACCTCCACGCTCGACCCCTGTGCACTTCCTTCCAGGTCAGGCAAGACTCCAGGCCACGTTCCTCCCCCCGCTCTTGTCTCCACTTCCCGAGAAATCTGAGCCAAACACCCTCCTTGGGAAGCAAACTCCTGTTATCTGCTTTCAGATGCAGATTTCAGGTTCCACGCCCTTCCTGCCCGTGAACCTGACCCCGGAGCAGGGTCAGTAGGACAGGCCTGGGGTTCCCTGCACCCCAGCAGCTCAGCCCGAAACCTGGTCTCAGGGCCATCCACACCAAGATCTGTGGTCCCAGCCGGTCTGCCACATAGCAGGTGCCTAATGAGGATTCCTAGATGGATGGCTTTCGATCTCTGATTACTGGAACCTCTTTCAGGGACTACCCTGGCAGTCCAGTAGTTAAGCCTTTGCCTTCCAGTGTAGGGGGTACAGGTTCAGTCCTTGGTCGGGGAACGAAGATCCCACATGCCTCACAGCCAAAACACCAAAATATAATACAGAAGCCATATGGTAACAAATTCAATAAATATGTTAAAAACAGTCCACATCAAAAAACCTTTCAGACTGACGCTGGTGCAGCTCGGCCTCCTCCTCTGTTTCCGCTGCAGGCACAGGGGCCACAGGAACCCCTTTTTGGTCCCCCAGATGGCAGAGGTCAGAGGACTGCAGACCCTGAGGTGTTTCTGAGCCATCCCCCAAAGCAGGTGTATCAGTTTCCTGCGGCTGCCGTATTAAGTCACCGTAAACTGGGTCTCTTCAAACAATAGAAATTTATTCCCTCGTGGTTCTGGAAACCAGAATTCTGATCTCAGTATCCCTGGGCTGAAATCAAGGAATGGGGAGTGGTTTTCCCTCCAGGGACTCTAAGGAAGGAAAGAACCCGTTTCTTGCCTCTTCCAGCTTCCAGTAGCAATCACGGACTTGTGGCTGTGGCAATCCAATCTCTCACCTCCGCGGTCACATCGCCTCCTCTCTCTGTGTGTCAAATCTCCCTCTGCCTCCCTCTTCAAAGGATACATGTGATTGTGTTTGGAGCCCACCTGGATAATCCAAGATAATCTTCCTGTCTTGAGATCCTTAACCACATCTGGGCTAAATTTAACTTAATCGCATCTGGATTATGACAGTGTGTGTCTGGGTATGCTCAGTCATGTCCAACTCTTTGCGACCCCATGGACTGTAGTCCACCAGGCTCCTCTGCCCATGGGATTTTCCTGGCAAGAATACTGGAGTGGGTTGCCATTTCCTTCTCCAGAGGATCTTCCCAACCCAGGGATGGAACCTGCATCTCCTGCATTGGCAGGTGGATTCTTTATCACTGGTGCCACCTGGGAAGTGACATTTACAAGGTGAATATAAGGAAGGTAACATTCACAAGTTGTGAGGATGAAGACCTACATATATTGGAGAGGGGGGGGGCATTATTTATTTGAACACACCTGGCAATGCAAGAACTCTGGATGCAGGAAGATCTAAATCTTCCCCATCCCTAAATCCACACCCTCCTCCCACCCCCGCTGCAGCCACCTTGGAGAATCAGCCTTACTTGAGTGACTGAAGATGGAGATGGTGACATGGAGGAAGCAGCACGGGGCTGACAGTCATGGCCTGGAGTGTCACTTTGCCCCTTGCTCCGAGCTGTGACTTGAACAAGTTGCTTCATTGATCCAAACATGTGCTGAATGTCTTCTGTGTGCCAGGCACCATGATAGGCCTGAAGTCCCTGCAAAATGGAGGAAATGTTGTGTTTAGTATTATGCTAATGTATGGACAGTGCCTGGAATTCATGGTAAGCACTCAATAAATTCCAGGATGCTCTGTGGTGACCTACATGGGAAGGAAATCCAAAACAAGAGGGGATACGTGTGCATCTATAGCTGATTCACTTTGCCATACAGCAGAAACTAACACAATATTGTAAAGCAACTCTACTCCAACAGCAATGAATTTAAAAATAAATAAATTCTAGCTATTACTATTATCCAAAGTAGGCATCCATGGTATCCGTAGTAGTATCCATAGTAGGTGTTCAGTAGGTGGGATTATTTTTAACACCCAGCCCAGACAGGCATGGAAAAACCAGGACAAAAGAGAATTGTGGAGGACAACAGGAAAAAAAGAGTTCCTCCATATCTTGTTTGATTTTCACAATCCTTTGTGAGTTGGGTGATCATTTATTTACCGAGGAAAAAGTAAAGCTCAGAAAGTTGAGATCCAACACATATAGTTGATGCTCACCACATATCCATGTATATCCCCCAATTTCCCAACTCCCCTATAGCTAGACCGGCCATGTGACCACTTCTGTCCAGTGGACTGAGAACAAAAGTGACAAGTGTCACTAGCAGGATAAAGCAGAGAAAGTGCCCCCGAACATCCCCTCAGCCCTCCCTTCCCCTGCCATGGTCCCCATAGAGTTCTCAGGCCAAGACAGCATAGCCATAAGGATGAAACAACACAGACCCCCAGGGCACTGCCGGAGAGCAGGCTGATCTGCAGAGCACTTCACAAAGCAAGTGAAAGAACAAAAGCAAAATACAGAACTTGTGTGTGTTGAGCTGCTGAGGCTTGATATTTGTTTGTGATCGCAACATAGCCTGTCCCTGACTTACTCAAAATCCAGGTCTTCTGACGGGGTGTTTCTCCACCATCCTTTCTCAACCAAGCTTCTGAAAGGGGTTGTCTACACTAACAGTCTTTACTTTCACACCTGCCACTTCCCTTTTACCCTCTGGTCAGCCTCTGCCCTGCCAATCTGTCTACTGAATTTGCCCTGTGACCACCAGACTGTCAAAGCCAATAGACAGCATTCTTTTTTTTTTTTTCTTCATAACAAATTTCTGAGGAGTATGACTGCTGAAATATTTTCCTCCCTTGGTTACTCTAATAGAAAACCTAATCCAAGCTGCCTAAAACAAATACAGTTCATTACATCACATAGGAAGAGGCTCGGTGGAAGAGTGGATTCCAGAGATGGCTGTGAGAGTAGATCACCAGTGTCACCAAGGATTCCAGTTCTTTCCTTTTCTCCTCTTCACCAGCTTTTGCACGTGGACTTGCTCCTTGGGCTGGGTTTCCTTAAGATCACAAGATAGTTGCAAATTATTCCTGGTATCCCATACAGACTGGACAAAATCTAGAGGTCAAACAGAATCTCATCCTTGCCTCTGTCTTTAGAATAGGAAGCCTTTCCCAGAAACCCTTTAGAACTCTTCCTCTTATGTTTCATTGGTCAGGATGGGTCACATGTCCATTCCTAAACCAATCACTGACAAGGGGAATTAGGGTTACCACCACTGGCTTCCACTCTCTAGATCCACTCTCCAGAACAGAAGGGCCCACATACTTATGTCAAGGAGGATAGAGGGACAGACCTTTCTTAGTGTCCTCTCCTGGATCCTCTTCCTCTGAAGATATCTTGGGTTTTTACTTCCCTGGGGGTTTTATGCCCAGACTTCTGGTCCTACTCCACAGCCTCTCCCCAACAATCTCATTCATCCCTACTGTTTAAATTTCCATATATACACGTATATATCCAGGAGTCTGAATCTAACCTCCTGCTCTGAACCCTCCCTTGAGCTCTGGACTCAAATATAAAAACTGTTTGCTACACAAGGATCCTCAAACTCATTGTGTCTAAAAGAGAACTGATCTAGACCTTCTCACACCAACTTCCTCAAAGTCGTTCTTCTTGGGTCTAAGGTTCAAGTTGGTGGCATCACCTTCCACTCTCCACTGCTCCTTCCGCCACATTGGATTAGTCCTCAAACCCCAGGGCTCCAGCCTGAAACCACAGATCCATTCCTCCTCCCCATCCTCACAGCTGCTGCCTGGGTTCAGGACTCATGTTTCTTTCCTGATGCATCACAGTAGTCTCCTGGCTGGCCTCATTGCTCCAGCCTGGAGGCCCTCAATCCACTTAGCACTGCCTCCTGAGCAATGGCATTGTGCCCCTTCTAGTCCCCACCCCCAGCTTCTGAACACACCTGCTCGGCCTTCCAAGGGTACATCCTGCCCCTGCTGCTCTTTTGTCTGCATCCCGACAACACCACCCTTCCATGTGATGCCGCCACTCTGGGCCTTTGCACCTTCTGTTCCCACTGCCTAGAACACCCAGCAAACTTCTGTTCTTCCTTCAGTCATCACCTCCTCCAGAAAGCCCTCCCTGATTCATGCCTGATAAAGTTAACCAGTGCCTCCTCTGTGTAACAGCTTCTTTCAATGATCCAATAAGCTTGGGCTGCCAGCTTACTGTGTGCCAGGCACTGGGGTAAAACGAGACAGACACGGCCTCCACTCTGTGGGAGGAAGAGGAAAAGGAGACAAAGCTAAGAGATGTCAACAGGAATTAGAAGCATGAACGGGAGGGCCTCAAGGAAGAATTCCACGGGCACCTGAAAGATAAGTAGGAGCTCCCTGGATAAAGGGGAGAATGAGGTTTGGGCAGAGGGATTAGCATGTGGCAAGGCCTAGCAGTGGTAAGGAACATCTCAAGTCTAAACCTTCTACCAGCTTCTCTTGCTGGATCTCCCACACCAGGCTCACCTGAGGGTCTTCCCTGCCAGGAAGAGTCCCTAGAGGGCAGGCTCCAAGACTGATTCACCCCCTCCTCTCTCTGCTGTGAGACGGGGGCACCCAGGAGGAGCTCAGGGTGTTTGGGAGAATGGAGAGACAAGGATGAATTGACACAAGTGTCACAGGTACACTGGCTGCCTTTCTGCGCAGACAAAGCTTATTCCCAGGGAAGAGGCTGGGAGTGGAAGCCCTCTTTGTACCCACCCTCATGTCCACACTCACACTTGCCAGGAGACATCTGGCCCCGGGGGCAGCAGGAGAGATGCTGCCCCATTGCCCCTCAGTAACAGTGCTGTTTGTGTCCCCTCAAAATTCACACATGAACACCTGATCCCCAATGCAATATCCGCAAGGCAATGCCTTTGGAGATGGGCCTTTGAGAGGTGACTAGGTTTAGATGAGGTCATGAGGGTGAAGCCCTCATGAGTGGGATTAGTTTAGTGCCCTTATAGAAAGAGACACAAGAGAGGATCTCTCTCCACCATGTGAAGACACAGCAAGCAGACAGTCTGCAAAACAGCATCAACTGAAAGAAAAAATAAATAAATAAAAGCTGTGAGTTAGGTGTTTTCAGGGATCTTACCGAGCACTATGGGCTTCCCTGGTGGCTGCAATGTGGGAGACCTGGGTTTGATCCCTGGGTTGGGAAGATGCCATGGAGAAGGGCATGGCAGCCCACTCTAATATTCTTGCCTGGGTAATCCCCATGGACAGAGGAACCTGGCGGGCTACACTCCATGCAGTCGCAAAAAGTGGGACATGACTGAGCGACTGAGCCCACACAAACTGAACACTCTAGCCCAGGAATCAGCCTCTCGGGTAGCTCTGAGGAACCACTCCCAAGAGGCTGAGGAGGAGCCAGTATAGAAATGAATGTTGGGGCTAGGAAAGACAGGCAGTCAAGCATACATCTTGGTAAAAGATGACTGCTAATCACAAAGAACACATATCTGAAGTTAATGATTTTAGTGCTTTTCTAGTATGGAAAAACTCCAGAATCCAGGGCCATTGAAATTCTTGGAAATGTACCTTATCTATCTAGGGGCCTGTTGATTCAAAGCACAGAGCATCTCACCCTGTTTTTTTCCATCCTGAGTTCCCCTCCGGGCGCACTGTCCTAAGTGACTGCAGTGAGCTATAATTTAACCCTTTGCATAATGGAATGATGAGCAACGCTGTTCTTTTTGTTTCCACCAGGAAGAGAGCCCTCACCAGAACCTGACCATGCAGGCAACCTGGACTGGGGAGAAATGCATTTCTATTATTTAAACCACCAGTTCTGTGGTTTTATTAGAGCAACCACCTCCTGGCATAGCCGTTGAGGCTCTTCTCCTCAACAAAAGGAGTTGAGATTTCCATCCCAGCGAGGACAGGGCAGAAGGGGAGGATGCAGACAGCCTTCCAGCCTCACCCCCTCCCTCAACTCCACTGTGACCCCCATACTTGAGTGCACCCTGGGACTCTGGTCCCCACTCACTGAAATGCATGGCCTAAGCCGGTCCTTCGCTGGTCCTGGAGTAAATAAAACACAGTGGACACCGTCCAGACAGATATAGAGCCATGCATTATCTGCTCTTTTAGGAGGGCTACAGACACAGACAGAATAAACCTGGGCTTCCAGACCCAGACTGGGTCCTCGAGCCAATTCTAATCTCGCAGATGCCTGGGGGGCAGCGCTGGAAAGATCCTTGGTTTTCAGCCTCTTTCACCCAGTCCCGTTTTAGAACAGCGGAGGGAGGCCCAGGGATGCTGTCCTGTCTGTGAAAACTCAGCGATCCAGGGCAAAAGGCCACCGAGGGCCACCTGCTTCTCCACTCAAGACTTGGCCAGGCACCCTACAACGGCTCTCAGTGTCTTCTGGGGATGAGTCAGGCCAAAGGGAGCCACGCACAAATGGAGGGAGACTTTGCTGGGGATCTTCAGAGGCAACTCTCCCGGAGAGGGCGGCCAATCCAGGAGGACACCCGCTTGCTGGGAGGAAGAGGTGCCTCGCGCCCACCCCACCCTTCACCCAGCTCCTCCCTGGTGGGTGTTAGGACAGAGCTGGGCGGAGCGATCCTGGAATCACACTCTGCTGGAGTCTCACTTTTCTCTGGGGACTCAGCACGGGAAGCCCAGCCACAGCAACAGTAAGACCAGTGAACATTTACAGAAAATCCACAGAATAGAGAATAAAAGACTTCACTGACACAGGTCCCTAAACCACAGGTTAAAACACTATTCAGAAGCATTGAGGGGCAGGGCTGCCGGGAGCCAACACACGAGACCCTACCCATAACAAGGCCGTAAGGGAGAAAACCTGACGGGCAAGGCGAATCAGGTTTTCAGGGGTTTGCGAAAAGGCCAGCTCACGAGATCCCACCCATGACAAGGTCACGAGGAGAAAGCTTGACAGGGAAGGCAGATCAGGTTTTCAGGGATTTCGAAAAGCTGCCCCCGGCGCTCACCTTAAAGATGATATCTGTCTTTCTGATGCCTGCCTCAATGGACTACTCCCTAATTTCTGTGACACAGGCAGAAGGCCTTCCCCGATCTCTTCCCAAATAAGAATCAGTTTAGAACTTTAATCAATAAGTTTCCCAGGTGGTGGTATTTTATGAGATTATTCAGGGTGAAAGGAGTGTTTTAATTTAAACTCCTTTGCTGGTAGTTTGTTAGCCAAATGCATTTATGCCCTTGGTACTAATATGCATGATTGCTTATAATATCCTAATCATAAAATAGCATAAAGAACCTGATTATATAAAAGCCCTAATAGACATAGAGCCTTTTTAAGGGGTAAAGGAGTCCTATTAGAAAACATAAGAAAAATTATTCTATAGGTGGTTATTGGGTTGAGATTTGCTTGCTGTGTTTTGCTTGCTGTGTTTTTGCTTTTAATGTGCTAAGGTTGTGTTATAGAAACCATTATTAATATAGTTAAAGATCTAGAGAAATAAGGACTCAGCCCTAGTGTGGTAACAATGAGATGGTTGTTAATTGTCAGCCAGGAGTGCTAGGCAGAAGCTGCCTCACCAAAGTCGCAGAGTCAGTATGGGGTAAACTCCTTAGACAAATGCAACTGACAACTTTTGCAGAAGGATTAATTTTTGTATTAACAAGAATATAATTCTACTCTGTACTATTTCCCTATGAGACTGTTACCTTTCAGTTAAGGTCACCATAAAAACGGAAAATAGGTTTACATTCACCTGACCTGCATAAAATGTCCATAGCCCCAAGGCCAGAAGATCATGTGCTAAGAATTACTATAGAATTAGAAAGCAAAAAACATCCTGCTTTTCCTAAAAAACAAAATGATGTAATACTAATCCTGTGTAATCATGAATAAGCATCTTGTACCTTGAAAACGTTCTGTAAAAGGGTATAAAACCAGTTGTCAAAAAGTAAAACACAGACTTGGCCCTATCAAGGCTGGTCTCACGTGTCTTCTCTCTCTCTCTCGCCGACGCCGTTCATCCTGAGGGTACCCCCTGGATCCTGCCGAGGCTGGACCCCGGCACAGGGCATTGAGTAGGAAGGCAACTGGAAGGCGAGTGAGCATGGATAAACCCACTAAATCCAGCCAACCAGCCCCTGTCTATTTTCTTCAGCTCAGTTCAGTCACTCAATCATGTCCAACTCTTCACGACCCCGTGGATTGCAGCACACCAGGCCTCCCTGTCCATCACCAACTTCTGGAGATTGCTCAAACTCATGTCCATCAAGTCAGTCATGCCATCAAACCATCTCGTCCTCTGTGGTCCCCTTCTCCTCCTGCCTTCAATCTTTCCCAGCATCAGGGTCTTTTCCAGTGAGTCAGCTCTTCACATCAGGTGGCCAAAGTATTAGAGCTTCACCTTCAGCATCAGTCCTTCCAATGAATATTCAGGACTGATTTATTTTAGGATGGACTGGTTGGATCTCCTTGCAGTCCAAGGAACTCTCTAGAGTCTTCTCCAACACCACAGTTCAAAAGCATCAATTCTTCAGCCCTATTTTCTTACAGCCTTTCTTTTTCACCATCTGTTTGGGGACAGAGGGTAGCAGCAGAACCTGCAGGTCCTGGGGGTCAGAAAAAGCAAAACCTGCCACAAGCTTGAGCCTGACAGCTTGGTGCGGTTCCGCCGTATCTGACCTTTCTTTATCTGGCATCTGACCTTTCCAAATTATCACTACGCCCTTGTCTGCTGCTTCCACCCACCCCTCACTTACCAGGCTGTGGGCGTGCAAGGGAAGGATGACTTATCTTCTCAATCAGAAAGAGATGGAGCTCCCCACAGAGACACCCCAGGAAGCCCTAGGACCAGGGTCCTCCTGGGAAGGGATGCCTTTCCTGAACCTGTCACTGCCACCCGAGATTCAGGTCGAGAACCTGCTCTGGGGTTGGCAAGTGTGGGTCTGCTGAAAGCACAGACTCTGAGGGTGACAGGCGGTGGTTACAACTGGTTCTCACCTGTTTGTAGTAATATAGTCCCCAAATGTGGGCATGAGGGCTCCCCCATGAGCCAGAGATCTCTGTGACACTTCCCCTGAATTCACAGTGTTCAGGGACAGAAGCATCCTTCCCCTCTTCCCAACCACACTGCTCAGTGAGGGCTGGCCCAGCTTCGGGTGGGTTTCTATCCCCTTTGTGAGCATGGTAGGCTGAACCATGGCCCCCAGAAGATTTCCACTTCCTACACCTAGAACTTGGGTTACCTTATAGAGAAAAAGGGAGGCAGGAGAATTTTGTAGGTGTCATTGAGGGTCTTGATGTGGGGAGATTACTCTGGCTGTCCTGATGGGCCCCACATGCAATCACATGAGTCCTTATAAGAGAGAGATCTGATGCACACAGAAGAGAAGGTGATGTGACCACAGGGGCAGACCCTGGAGGAGTGATGTGGCCACAACCCAGGAGGGCTGCAGAGGCCAGAAGAAACAGGAATACATTCTCCCCTAGAACCCCCGGAGCGCCTTATCTCTGCTGACACCTTGATTTTGTTACCAAGTCCAAGCTCGCTCTGCTCACCGCAGGACAGGCCAATGAATCCGAGAGACAGGTGTTGAGGCCAGGAAAACACTTCATTCGGAAAGCCAGCTGACCAACAAGGTGGCAGGCTAGCGCCTCGAAGTAACCATCTTGTTGGGGTCTGGATGCCAGGTTCTTTTATAGAGCCAAAGAGACAGGAGCATGAGGAACTCAAGTCAAAAGGCAGACTAGAGAGGGAGAGGCAGTGAGGAAGTAAAGAGGGTCTTCAGTCTTGCAAAACATCTTCAGGAAGAGCCAGCCTTTGGAAAGGGGTGTGTTACTCTCTTCTTTTTTTGTAGCCATTTATAGGTGGGCTCGTATTTTCCTTGACTCGAAAATCACTGCAGATGGTGACTACAGCCATGAAATTAAAAGATGCTTTGCTCCTTGGAAGAAAAACTATGACCAACCTAGACAGCATATTAAAAAGCAGAAAAAAATAAATAAAAATTAAAAAAAAATAAAAAGCAGAGACATTACTTTGCCAACAAAGGTCTGTCTAGTCAAGGTTATGGTTTTTCCAGTAGTCATGTATAGATGTGAGAGCTGGATCATAAAGAAAGCTGAGCGCCCAAGAATTGATGCTTTTGAACTGTGTGATGTTGGAGAAGACTTTTGAGAGTCCCTTGGACTGCAAGGAGATCCAACCAGTCAATCCTAAAGAAAATCAGTCCTGAATATTCATTGGAAGGACTGATGCTGAAGCTGAAGCTCCAATACTTTGCATCACCTGATGCAAAGAGCTGACTCATGGAAAAGACCCTGATGCTGGCAAAGACTGAAGGCAGGAGGAGAAGGGGACGACAGAGGATGAGATGGTTGGATGGCATCAATGACTCAATGGACATGAGTTTGAGTAAACTCTGGGAATTGGTGATGGACAGGGAGGCCTGGCGTGCTGCAGTCCATGGGGTAGCAAACAGTCAGACACGACTGAGCCACTGAACAATAGGTGGATAGGGATAGATTATCTATGAGGTGAACAAAAGCTCTAATTTACAGTCAAGCAGAGGGGCAGTGTCCTCTGAGCCAAGCTATTAAGTATGATTATAATAACAAAAGCAACGAAAAGCAAATCAAAGGAACAGTTACAACGTGGAGTCAGAATTGTCTTCCTCCCTGCAACGAATTCAGCCCAGTGATATTGACTGTGCCCTTAACGGCCACCAGAACTGTAAGAGAACAAATTTCTGTTGTTTCTGTTGTTTTAAGCCACCTAGTGTCTGGCAACTTTTACAGGAGCCACAGGAAATAAATACAGTGAGTGATCTCATAGAATTCACTCCTCTTATTCATTCAACAAGCATGGCCACGCTACGCCAGGCACTGCTGTTGGTGCTGAGATGCACGGGCCACGTGCCTTGCCCCACGGAGGTGTAGCCCAGCTGTGTGATAAGGGCCCAAGGGTGTGGAGATGACTATCTGAAAGGGCTTGTTCCAAATAATTATGGACGGCATCACAGAGGAGAAAAAGGAGAGAGTGGTCATTTGAACGGATCCTTTGTAAAGGCAGCTTTTAAAAAACCACACAGACTGCCATAAAATAGTTGCACCTACTGCACAAATTATATGCAAGTAGACTTAGCACAGATGTCCTCTTCAGGGAAACAAAGCTCTCTGGATCCGAGCCACGCCCCAGAAGGCCTTCTGTGCCCGCCTGCAGGCCAGCGCTGGTCAGCCCCTGCACTTCTGCCCTGCAGGGATCACAGGTTCCAGCAGAGGAGGCGGGGCCTCAGCCCTCACAGTCCTGTAGAAATGACCTAACCCAGCAACAGGGTCCTGAAAGAGTGGCTTTTCAATGTTAACGTAGAGACTGATGGCATGTAATTTTAACACCAAACCTGAGGATAAGGTCATGCATGACCCTGGGCTCACTTTAGATGAGTCAAAACATATTGGGCCCAGAAGACTCCAGGCTTTCCCACATGTAAGCTGGTCACATCCGCAGCTGGTGACCTCATGTAACCACCTGGCCAGTGAACCCCATCTCCAAAGCTGGATAAGCTTCTAGCACCACCCAGGCGTGACTGGATAACCTGATTCTGCAAAATACCTGCTGATCATCTTGGCCACAGGATCCACTCTGTCTGAACAGCCCGGAATAAGGCATGGGGGCAGTCCAGGGCAGGGAAGAGGCCAGGACGGTCTGCAGTCTGCCCCATCACCAGGGCCCCCCACTTCTGGGGTTTAACAGTAATCCTTCTTTCCACCTCTTTTGAGAATTAACACATACAACATTTGCAAATACACTTTGGAAAGTGGTAGGTGTGGAGCCAAGGCCAAGTGATGTTTTTAATCACTGTCATTATTCAGTTGCCTCTGGAAACAGTGACCTCTACATCGTCTTTGTTGGGTGCAAAAAAAAAAAAAATCTTCCTCTAAACCAGGTTTCAGTAGCTACAACTATGTGTGTTGGCTGATTCCCACCCCACCCCCACACTCATTTGCCTCCAAGATGGCTGCTCCAAGGCTATTTCTCCGCAAAGGCAGGTCTGACTTGTGTCCTCAGCTCCTGTAAGGTATAGCTAAAATTCTTAAACTATCCTGACTGATAAGCAATTCCCTGGGGCCTTGGACCACACTGGATAGTCTAATACCATGATTTATGGTGGGGACTTGGGCCACATGGAGACGCTCAACCTCCAGAGGGCTGGAGATGAAAGTCAGCCAGGCAGGTGGTGCTCTGGCTACCTGACTGAGCCTAAAGGAAAATTCTAGAGAACAAGGCTCAGGTGGGCTTCCCTGGTTGTCAATGTCCCAGGTGCATTATCACACATCATTGCCAGGAGAAGGCGGTGCTGTCCAGGACTCCATGGGGAAAGGACAGCTGGGAGTTCCCCTCTGGGAAATTTCTGCCACAGGTGTTTTTTCCTTGGCTGAGTCATGGTAATAAACTGTAGCTATAACAGCTCCATTAAATTCTATAAGTTCTTCTAGTAATTTATCAAAATTGAAGGTGGTCTCAGCAACAGTGATGGACCACAGAGATTATCACACAAAGTGAAGTAAGTCAGACAGAGAAAGGCAAATATCATATGATGTCACTTACATGTGGAATCTAAATTATACAAACTAACTTGTTTACAAGACAGAAATAAACTCGTGCGTGAGTGCCCAGTCAGCTCAGTTGTCTGACTCTTTGCAACCCCATGAACCGTAGCCTTCCAGGCTTCTATGTCCATGGGATTATCCTGGCAAGAATACTGGAGTGGGTTGACATTTCCTCCTCCAAGGGATCTTCCCAACCTGGGGATCAAACACACATCTCCTGCACGGCAGCTGCCTCTTATATTAGTAGCTGGATTCTTTACCACCGAGCCACCTGGAAAGCCCAGACCTAGAAAACAAACATACGGTTACCAAACGGAAAGTGGGGGAAGAGATAAATTTGGAATTTAGGATTAACAGATACATACTATATATAAAATAAATGACAAGGGCCTATTGTTTAGTGCAGAGAACTATATTTAATATTTAGCATAATGGAAATGGATAGGAAAATGAATACATATATATGTATAACTGAATCACTTTGCTATACACCTGAGCATTATAAATTAACTATACTTCAATTGAAAAACAAAAACAAAAAGCTGAGGGTGGTCTTGGGGACCCCTCCACTTGCCGTCAGCATCAGAAGTGAGAATGATCTTGGGGACTGCCTCTGCACTCTGTAAATTCTTAACATTTTCATACCCTGGACGCCTTCAGCAGTCAGTCTGGTGAAGCCTGTTGACTTTATCCAGGATAATGTTCTTAACAGCATAAAATAAAATCTAAAGTAGTTTTTTTAAAAACCCACTTACACTGAAATGTAAGTATCAAAGTATGTGCGTCTTTATTAACACATTAAATAACAAGTTCTAACAGCAGATTTACTATCTAGTTTCGTAGTATCAGGCATAGCCGATATTTTATGTGGACTGCTATTGGTGTCAAAATCACAGGTGCTGTTACTACTAATGTATGCTATTGCCTAGATTCATCATTGAAGGAGATTCTCATTCCAGTTAGAAGTTAGTAAGAATAAACGGTCTAATTTTTTTCCTATCCAAGGTCACAAACCCCATGAATTCAACCCACAGACCATCAAGGGCCCTAGATTGAGAGGCCCAGTCCAAGGTCCTTAGATTAAGAGGCCCAGTCAAGGGCTTGGGTTATAATATCACCCTTCACAGCTGTGCAAGGGCTGCTGCTCTCAACCTTATTGTTAACTATAATAGCTAATACTCAGTGCTTGCCCTGTGCTAGGCATAAGCAAGGTGAAAGTGTCACACAAATCTGAGCTAATATTTTTATATTATATCAATGAATTTAATGGTTGATTTAGAAAGAAATAGCAACCCACCCTAGTATTCTTGCCTGGAGAATCCCATGGACGGAAGAGCCTGGTAGGCTACAGTCCACAGGTTCACAGAGTTGGACACGACGGAGCGACTTCTCTTTCACTTTAAGAAAACAATAGGTACTGCTTCTGGTGAGTTCCACATGGCCAGGCTCATGCCATGTGCTTCTAGGGGACCCTTCACTTAGGCCTCCCTACAGCCTGATGAGGTGAGTCTGCTCTTCCTCCCGTTTACGGACAAGGTGAGTGCGTCTCAGTTTAATCACCTTACTCAAATCATGGTGCCAGTAATTAGTAGAACAAGGAGTGCACACCCAGATCTCTTCGACTTAAGACAAAGCTCCCCCAGATTGGCAGAATGGCACTCTGCCAACAGAGGGGGCTGCGAGGTGCCACCAGGCGACGTGCCCACAGCGTCCACTTGTGCTCGGGCAGAAGGACGGACCACTGAGGGGAAAGAGAGACAACTCAGCCCCAAGTCCTGCAGGGATTAACAAGCCAATGATTGCCGAAGCTGTGAGGCCATTCCTGTGATAATCATTAGCGTTTAGATTCCAGAACCAGGGGCATCACCGAAGTCAGCTGCCTGGCGAAGGGCCTCCCTGGTTTCCCCGAGAATGCCCTTGCTCTGCACCCGGAGAAACTTGCAGGTGCCCCGCGGAGCAGCGGCACCCTCTGTACCGGGCCCTGTGGACCCCGCTTTCTCCCAAGGGAAAAAAATCTCAGCGCTCCTATGTGACGGGAACTCCGCGTCTACAGAGCAGCTTCCGGCCGGAAAGCCCAGGGCAGAGTCCAGCAAGGGCTACCGAGCCCCGGAGCGCTGCCTCCTGCTCGGCGGCACTCAGAGGGGAGACGGAGACCTTCTCGGGCACCAGCGAGTCCGCAGTGTCGGCAGCGGCGGCCGTTCTTATCGCCCGGAGGGAGCCAGGCCGGGCGCTGCGGGCAGTCAGGTGGGAGAGTCTGGGCAGACTGGAGGGCAGGCCCGTGGTGGGCTCAGCTCGCCCAAACCACGTTAGCATCACCTGTCACTTGACGTAAGTAGCCACGCTTCCTACTTCTACCCGTGGGAAAGGCAAATTTTCAGAAACCTCATGTCAGCCTCTCCCAGCACTTTCAAACATTTTGTGTGGCACACGTCACAGTATGTAGTAACCTCGCATAGGTAGCATTTCTTTTACTCTTGTTTGAGGTCTGAGAGCCGTAAAGGGCAGATCATACAGCCATTTGGTAAATGAGGCAAGAAATGAGCGTGTGAAAAGCCACCACCACACAGAAAATAAAATGGCAAAGATAAACCCAGATCTGAGTAGGAAGACCCAACTCTTTCCACTATATCACACTGACTCCCGCTGAGCTGTTACCACACCTGCAGCCCTTCATCCTGACGAGGTTCCTGGGGTACCCTGAAGCAAAGGCAGCATTAGACAAGGATCTCTGGGTGCTCACAGCCTCCCCCAGCCTGCTTCTCCTGCACTTGGCAAGCCCTCCCCCAGGCCCCATCTCCCACCCCCTCCTCCCTGGCAAGCACTGATGGAGCCAATAGGTTAGGCCATTAGACACTCGCCAACATGCGGTCAGCCTTCACCGACCACGGGTAGGGCAGGGAGCAGCTGAAATGAGAGGGTTAGACAATCCTGTCTACACAGGGATCATAAATGTATAATCCTCGGCACTTATCTCCAGCTTTTTTATAGAGAAGGCATTTCACAAACAGGTCAGGCTGAGGATGAGTCAGACAGAAGCCATCCCATCTGCTTAGGTCAAGAAAACTCAGGTGGAGAGAATGTTCTAAGCCGCTCCCTGCAGACAACGCAGTCATCACGTGGAACTCTGGTGAGAGCCCTGCTTGGGGGGATTTTCACAGAGCCTGTCCGGAAAACGGCAGGCACATACCTTTCAGTCTCACCGTATTTTCCTTTTTGGTGGTGGAGTTTGGGCCTGCTTCACCAAAGCAACTCAGGCCCAGTCCTGAGAGATGGCCAGGCCACGAAAGGTCGTTCAGTTCCCACACAGTCCTCCTAATTCCTGAGGTCCCCTCTGGAATTTCTGCCCTTTTCCTCACCCTCTCCCCTCACTGTGGTGCCGGGGCATCCTTCCTGGCCCAGAAACAAAGCAGTCTAGTAAAATTATAGCAGGCTAAGATGCGGGTGTCACATTTCCCAAGAGAGATGATAGCAGCTCAGCAGAGGACAGCGTGATGGTTGGGTACAGACTGGGCGGCTGGTTTACTGCCTGGACTGATTGTGTAATTGGACGGCACCTTTCCTTTTTTTTCTCCCCCTTGCCTTTCAAACCTTTTGGCTCTTGGTTCACTCTTCCCGTCCTGGGACAATATCTTGGGAAGGTCCCAAAATGCTCTGGTCACTTTCAGATATTAACCAATGATTCTGATTTTCAGACATTAAATATTCCAGACCAATCTAAGAGAAAACCTTCATCTCAGCCAGCTCTAGGCTCATCCCCTCTTCTTCTTTGGCCCCACAGCTGACACAGACACCCACCCTGGGGAGGGTCAGTGGCTCTTCCGCCTGACTTTCTACTCCTTCCATATTCACTACCTGCTTTGCATCTGCAGGTCTGGAGCCCTGAAGAGAGATGAGAAGCAGAGAGGGCAAGTGTCCATCTAGCTAATGGATTTTCTACTCCTCTCTGGCCAGAATTAGCAAATAAAAAAACAAGACGCCAGGTTAAACTTGACTGTCAAATAAACAATGCATAACTTCTTGGCATAAGAATGTGGCCTGCCGTATTTGGGCAGCCTGTGTTTCCTCTGGCAGAGATACGCGGGCTACCGAATGCCTCCAAGTCATAGAAGGTGAATTTGTTCCCCATTGCTGCCCTAACTGCCACCAACATAGAGGCTTAAAGTAACAGACGTTGATTCTCTCACAGTTCTTGAGATCTGAAGTCAGAAATGGACTGCGTTCCTTCTGGAGGCTCCAAGGGCGAACCCCTCTCCTGGCCTCTCTCAGCTTTTAGGACCTACCTGCATTTCTTGGCGGGTGGCCCTCTCCACCATCTTCCAAGCCAGCACCATCTTCTCTCTGACTTCTGTTCTCTTCCCTCTCTTAAAATGACTCTTGTGATTATATTAGACCTGCCTGGCTAATCAGGATAATTTTCCCATTTCAAGATCCTTAACTTAATCACATCTGCAGAGTCCTTTTTGTAATTAAGGCAATATAATTACAGGTCCTGGAGATTAGGACATATCTTTGCCAATCGTCTACAGGCAAGCTTTTCCCCTATTCTTCAAGGGGGCCATTGGTGGGTTCTTGAAGATCCCTTGCTGGGGATCCCCAGCACTGCCCCGTTCTCTGACCCAGGAAACATGGGTGATGCCCCCTCCAGCTAACTTTCTACAAACATCTCTTAGCTCCTGCTTGAAAGTTCAGCCCACAGAGGCACTTTTTTTACTGGAGTGACCCTTCCTGAGCAGGTGGAAATCTTGGGTGGGAAGCTTTCAAGACCCATGAGCCTAGGTATCTCCCAGGGTATCAGTCAGGTCACCTTGAACCCCAAGGAAACATTCCAGCCATGGCCCAAAAATTCTGGAAGTGAACACCATATTCAAGAAATAGTTTAATGAAGCCACCTGAGGTGGCATGTTCTTTCTCATTAAAGAAATCCTCAGATCTCTCAGCAATCTTTAAATTTTCTTAGATCCAGGCTGGAGGTGGGTGATGTCCCAAGACCAGAAGTTGCCAAACCAGTTTGGATACTTCTTAGCAAGTTCTTCATGAATGGTCTAGCATCTCTCTCTAAAATGTGTGTGTTGGTAGAAGTGGGGAGCGAGAGGCGGGGAGTGGGGATCACCTATTATTCTAGGTTTTGGATTTTAGCCAATATCCCCAGACAACTGGAAAAGTCTAGCCCATCCTTCTGGACAAAGAAAAAGGTGATCCCAAAAATAAATTTGCAGTGAAGTGTGGAGTCACCTGTCTGGGAAGTACTAACATTTAACAGAGGAGAGAGCAATGATTGACTCGAAAGTATGCATCACTAATGGAAAACTGCCTCACATCAATGATACACCTCCCCAGGAAGCCCGTCACACACCTGGTGCTGCCTCCCTGAGCCCAGCATCCACATTCTGCAGAGGGAGCCGGGCCTAAGACACACCTTCAGGCAGGAGACAGATGGGCCCCAGGCTGAGCAGCTGGAGTTCCTCTCTGTGGACAGGTACTCCAAAATAACAGGAGCAGGAGACAGCTGAGCCCTGCCCAGATAAGAGATAAAAGACTACATATTCCTCATTCTCGAAGTCAAGGAAACCTCCTTGACTACATGTGCACAGAAAGGCTCCTTGGAGGTCAAAAAAGGGAGGTGACATCACCCCATAGTAAGTGATGTCAACCTCTCTATCCACAGGCCTCCTCACTGGGTTCATCTTGGCTAAGCAATGCACACACACACGGGAGGATCTGGAGAGAAACCAAATATGGACTCAGAACCAGGCAAAGCAAGGTGACTGGTTAAAGGATACCCAGAATAAATGCCCCATGTGTGATTCAAATTACTGCAAGAGCACGACTCTCTCTGAGCCCACCCGTGTGTCTGTCTGCACGTCCCCTTTTCTCCTCCTAATATATTACTTGTTTCACTCCTCTCCATCTCATTTCTCCACAGCTGATGGGCCAGGGCCTTGCCACTGGCTGCTGGTCTAGTGGCTAGGATTCCGCGCTGTCACTGCTGTGGCCTGACTTCAGTCTCTGGCTGAGAATCTAAATCCTGCTTCGAGCCACTGCAGGCCGAGATCAACCTGAGTTGGCAGGAAGACCCCACGATGACCCATGGGACGGCAGCTGGAATGGTGCTGGGAGGGCCCACAGGCGGGGCTTGCACACCCACCCTGTAGGTCTGGAGTGGACCTACTTGGTGAGAAAAGGGATCTCAACCAGCGTCCACCTCTGCCGTGGACACAGGCTCCGAGCAGCGGCTTGGAATGCTCTGAGAGCTGGAAGGTGCGGCTGCGGAAGGTGACTGCAGAGTCAGTTGTGCATGGGAATGCTGACCCCCCCACTTACAAGTTGTGTGACATAGGGGTTCTTGCTTAACCTGTGAACTCCCATCTCTATAAACTGATGGAAAGCTATCTCTGATCTAAGATTCTTATGAAGAGTAAACGAAGTAATGTTTGCAGAGCACCAGGGACCCAATAAATACTCTCTCTTTCCTCTTCTAAGACGCCCTCAGGTCAGACACCTTTTCTTTGTGTCTATATCAGTGGGTATATTTACCATTCAGTCCCTCCTTCATGCAGATGCAAATCCATCTGGGACTAAGGACAGAAGCATCCTTCAGCAGTGGCCCCTTCTGGCTGTGACACAGTTTCTCTGGCATTGACTTTTGGGTGTGCCTCTGGTTGGAATTCTGCAGGGACGGGTTTTCAGTTTATAAAGATCAGGTGGTTTTGCTATAAGCCCGTGAGCTAATTTCACCCCCTACACACTACACACTACACACACACACACACACACCCCCCACACACACACCCCCCCTCACTGGAGGTCTGGGAGAGGGGAGCAGAGCAGAACCGTTCCACCGCCCCACCTCCCACCTCCCACCCAGGACAGCTGCATAAAGCAGGTGTCATGGAATGTTTCCCATTTACTCCAGAGAAACCATCTCAACCCAAGTTCGGAGCAGCCCTTCCCTCCTCGTATAACACGAGGTGCTGGACTAAGCACTTTAACTGCATCTTCTCTTGTCTCACAGCAAGCCCGTGAGACTGGCGGTTTATTACACCTAACTCGCAAAGAAGGAACAGAGCACAAAGACGCTCTAACATGAGCTGACAGTGTCTCCACCAGAGCTGACCCCCTCCCCGGTCTACGCAGCAGGGCCTCCGCTCTCCCCGAAGGTGAGACCCCCTCCGCCTGTCCCCTGCAAGTCATCTGACCCAATACAAATGTCGGAGAAGCTCCCCCCTCCAAGAGCAATGGCAGCCTCGCCTTCCCTCCAACCCAAGTACCCCCCAAAGGCAGGAGGAAAGCCTGCCACACTGATCCGCTCACATCCACTGTCCCCCAACTCGGACGGGTGGGTCAGCCCTCCCCCACCCCCAGCAGGGGGCCTGGCTCCGGGGTGTGTGCGTCGTGGGGGCCCCTCTGTGGGCTTCGGCAGGCCCAACGAGGCCTGGGAGGTGCTGGGTGGATGGCAGGACACAGGGGCTCTGCAGGCCCTCTGCCTGCAAGGGCGGGGGGTGGTGGGTAGGAAGAGGACCCAGCACCCAGGGGGATCTGCAGAGGTGGGCCAGGCAGCCCTCTGCCCTCCTCTGCAGAGGAGGCCCTTTGCCTTTACATTTCCGAAGAGGCCAGAAAAGAATCTCTGCTGTGGGGCAGGCCAGAGGGCTGCTGCCGTCAGGGGAGCCAGAGCAGAGCTGATTCATGGACAGGTGTGAACAGAGTCCGGGCAGGCGTAGGGATGGGAGGCTGGTGAGCGCAGAGCAGCCACTTCCGGCTTCTCCCCTGACCTGACCTGCCCGTGACCGGCTCCTCCTCTGCAGAACCAGGGAGGGAGGGGACAGACACCACCTTCAGCTCCAGAAAGAGATCAGATGCCATTCCTCTGGAGCTCCCAGTCCAAAAGGAGGCTCCAGAGACTCAGTGGTCACCCTCACACCAACAGCTCGTGTTTGAGCAGCCTGTGACCTTTTTTTAGGCCATTTCATGATACAAGTCCACAGTTTTGATTAACCAAAATCACTGCAGATGGTGACCGCAGCCATGAAATTACAAGATGTTTACTCCTTGGAAGGAAAGTTATGACCAACCTAGATAGCATATTTAAAAGCAGAGACGTTACTTTGCCAACAAAGGTCCTTCTAGTCAAGGCTATGGTTTTTCCAGTGGTCATGTATGGATGTGAGAGTTGGACTGTGAAGAAAGCTGAGTGCCGGGAGCCAACACACGAGACCCTACCCATAACAAGGCCGTAAGGGAGAAAACCTGACGGGCGAGGCGAATCAGGTTTTCAGGGGTTTGCGAAAAGGCCAGCTCACGAGATCCCACCCATGACAAGGTCACGAGGAGAAAGCCTGACAGGCAAGGCAGATCAGGTTTTCAGGGATTTCGAAAAGCTGCCCCCGGCGCTCACCTTAAAGATGATATCTGTCTTTCTGATGCCTGCCTCAATGGACTACTCCCTAATTTCTGTGACACAGGCAGAAGGCCTTCCCCGATCTCTTCCCAAATAAGAATCAGTTTAGAACTTTAATCAATAAGTTTCCCAGGTGGTGGTATTTTATGAGATTATTCAGGGTGAAAGGAGTGTTTTAATTTAAACTCCTTTGCTGGTAGTTTGTTAGCCAAATGCATTTATGCCCTTGGTACTAATATGCATGATTGCTTATAATATCCTAATCATAAAATAGCATAAAGAACCTGATTATATAAAAGCCCTAATAGACATAGAGCCTTTTTAAGGGGTAAAGGAGTCCTATTAGAAAACATAAGAAAAATTATTCTATAGGTGGTTATTGGGTTGAGATTTGCTTGCTGTGTTTTGCTTGCTGTGTTTTTGCTTTTAATGTGCTAAGGTTGTGTTATAGAAACCATTATTAATATAGTTAAAGATCTAGAGAAATAAGGACTTAGTCCTAGTGTGGTAACAATGAGATAGTTGTTAATTGTCAGCCAGGAGTGCTAGGCAGAAGCTGCCTCACCAAAGTCGCAGAGTCAGTATGGGGTAAACTCCTTAGACAAATGCAACTGACAACTTTTGCAGAAGGATTAATTTTTGTATTAACAAGAATATAATTCTACTCTGTACTATTTCCCTATGAGACTGTTACCTTTCAGTTAAGGTCACCATAAAAACGAAAAATAGGTTTACATTCACCTGACCTGCATAAAATGTCCATAGCCTCAAGGCCAGAAGACCATGTGCTAAGAATTACTATAGAATTAGAAAGCAAAAAACATCCTGCTTTTCCTAAAAAACAAAATGATGTAATACTAATCCTGTGTAATCATGAATAAGCATCTTGTACCTTGAAAACATTCTGAGAAAGGATATAAAACCTGTTGTCAAAAAGTAAAACACAGACTTGGCCCTATCAAGACTAGTCTCACGTGTCTTCTCTCTCTCTCTCGCCGATGCCGTTCATCCTAAGGGTATCCCCTGGATCCTGCCGAGGCTGGACCCTGGCAGCTGAGCACCGAAAATTTTATGCTTTTGAACTGTGGTGTTGGAGAAGACTCTTGAGAGTCCCTTGGCCTGCAAGGAGATCCAACCAGTCCATCCTAAAGGAGATCAGTCCTGGGTGTTCATTGGAAGGACTGATGCTGAAGCTGAAACTCCAATACTTTGACCACCTCATGCAAAGAGCTGACTCATTGGAAAAGACCCTGATGCTGGGAGGGGTTGGGGGCAGGAGGAGAAGGGGACAACAGAGGATGAGATGGCTGGATGGCATCAACGACTCAATGGACATGAGTTTGAGTAAACTCCGGGAGTTGGTGATGGACAGGGAGGCCTGGTGTGCTGCGATTCATGGGGTCGCAAAGAGTCGGACACGACTGAGCGACTGAACTGAACTGAACTGAACCCCTCAGTCTTTATGTATCTCCCCTACCAACCCAGCAAGCCTTTGTTGACTGAATCCCTTGGTGGGAATTCTTGAGAGCCTCCCAGGAGTCTGGGAGGTAGTCAGGGTTACAAATCTAGGCTTCCAGATGGTAGGAAGGGAACTGACATTTGTTAGGGATAGGGTGCTAGATTTAGCAAATAAAAGCATAGGGTTCCCAATTAAATTTGAACTTCAGCTAAACAGCAAGTAAGTTTTTCAGTAAAAGTGTGTCTTATGGGTATTTGGGATACACCTACCCTAAACAAATTCTTGTGTATATCTCAAATTCAGATTTATCCAGCATCCTGTGTTTTGTTGAATAACCCTAGCTAGAGGCCTGGTATACACCAGATGTTGTCTCTACCTTCTCTCATTTGACCTTCATACAGTCCTGGGAAGGAGTGATTAGTAAGGTATATTGACCTCACTGTACAGATAACAAAAAGGATACTTAGGGAGATAACCCGATTTGCTTAATATACCTCAGTCCAGAAAAAGTGGGTGAAGACTAGAGCCTTGAGTCTCTGACCTGCCAGGGCAAGGCTGTTTCCTCTGCCTTACAGTTTAGGAGGCCTGGGGTTGCAGAGCGGAGAAGGGCTTGGGGGATTCCACAGCGTTATGGTCAGAGATGATGGATCCTAGGAGGAGACTTGGTTCTTAGAGCAGAGCCCAGGCACCCGGACCAAGTCCACCAGGGGTCCTGGGGGCAACACCATGCAGGTGGGCAGGGATGTGCCCCACAGCACAGTTCACAATTAGTGCCTTTGCATCCAAGTCTTTTAGGATCATGTGTGGAATGCCTGCATGCTACATGAATAGCAACCCAGTAATAACAATAGTGAAGTCACTCAGTGTATCCGATTCTTTGTAACCTCATGGACTGCAGCATGCCAGGCTCCTCCATCCATGGGATTTTCCAGGCAAGAGTACTGGAGTGGGTTGCCATTTCCTTCTCCAGGGGATCTTCCCAACCCAGGGATTGAACCCGGGTCTCCCACATTGCAGGCAGATGCTTTACCATCTGAGCCGCCAGGGAAGCCTAATAATAACAAGATAGACAACAGTAACTGTAGCAATATGCACCAGGGGCTTCCCTGGAGGCTCAGATGGTAAAGAATCTACCTATAGTGCAGGAGACCTGGGTTTGATCCCTGGGTCAGGAAGATCCCCTGGAGAAGGCAATGGCAACCCACTCCAGCATTCCCGCCTGGAAAATTCCAAGGACAGAGGAGCCCAGCAGGCTACAGTCCATGGGGTCACAAAGAGTCGGACAGGACTGAGAGACTAACACTTTCAATATGTATCAGGCATTGTGATAACTCTTTATATCCGTTACTCCTTTTAATCCTCCCACCACCAAAGAAACAATAATTGTGTTACTATTACTGACAACCACCAACTGTTGCGTGTTACTGCATGCCGGGTCATACAGGGACTTTGTGTTATCACCCCATTTAACACAAATGACAACCCTATAGTTATCCGCATGTCAGATGAGGATCAGAGAAGTTAAGGGCCAAGATCACACACATAGCTGTCAGAATTCAAACCCAAATCTACCTTCTGAAGCCCGTGTACTTTCTCCGCCCCTCTTACCAAGAGAGCTTGTCCGTGTGGAAGGTCCCCAGACAACGCAACGGTAGTAGCAGCCAGCTCTTCCACACTCCTCCTCCACCCAGACAAAGGAATCCATATCAAAACACAGCCTCACTTCCCCTCAGGGTCAATCTGTCCTGGAATGAAAGCTTCAAAACAAAGTCTGGGCCCTATAATGCCTCTGGCTGATCAATTAGCCTTGGGATTGCCTCTGTGATCCCCACAGTTTTTGGGCTCTTCCGTCCATAAGCCAGCCTTAGAGAGTGCCTATTGTGGTCTGGTTTGTACCTTTCTGTTGAGGTCAATTTCACCTCCATGCCCTTTGACCTAATTCAATTAGTGAACTAAACATTATGACTGAGAGACCCATCAGGTTCCTGAGAAAAGAAGCCAAAGGTCAGTCTTCCCAAATTAATTTATGGCTTCATTAATCTCATTTGAAAATCAAACAGGACTTTTTGGTGAAACCTCACAAACCTGGAAAAATAAACGGCCAGGGAAAACCAAGGCTTCCCTGGTGGTTCAGATGGTAAAGAATCCGCCTGCAATGAGGGAGACCTGGGTTTAATCCCTGGGTTGGGAAGATCCCCTGGAGGTGGGAACGGCTACCCACCCTAGTATTCTTGCCTAGGGAATCCCACTGACAGAGAAGCCTGGCAGGCTACAGTCCATGGGGTCCCAAAGAGTCGGACATGACTGCGTGATTTTCACTTTCTTCTCTTAGGGAAAACCAAAAAATTTAAAAGGGGAAAACAGTAATAACTGGGGACTGGTTCATCTTCATTTAGCATTTCTTATTAAAATAGCAAGTATATGCAAGGTATAGGCAAACATTAACAGGGAAGAATTAAGAATCCAGAAACAAACTTTATACAAAGAACCTGACAAGGACACACCTCAAATATAAGGCTAATGGATAGATTATTTTAAAAAGATTCTGAGAAACAATACAATGGGGAAAAGACAGTCTTTTCAACAGATAGTGTTGGAATAACCAGACATCCACATGAAAAAGAAAAAATCTAGACTAAGATCTTACATTCTTCACAATTCAAATAAAAAATGCAAAACTATAAAATTCCTAGAAGATAACAGGAGAAAATCTAGGTGACCTTGGGCACGGCAATGATTTTTTTAGGCACAACACCAAAGGCACAGCTCATGAAATATCTGATGATAAGTTGGACTTCACAAAAATTAAAAATCACACTGTAAAAACGACACTGTCAAGACAGTGAAAAGACAAGCCACAGCCTGGAACAAAATGCTGCAAAAGACATATTTAATGAAGGACTGGGAATCTAAAATACACAAAGAACTCTTAAACCTCAACAATGAGAAAATGAGCAACTTGATTTAAAAATGGGCTAAAGCAAAAAAAAAAAAAAGGGCTAAAGCTCTGAACAGACACTTTATCAAAGAAGACAGAAGATACACAAATGGCAAGTAAGTATATTAAAAGATGCTCAACAACAACAGAAGGATGGGGGGACTTCCCTTGTGGTCCAGGGGCTAAGACTCCATATTCCCAATGCAGGGGGCCCAGATTTGATCCCTGGTCAGGGAACTAGATCTCAGCACAGCCAAATATATATATATATACACATATATGAAAGATGCTCAACACCATATGTCATTAGGGAAATGCAAATGAAAACAGCAATGAGATACCACTATACACCTATCAGAATGACTGAAAACCTTAGAGCACTGACAGCACCAAAGGCTCATGAGGATGTAGGGCAATGAGAACGCTCCTCCCTTTTGATGGGACTACAAATTATTACAGTCCTTTTGGAAGGCAGTTTGATGGTTTCTTACAAAACTAGACATACTCTCACCTTAAGATCCAGCAGTTTCGCTGCTTGGTATTTACCCAGATGAGATAAAAACTTATGTCGCTACAAAAACCTGCACATGGATATTATAGCAGCTTTTTTATAATTGCCAAAACTTGGAAGCAACCAAGATTTTTCTTCAGGAGAATGGATAAATAAACTGGTATATAATGGTCAATACAATGAAATATTATTCAACACTAAAAAAAAAAACCAAGCTACCAAGACCTGACAAAAATATAGAGGAAAGTTAAATGCACATTACTAAGTGAAAGAAGCCAATATGAAAAGGCTAAAAATGGGATGATCCCAACCTCAGTATAGGATTCCAGCCATATGATGACATCTTGGAAAAGGCAAAGCTATGGAGACAATAAAAAGATCAGTGGTTACCAGGGGTTGGGGATGGGGAGGGATGAATAGGTGGAGCACAGAGGATTTTCAGGGCAGTGAAACCACTCTGCAGGATACTATAAAGTTGGACTCATGTCATTATACATTTGTCAAAACCCGTAGAATGTACAACACCAAAAATGAACCCTAATATAAACTATGGACTTTGGATTATAATGTTGTGTCAATGTAGGTTCACCGATTGAAACAAATGTACAACTCTGGTGGGGGATTTTGACAGTGAAGGAGGCTGGGCGTAGGGGGGTGAGAGGGGAAATAAGGGAACTCTGTATTTTCTGCTCAATTTTGCTGTAAATCCAAAACTGCTCTAAAATATAAAGTCAGTTTTGTTTTTTTTTTTTTTAATTTAAGGTTATGGGGAAATGGAAACTTGGAAAAATATTTAGAACATCATGTCATTTCACACTCAAAAAACTTTTAAGTTAAAATGTAAAAAAACTGACACCAAATATAAGAAAATATCGTTACTTCATCTTATACCTGGATAGGGAAAGACTACATAAGCATAACATCAATGAAATAAATTATAAAGAAAATGATCAATTAATTTAACTACTAAGAAGGCTGAGTGCTGAAGAATTGATATTTTTGAACTCTGGTGTCGGAGAAGACTCTTGAGAGTCCCTTGAACTATAAGGAGACCAAGCCAGTCAATCCTAAAGGAAATCAATCCTGAATATTCATTGGAAGGACTGATGCTGAGGCTGAAATTCCAATACTTTGGCCACCTGATACAAAGAACTGACTCACTGGAAAAGACCCTGATGCTGGGAAAGATTGAAGGCAGGAGGAGAAGCGAATGACAGAGGACAAGATGGTTGGATGGCATCACTGACTCAATGGACATGAGTTTGAAGCAAGCTGTGGGAGATGGTGGACAGGGAAGCCTGGTGTGCTGCAGTCCATGGGATTGGAAAGAGTCAGACACAACTGAGCAACTGAACAGCAACAATTAAACAACTTAAAAGTGAAAGAAAGTGAAAGTGTTAGTTGCTCAGTTGTGTCCGACTCTCTGCGACCCCATGGACTGTAGCCTATCAGGCTCCTCTGTCCACGGAATTCTCCAGACAAGAATACTGGAATGGGTTGCCATTGCCTTCTCCAGGGGATCTTCCTGTCTCAGGCATCAAATCCAGGTCTCTTGCATTCCCGACAGATTCTTTAATGTCTGAGCCACCAGGGAAATCCAAACAACTTAAAACTCAAAAATCTTACTATTAACTCAAATTTTTTTAATACTACTATGACAAAATGTTTCTATATCTTTAATAGTTAAAAGTTAAGCAGCAAGACTTCAACAGAAAAATGCATATGATATGACTAAAGAATTTACAGAAGTATCTTCTTTAGTGACTATTAAATCTGTTAAAAAATGAAATTCAAATAAAAATAGCAATGGAACATCATTTACTCCCATTAATTTAGAAAATATTATCCAGAGTAATAATACTCAATATTGATAAGGGTGTGATGAACAAAGCCATTTCTGAGAAATGATTTAACAATATGTATCTACGGCTTTAAAAATGTTCATACCTTTGATCTAGTAATTTCACTCCAAGAAAATAATCTGAAATATGAACAAACACTGTGCACAAAAAAGTTCATCACAGTGCTATTTATAATACTGAAAATTTAGAAAAATGTAAATGCCTAATAGAGGAACCGTTATTATTTTACAATGATTAAAAATATTTGTGAATAGTTTTCCCCAAAGGAAAACAGCTTTATTCATCTGTTATTTTGATGATAAAAACAGTTTGCTTTCATCATAATTCCCAACATTAAAAACGATGAGCAAAAAAATGACAACTATCCCAAATTCTATCATCAACAGGCAATCACTAATAGTCTAACAAATTATCTTACAGACATCTTTCTGGGCATATAATTTTGCAAAATGGAATCACGATATCCATTTTTTTCAAATTGTTTATTCCACTGAGTCTCTAATGGACATTTTTACATAATAATAAATACAGACATATTTTTGGGCCATTAATCTGAATGGCCATATTGTATTCCAGAATGCAACTAATTTCCTACTGGTGGACATTTCCTACATTTTTTGTTATTACAAAAATGTAGGAAATATCACAAGGAGCACACTCATGCAATCACCTTTACACGTATGTCCAATTATCTCCTTAGACACAATCAGAAACCAGCCTCGAAGAATATGCCTGTCCTAATAATAACACATACTGTCAAGCTCCCCTCCAGAAAGTCTAAACCAACTACACCTCCAGCAAGAGTTTCAAAAGCCCATTGCCCCAAAACCTGCTACTGTCCCTCTTTGCAGTTGCCACCAGTGACCACAAACAAGGACTATCTTTATTGCTTTAATTGGTATTCTTTTAATTACGAGTGAGAAAATATATTTATTTCTCATTTGCTTTTAATCTTTTGTGAACTGCTGTTTATGTCCTTTGCTCATTTTTAAAGGCCTTGCCTTGTTAATATTAATTTGTAAATGTCCTTTGTATCTTAGAGATATTAACTTATTGTCATAATTGTTGCAAACATATTTCCTTCATTTGTCATTTGTATTTCAACTTTATTATTCTTAATCTTCAAACTGTTTTATTTAATTGTATGTACCTGAATCTATAAAATGTTCCTCTATCATTTCCCTTTGGTATCTTACCTTCTGCATTTCAGGACAGTAAAGATAGTTACCCATATTTTAGTATTTTATGATTGATTTTTAATCTTTGAATTTTTAGTATTTACAATTTATTTTGGTATAAAAATTGAAGTAGAGATCAAGCTTCATGGTGTTTCTGCTAGGTAGCCATCAGGGGTTTGAAATGCCACCTTTATCACATACAGATAAACACTGTCCAAGTTTGTTAGGGCTGCCATAACAAGCGGCAGACTGAAGGGCGTAAACAACAGAAATTTCTTTTCTTTTTTTTTAAACACCAAAAACATCTTGTATTGGGTGTAGCTGATCAACAATGCTGTAGTTTCAGGTGGACAATGCAGGGACGCAGCCATACATATACCTGTGTGCGTTCTCCCCCAAACCCCCATCCCATTCAGGCTAGCACATAACAAGAAATTCATTTTCTTATAGTTCTAAAGCTAGAAGTCTGAGACCCAAGTGTCAGCAGCGCTGATTTCTTCTGAGTCCTCTCTCCTTGTCTTTAGACAGCAGTCTTCCTGCGTTTTCACTCGGTCTCCCCTCTGTGCACAAGGTCTGTGTCCCAATCTGCTCTTCTTACACTGACACCAATCATATTGGATTAAGGTCAACCTAACAGCCTAATATTAACTCAATGACCTCTTTAAAGACCCTCCAATATCTCAAGTCCATCACATCCTGAGATACTGGGGGTTAGGACTTTTACTTGTGAATGTTGGGGGGACATAATTCAGCCCACAGCACACGCACACTCACTCCGGTCTGCACCATCTTGTTTCATTGAGCTGTCTGCTGCCGCACTGATATTACACACACTTAGTTGCTATAGCTTTGTAATACCTTCTAACCCACTCCAGTTTTCTTGCCTGGAGAATCCCCATGGACAGAATATCCTGGCGGGCTACATTCCACGGCTTCACAGAGTCAGACATGGCTGAGCGACTAAGTCCAGCACAGCACAGCACCTATTAATACTAAGTGGGCAAGTACCTCCTTGTGACTTGCCTTTTTCAGAACTGTCCTGGCTATTTTCATATTGCTCCCCTGCCCCTATCAGTTTCGGAATTCATTTGGAAGCACTTGGGATTTTTTATAGAGATTACATAGGATTTATAGATTGGCTTGAGAATGTGTGTCTTTCCATGCATCCCAACCTTATTTCTCTCAGGAGAGTTTCATACAGATTTTATTCTATTTTGTTTGGGGTTTTGGTTACATGTATTCCTAGATATTTCATTTTCTTGATACTTTTGTAAGTAGAATATCTTTTCCATTACATTTTCTAATTGGTTGATGCTGAAATATAAGAAACCATTAATTATACATATATTTAACTTGTACTTGTAAACTACAGGGAATGCTATTACTTCCAAAAGCTTTTTAATGATTCTCTTGGTAAACAATCATATCATCTTCAAATGAAGACAATTTTGCCTTCTTCTCTCCAATAGACTTGTTTCATTGTCTTGCTCACTATATTGACGTGCACTTTTAAACAAGGAGAAAAGGGTGCCATTTATTTTTCTTTAACTCTAAGAGAACTGTGTCCAATCAAGGGTATTACTATTAATTTCAGATTTTTAAAAATCATGTGAATTTTCATATGACTTTTCAGTATCAAAATGATCAGATAAAGTGCTCATGCAAGACTGATTAACAGATTTCCTAATATTCTTTATCTCTGCATTCCTGAAATGAAATTCACTTGCTCATGCTACATTTCTTCAAGCAGACTGATGGATCTTATAAGCAATATTTTATTATATTTTCCACCAATGTTTATAAATAAGACTGAAATGCAAAATATGTGTGTTCCCCGTGTGCTATCATTTCTATCTAGTACAATTAAAATTTGTGCTATGATTTTTGTTTGGGAAAATGCATATTCATTGTTTGCCTATATGTACAGGGCAGAAAAAAAAGGACATCATAATGGTAACACTGGTTACCTTAAGGGGAAATTATGAAGTTTTTTTCCTTTAATTTTCTATAACAATTGAGCATCATATTTATAACAAGATGTTTTAAATATATGCCACTAAAAAAGAGTGGGTGAAAGTGTATTAGCAGTTATCTCTGGAAGGGGGAATGAAACATGATTTTTATCTTCTCTGTCCTGCTATGAATCTGTCTATCCATCAGTATTTCCCCTTTCTGTACATGCCCTGACCCTGCTGATTAAAAAATACAAATATACACATTTACATTATTACTTTCTTTTTTTAAGAAACTACGATGAACTTAGGACTTCTCAAATTATAGTAAACCAGTGCAAATAGACGTAAACTCTCCTCAGGATAAAATGAATAGGAAATTGTACGGCTATTAAGTAGGGTCTAATCAGAGAAGGCTCTCAGCTGTGACTATCTTATTTTGGTAACTGCAGTCAGGTATGAGCTACGTCTCTGCTTATATGAAAGCAGATGATCTGTCTGGGATCTCAGCAAAACGAGGAAGTTTTGCTCCTTTAGGAAGTTAGCATCTTAGCTTGAGTGGTACAAGAGGGACTTTGAACAGCCTACAGCCTCACAAACCACATCTTCAGTCAAGGCACCAAAGCGCGGATATTGGCATCTCTCTTCCAAATAAGCCTAAGCACTCCACCCACTTTGACTAGTGTTCTTAAACTGTCTTTTAAAAAATGCTGGGGACGTCCCTGGTGGTCCAGCGATTAAGACTGCATTTTCCAACGCAGGGGGTATGGGTCTGATCCCTGGAGAGGAAGCTAAGATTTCCACATGCTCACAGCCAAAAAAAAAAAAACACCCACAAAACATAAATAATACTGTTACAAATTAAATAAAGACTTTTAAAAACATGGTCCACATAAAACACCAATGGAATTTATGAGGGAAGATGCCTCCCTCCGCCCATCCTGTGGCCGCCTCGGACCGTTGCGCCTTCCCAGCCGAGGTCCCGATGCTGCAGGACAGACAGGGCGGCACAGACAAGCAGACAGAACCCCGTCGGCGCTCTGAGTCACGAAGTGGGGGGCAGTGGTTACATAGCAAGAGATAACTAGATGCTTATTCTAGGTTTACTGGAAAACAAGCTATCTTGCAACTGCTCAGGATAAAGGATTCCCCACAGCACTGCGGAACTTCCACAGGAACCATGAGAGCCAGATAAGCCGCGAGGCCACACGCATCCTGCTGAGCAGCCGCACCCCGGGAAGCAGGGATTCAGCTCTGACTCCTTACGTAAGAGCCCAACAATGGGTCCCCGTTAATCATCGGGCTTCTCAGAGATTAGTGGTGAAGGGACAAATCTGGTGAAGGTTTTCAAAAAGTAAAATAAAAGATTTACATCATCCTGCCAAAAATAAAAGATCAGAGTTGTGAGTCTTGGAAAAGTTTCATATTGCCTTCATGCAGTGATCAGGTTATCCCTCGACTGAAGGTAAGAGCAGGGCCTGGACCTGTGAGGGCTCTGGCTTCTGAGGACCCTTCACCAGCCCACCAATGGCTACACTGACTGTTAAAGGAGAAAAATTAATCATTCAATCAACAGCGGAATTCAGTTTCCAAACAATTATCTTGTACGTATGCCCATCTCCAGCTTTCCAAGTGCTTTTGCAAACCTTCCTTCATTTGATCCAAAGAACTGCTTACAACAGAGATGGCAGATACCATCATTCCTAATAAAAACAGCTTCCATTTTATGCGCGACTACTGTGTGCCCAGTACTGGCCTAAGAGCTTCAAAAACCTTGTATCATTTATCCTCACAACAACTCTCTGAGGTTAGAACAATTGGTCTGTGCTTTGTTTTGTGGGTTTGCTTTTTGCTTTGGGGGTTTTATTTATTTATTTATTTATTTTTGGCTGAGCTGGGTCTTCGTTGCCGCCCACGGGCTTTTCCTAGTTGCGGAGGTCAGGGGCTTCTCGGCGTGGCGGCTTCTCGCTGCAGCGCACAGACTCCAGGCGTGCAGTCTCAGTGGTCGTGGAGCAGGGGTTCAGTTGCCCTGCGGTGTGTGGAATCTTCCTAGATTCCTAGGGTTCCAACCCATGTCCCCTGCATTGGCAAGCCAGATTCTTAACCACAGGACCACCAGGGAAGTCCCAGGAACAGCTGTTATCCCCAGTTTACAGCTAAGAGAACAAAGGACTTGAAGAAGTAAAGAAAATGCAAATTCAGTTAAACACGTACATCCCCAATTTCTAAAGGAAGGAATTGAGGCCTTAGCAAAGTTGAGTGACTCTGCAAGTTCACAAGGTTCGTAACCATACAAACTGAGTCTTAACCGCAGGTCCACCTGATTCCAAAGACCACGATCTTAATCTTTTGGCTGTCCGCCCTCCCGGGATCACCGGTAAGTTACCATGGGGACAGGAAGGCTCCGGTCAGCAGTCAGTCAACGTGGCAGAAGGAGCCTCACCATTCCTGTGTAGACACCATGCCGCTTCCCAGTTAGAACCTTCACTGCTGATTCTGAGACTTTTGGGGAGAGTTTTTACATTTTTTCCTGTGAAAAGTTTCCCTTGGGAAAAAGATGCTCTCGCCTTCCTCCACCGAAACAGTCTGATTCTAAGGGACCCGATGCTGCTTCCTCTGTGAGGCTGCCTGACTTCGTGAGTGGACTTAAGAACATGCTCCCCAGAGGCCAAACCAGCAGTGCAAAGTGCCAGGGGTGCTGGCATGTGGCTGAGAGAACCCATGGGAGCAACCCAGGCCATGCTGTGGCCGGTAAGCCCCTAAACAAGGCTGCCCCGGGGGGAGCCGTGCCCTGGCCTCACCCCCCAAACGAGGAGGCTTTGCTTGCCATCCTTCCAGCTGGCTGGTGGGGGCCGGCTGCCTGAGTCACACGGAAGGGGCTCAGTGGCCTGGGCTTACCACGTTCCCCCCTCCCCACACAGATGTGTCCAGAAACGCCTCCACCTACAGCTTGCAAGGAACCCTGGGCCACCTGTTCTGGAAGGCCTCCCAAAGCCGGAGTCAGCATTTATTTCTTCCTCAGGCTCAAGCAGATGACGGAGGTCAGTGGTGCCAACATGGAACACGCTAAGTTGGAATGAAAGACAGCAAGCAGCTCAGCGGGGACAGATCTCGTGATTATGGCAACTCAAGGATAAAACGAGCCCCACCCCCAGCGGCCCGCCGCTCCCGCTCCGGCTGTGACCCCCGAGCAAAGGGAGGTGGGCCGGAGCCCCTGGAAGAGCGTGTGCACCCTTGCTTGGCCAGGCTTTGGGACCAGGGACCTGAGATGAGACTTCACCACTCTGTTGTGGCAGGTGGATCTGTATCTGAAGGATTTTGATTGTCCCTTTTTCTCCCCAGGGAGGAACTGAGGTTAGACGGACCTTAGAGGGGCCACCTGGGCACCCAGAGCAGAAAGACACGACAGAAAGACAGCCCCAAGTCTTTCTGGTATTTCATCTCCTCCTCTGAGGGCTAAGTCAGTATATTTGTTTCAGCAACAGGCCTAAAGTTACGTTTGGGTAAATAAAGTAGGACTAAGCTACTGCAGGGGGAAAAAAATATCTCAAGCTTTTCTAGAACAAAAAAGAAGTTTGAATTTGCTTCTGGCAGTAAACCTACAGAAGAGAAACTCTCCACACTGAGTCCTCCCACCCAAGTGTGACGGTGGGGCCATGGACGGTTAAGATCCCAAAACAGATCCATTCAACCTTGGCTATGTTAACTTAACCAGGGGAGCTGTTAATAAATTCTGATATCCAAGCTCACCGGACTACTAAACCTCAATCTCAGGAGTAAGGCCTCAGCTTTGGTTATTTTTACAGAAGCCTCTCTTCCCCATCCCCACCCCTTGTGTGCAGCCAGGGTTAAGAACTGCTGGCCTGAAGGCTAAGAAGAGAGAGGCCTCAGCAACCCAGAGTGCCTGCAGCAGCCACTATGATGTTCAGACACAAAATACGACAGCAGCATCCCCAGGCTACAGACCCCAACTTATGAAATCATGCCCAGGGGTATGGTTAGTTTCATGTTGCTTTCCTCTCCATCCACCCCTGTAGGCTACTCCAAGAGTGCACAAGCAGCGCTGGCAGATGTCTGTTGCTTTTGGAAACAAACATCTGCATGTCTCTTTATGGGCAGTGTTACTGTCCATCAAGGTCCTTAGCTCCTGGCTGAGGAAATGGCATGCATGCATGCTCAGTCACTCAGTTGACTCTGATTCTTTGTAATCCCATGGACTGTAGCCCACCAGGCTCCTTTGTCCATGGGATTCTCCAGGCAAGAATACTGGAGTGGGTTGCCATGCCCTCCTCCAGGGGATCTTCCCTATCCAGGGATCGAACCTACGTCTCTTGCGTCTGCTACACTGGCAAGTGGGTTCCTTACCACTGCGCCACCGGGGAAGCCCCAAGTGAGGGGCAGATGACCCAAACTAAGACGATCCAGCCCTCTCTCCCCAAAATCTGACTCTTGGGTGGGGTAACAAAGGAGTAGAAAATGGTTGGAGCTGAGTTGTGCTGATATCGGCCTGGGAATAACTAAGAGTCCTGGTGCTGTCTTGCTGCTTAAGACCCAGACCTTTGTTTCTTCAAGTCTGTGAGCTGCCCCCAGAATCTAACAAATGCCTTTTTGCTTTAATTAGCCAGAACTGGCTTCTGTTGCTCACAATCAAAGAACTCTGATTGACAACTTCATCGATCAGAGCAGGTGAGGCTATGCTCTGATAAAGCTCCACGCCATCCCAGTCCACGGGGGCCCTGCTGGGTCATCCCCTCCCTGGTGCCCAGGCTGATGGGGAGCCATCCCTGGAATACTGCCAGTCACGGTGGCAGAGTTTCCCTCAGAGGATCTCACACTGTCTATTAGACACTGGCCTTGGGTGACGTATGCCAGGGCTCACGGCTCATTGGCCAGAACCAACCAGACTTCCCAGGGCTCCACCCAACAACTAAGACCACAGTGCAAACAGCACTAACGGTCTTTAGCTCCATTAATCCAACAGCTCAAATATACTGAAGACAATCTGCCAAATTATTGTTTTGGTATGTTTTTCAGGGCTAACTTGGAGAAAAAGAAAAAAGTGCAAGTGAAGTAGTTCGGTCGTGTCCGACTCTTTGCGACCTCAGGGACTGTAGCCCACTAGGCTCCTCCATCCATGGGATTTTCCAGGCAAGTGTACTGGAGTGGGTTGCCATTTCCTTCTCCAGGGGATATTCCCAACCCTGGGATCGAACCCCAGTATCCCTCATTGTAGGCAGACGCTTTACGGTCTGAGTCACCAGGGAAGCACAATTCAAAACAATGTTTCCATGAGAAAGTAGGTGCCATGTTCTAAATAGTTGACTTGTAAAAGAAGATGGATTCTTGCCTGGGAAATCCCATGGGCAGAAGAGCCTGGCAGACTACGGTCTATGGAGTCCCAAAAGAGTCAAACTCGCCTTAGCCACTAAACAACAACAACAAAAGGTGGAACACAATCTGCTGACAAGTTTGGCTTCCTGCTTCTCAGGTTGCTCAGTGCTAAAGCGGGAGACTTGGGTTCCATCCCTGGGTCAGGAAGATACCCTGGAAAAGGAAACGGCAACCCACTCTGGTATTCTTGCCTGGGAAATCCTGTGGACAGAGGAGCCTGGCAGGCAACAGTCCATGGGGTCGCAAAGAGTCGAACAGGACTCAGCGACTAGGCACAGCACAGCACAGCATTAAACAGCAGTGGCTACAATACTTAGATAATTATTTAAGAAACAAGACCCCAGACTTAATGATAGGCCGACTGGATTACGCAACCACAGCCATGACAAACAGGGCCGGCTAGCGCATTTGTGGGGCCCACTTGCGGGTCCCCTTGTTCAAAGAGCAAGAAAAAGTGTCATTAAATGTACTAAAATATAAAGCTTTTTCCTTTCTTCCCTGGATGTTTTATTTGCTAGTTCATGTTCTCAGAAAAGATAAGGTAAAATTTTAAAGTATCAGCATGAATTTTACTGTTTATAGTGTGCAAAGCCAGTTTTAAATGCAAACACAGGCTACTTGGACAAAACTCCTATTTCAGAGTTGGTGCTGGCATAGGTCTTTAGTTCTTGACAGAACCGTGTTAATGCTACAGGTCACTGACTCAACTCACCTTAATTTTCCTTCTTTAATACAGAGCAGAGTGCCAGCCCCGCCACCCTCATCTGACTGACAAGTAAGGAGCAGAGGAGTGGCGGGCTCTGTCTCCATTTCCTTCCACGGCGTCGTTGTCAGAGCAAGCAGTCGGCTCACCAGGAGAGGAACAGGACTGAGAGAGCATAACCAGCGTGTTCCTCGCTCTCTTCCTGCTTTCCAAGCAAGTTCTGGTGCAGACGGCTTCTCAGGCTGCAGGAGCCTCTGCGGACCCCGGCAGAGATGCGACGCGCTCAGCCCGCTGCGGCTCGCATCTCCCCGAGCGCGCACGCGTGGCACGCCAAGCCCCGTGGTCCACAGGCGCCCAGGACCCTGCGGAAACGAGCGACGGGCACCCGCAGTGCACGCTCCGTGCTCCTTTCATTTACAAAGCAGACGTTCAAAAAAAAAATTATTGGCGATTTTGAGAACGGTGACGGCAGAGCGTTAAAGCAGAGGCCCCTTCTGAGCACAGATCCCTGCGATGGCGCAGAGCAGGCCCAGGGATCCTGCCTGTGACACCACTGCCTTCAGCCTTCGCTCTACCAGGAAACCAGCGGGGCCAGTGTTCAGCGATTCTGAGCCAGTGTCCTAAGAGCTATGAAGAGGGCTTGAACGGTAGGGCCTGCCACTCTTCCTTTCAGGCCACAGATGTTTACCGAATAGCTATTATGTGCCAGGCACTGTTTTAGGTGATGGAGATAAGACAGTAAACATAAAAGAAAAGCCCTGACCTCAAGAAGCTGACTTCCGGCGGGAGAGACAAAAAACAAAATGTGTAAACAAAATCAAATAGTGTGTTGGATGGTAGCTAAGGGCTAAGAGGGTGTGGATACTTAACATTTTACAGCCGTTTACCGCGGTAGTGAAGGACAGAGAAAATATTACAGGAGAAAGCTGATGGGGGATTGGCAGGTGCTGGCAGTCAGAGACAGGAAAGGTTTTCTGAAGAGGGGCTGGGTTCTGCTCATGCAGATCCCCACCCCCAACCCCCCACCCGCTCCACCCAGCCTTGGGCAGGGCATCTCCACAGGGAGCTTCCTGACACTTGCAGCCAAGCTGGTCTAGTCTGTGCAAGTGTGAAATGAGGTTCATTAAAAGATTGTTACCCTGAATGCAACAGTTGGACAGAGGATGAGCTCTTACAGCTTCAAGAAAGTTCAGAAGCCCACATTTAAATCAGCTTTTCAGTCAAAGCTTTCACATTTATGGTTAAATGAACCGGTTGATTAGGCACCATGCTGCTGCTGCTAAGTCACTTCAGTCGTGTCCGACTCTCTGTGACCCCATAGACAGCAGCCCACCAGGCTCCGCCATCCCTGGGATTCTCCAGGCAAGAACACTGGAGTGGGTTGCCATTTCCTTCTCCGATGCATGAAAGTGAAAAGTGAAAGGGAAGTCGCTCAGTCCTGTCCGACTCTTAGCAACCCCATGGACTGCAGCCTACCAGGCTCCTCCATCCATGGGATTTTCCAGGCAAGAGTACTGGAGTGGGGTGCCATTGCCTTCTCCGGATTAGGCGCCATAACTTAGGCGAAAAGTGGAGGGGATTCCCCACCCCCTTCCTGTAAATCAGATGTCCAATTTGCCTAAGTGAAAGCGGAGTATATTCGCCCAGGGTTTTACTCTGCCAGGTGAACCCAGACCAACACCAGGCCTTCCAGAACACTGTACTTGTCAGCCTATCTTTTTTAACATCTCCAGAAATCATTCAGTTTCCTCTCCAAGAGAATTGCTTCCTAACTTCTGATCACTTTTAAAATGAATTTGTAATGCATTTCTTGACAACTATAATATTTGACAATAGACATTAAGAGGGCTTCACTGATAGCTCAGTTGGTAGAGTCTGCAATGTAGGAGACCCCGGTTCGATTCCTGGGTTAGGAAGATCCACTGGAGAAGGGATAGGCTGCCCACTCCAGTATTCTGGCCTGGAGAATTCCATGGACAGTCCATGGGGGTCACAAAGAGTCGGACACAACTGAGTGACTTTCACTTCAGACATTAAGATGGAAAGGTTTAGGAAAAAATGAAGATATTCTCTTTATCCCTCGCTTGTATGATGTTTGTCTCCCTCTCTTAGTAAATCAACAGACAAAGATAATCAGGAGGCTCTCGGGACCTTGTTCTTGAGTCATTTTCACATCCCAGGTTCAAATTCCACTTCTATTAATTTTTAAGATGTCCATTGGTTTGGGGAGAAGAAATTATATTATCACTTCTATAACTAAAACATGGTGACCTTGCAAGAAAAAGTCAGCCTCAAATATGCTAACCGTCTAGACACAGGGCCACGTGTCCCCTTTTTAATTTGGGCAGAGTTTATTGTGAAAGTTAATGTCTAGCCAGATCTTCCTGCCTGGTTTTCCAAGCATGTCCACACAGGCTGGCAAGGGGAGCGGAGTGGGTAGCCTGTTGAGGGAACAGTACCTAGAGGCCAGGATGCTCCCAGCCCGGCCTGATTTGCTTTGTACTCTCAGGCAGGATGAAGAGGGCTGGTGGGGATGCCCTTACCCATTTACCACTCCCACGCAGAACTCAGTCTGAATGGCCTCTGGTGTTATTATACGTTGGCAGATTCTGCCCACGTCCCCTCGGCGTTACACACTGGCATCTCTGAAGCTGGCTTTGTCTCCCACCCATTGTTGGGTTTGGGCTGCGTTTCTGCATTTCAAGGCCCTTAAAGAACCTCACGAAGTAGAAGAGAAAAGAAAGGGGGCAGTCAGACAGGATACACTGGTTGTACTATTCTTACCATCCATCCAATTCCAAGAAGCTCCTGCATCTTGAATAGATAATAAAAGATTGGTGTGCAGCTGGGCCCCATTGACCCACTATCCTTCCCTTACATGCGGGATAATGGAGGCTTTAGGATGCATCACAGAACACAGAAATGACTACCTTAAGAAACAATCTATACTTACAAGTATCCTAATTAAAAAAATAAAAGGCTAATGTGAGTCCATCAGCTGTAACAAAGATGCCACGTTGGAGCTGGATGTTGAAGGTGGAAGAGAATGTGTATGGCGGGGAGAAGGGGGCATATAGGAACTCACTGTACTTTCTCTCAAATGTTTCTCTGAACCTAAAACACTCCAAAACATAAAATCCACTAAAGACTAAAAGCCATGAAAAGATCTATTTATTTAAAATAGTTTTCTTAGCCAAACCTTATTCACATATACTGTGGGAATGAAACAAAGTGAAATTTAAATGAACGATAAAAATATTCTATAACATGCAGATATTTGCATGTTATTTAAAATACAAGTAGTAAATTAAAACACTGATCATCTCGTGCTTAACTGTTCATTAAACATCTGCTGAACAATGAACTTCTTAAAAACAACTCTGTCCGAAAAGTGCTATTATTATCTGTTCTTCACACAAGAGGAAACAGGCTGAAGCAGGTTAAGAAAATTGTGTCCAGTCACACAGCCAATAAATCAGCAGCTGGGAAATTAGCATCCACTGAAGAGAGGAAAAAATAAAGGAGAGGGCATTCACCCAATATTCTTTTGCCTAAAAAGACACAAATTAAGCACATTAAAAAAATTTAATTGAAAAAAAAAGAACCTTATCCTTATGTCTAAAAGATAAGCTATAATTAATAAGTTTGGAGGAGCGGAGAGATAAGGCAAAAAAGAGAGATATAGAAAATGGATACCGTTTTCAGGGGTTGTTGTTCAGTTGCTCAGTAGTGTCTGACTCTTTGCAACCCCATGGACTGCAGCACGCCAGGCTTCCCTGTCCATCACCAACTCCTGGAACTTGCTCAAATTCATGTTGATCAAGTCAGTGATGACATCCAACCATTTCATCCTCTGTTGTCCCCTTCTCCTCCTGCCTTCAATCTTTCCCAGCCTCAGGGTCTTTTCTAATTCAGGGGAGAGAGAGTTAAAAGAATTCTGCTGGGGTGGAGGGGGGCGGTGGTGCGGAGGGTGGCGGGGGGAGGGAAGCTAAGTTTGGAGACAAAAAGTGAAGAGGGGAAAGGGAGAACGTGAGAGAAGAGAGGAAGAAATATATTAAAGAGTGGGACAATTTATGTGACTGTCATATTGGAATGTATTGGTTTCAACAAAATGATAGTCTATGGTGGCATCACATGGGCAAATATGCTTTTAAACGAGTCAGAGTCAATTGTATGATTCAGTAAGAGGCCTTTAAACAGTTTTCCATCTTTGCTGAGTGTAGATGCTACCGCCTCTCTAGGACCTGAGGCAGCTGTGCCTTATTCCTCAGGCTCAGACCCCCGGGGCCTCTCGTGGGGGAACATCTCAGGATTCACTGTCTGAAATACGTGTTTGGGGTACACCATGGCCCCCTGAGTGCAACCCAGTGGCTTCCTCTAGGGCTTAAAGGAACAAACAGCCAATGCTGGGGGAAACTCAAGCCTGTTTGTCTTGACTGAGAGCCTATGAGCCAGTCTCTTCCTAAAGGATTTTCAGAAGACTTAACTTTGCTGGACGTTTGCCTCATGTGCTAGTGATAGGAAATAACCCCATGCACAGACACACCCAAGGGGCCGCTCTCTACACCCCGCCCACCTGCACCCAAACCCCAGAACCATCCAGATGGGGGAGGTGAGCTGTTAGGTGAGGCCACTCCCCAGAATCAACAATGAGTCCTCCTCCTGCACTCTGTCCTCTTCATTAAAACACTCACTGAATGAATGACGCATCTTCAGGTCAGCGTTTTTTAACCCAAACTTACACTGGTGCCTGAACGATTGATCCTGACTGGCAAACGGCTACCACGAAACTAGGCAGCTGAGTTCTCCTCGGGCCTCAGGCTCACTGCTCTAGGCGACCTTGGGCAAGTCCCCACCGGGGCCCGGATTCCTCAAACTTGACAGAGTAAGTCAGATGACCTGACCCTTCCAGCCACAAACTTCCATTATCCTGCTCACCTGCCACCTCACAGCAGGGGCAAAACTGGAGTTTAAAAGAATCAGTCTTGAATTCTGACCAACACATGAGCCCACCCAAGACTGACCAGTTCACACTTACACGTTGGAACACACATTTCCATGAGCCTTTATCTCACATACCATATGCAAGCTAAGGAAGTCGTATCTCACAAACAGAGAACGAGATAAACAGTCTTTATCACTGCATGGGACTCCCAGGGAACATCCAAGGACAAGCTGATGATAAGGAGGTAGAATAATCCGTCCTTTACCTCCAATATGACTGAACTGCTCAATTTCTATAGACTCTCTGTTATTATTTTAAAAAGGGCAAAAAAAAATTTTAAGTGATGAGTTCATATTTAATTGTTGAGCACTCACAAAGAAACCCAGGGGATATTGAGAATGTTTAAACATCCAAATGGTGGACCACTCTGAAACTGTCACATCTAATAACCATCTTGTAATGCATCAATCTCTGTCACACTTCAGAGCCTCAAATCTTACCTTGCGTGCTAAGTCCTACCTTGGGTCCATACTTTCTTCCTTTTCTCTTGTCTGCCCTTGTGTTTCTGAATTACTTATTCCCAGGGTTTTTAATTAAAGAAGCCCAGTTATGAATAAATTTATTAATTAATAATATCAGTGTCTCCTTTGAGGACTGTCAGGTGGTGAAGCCACAGCAACACCAATGATGTGCATATATTCAGTGTCTAAGTGAGTTCAGGGTCTTAGATTCAATTGTTAATACAAGAGATTTATCACAGTTGATCAGTTCAGTCAGTTCAGTCACTCAGTCGTGTCCAACTCTTTGCGACCCCATGGACTGCAGCACGCTAGGCCTCCCTGTCCATCACCAACTCCCAGAGTTTACTCAAACTCATGTCCATTGAGTCGGTGATGCCATCCAGCCATCTCATCCTCTGTCGTCCCCTTCTCCGCCTGCCCCCGATCCCTCCCAGCATCAGGGTCTTTTCCAATGAGTCAGCTCTTCACATCAGGTGGCCAAAGTATCGGAGTTTCAGCTTCAACATCAGTCCTACCAATGAACACCCAGGACTGATCTCCTTTAGGATGGACTGGTTGGATCTCCTTGCAGTCCAAGGGGCTTTCAAGAGTCTTCTCCAACACCACAGTTCAAAAGCATCAATTCTTCTGTGCTCAGCTTTCTTTACAGTCCAACTCTCACATCCATACATGACTACTGGATCTCTTAGACACACAGTAACCTCCAAAGAGCTCTGAGTTTCCTTGTCCTTGATCACCTCCTACGCCTGCTCCCTTCTCTCCATAACCTTTCTCCACGAGCCCTCTGGAACTTCATTCCATGATAAAGTCTCTCTTGCCCACAACCAGGTCACAGTGGGTCTCCCCTTCACCTCTTCAGGCTAAACCAGTCGCAGCTCATCACTGCAAGGCCACCACTCCTCCCCTGTCACCTTCCCAAGGAGATGCCATTCATCCAGACTGGACCCAAGAGCGGGAGGAAAACCACACTGTTGGCTCCCAGTGACAGCTTACCCATTCCTGCTGATGCGAAATGAGCCTCTATACTGTCCTCTGTCAGTGTCAGATGCCAACCCCATCATTCTTCGTCCTCATTCAAGGAGCCTTTGGCACCTTGCTCCATCTTCCTGTCCACCCCTAGTCCTGCCATTGTCCTGAGTAGCTTCAATCTTAGTTCTTTTCACTCCAGCCGTCATCATCACATCTGAATTTTCTGTCAGTGAGACCTTCTGTATCGTGACTCCTCTGCTTTCTCCTTCTCTATCAACGCCCGCCTGGTTTTACTTCCTCCCTGTCAAATCCCTCCCTTTCTGGGTTTCCCTAGCAAACCCAGACTCCACGACACATCACATCAGTCACTGTCTTACAGATATCCTCACTCTCCTCTCTTGGCTTCAGGAACACTCTTGATTTCCCACCCTTAAATCCCCTTTTCAATATGTCTTTTTCCTTTCCCTTAAGTGTCAGTGTTCTTGAATGCCTATTGGATTCTTCCCACTCTCCCCTGTTAATTTCATGTACACTGCTTGTCTGTTTCTGGCAATTAATTTTTTTGTCTAAGATTCCAAGTCATTTGCTTTGCAGTTTCTTTTCACAAGGAGACTACACAAAATTGGCCTGTATGCAGATCAAGAAGCAAGTTAGAACCAGACATGGAACAACAGACTGGTTCCAAATTAGGAAGGGAGTACATCAAGGCTGTATATTGTCACCCTGCTTATTTAACTTATATGCAGAACACAGCATGAGAAATGTCCGGCTGGATGAAACACAAGCTGGAATCAAGATTTCTGGGAGAAATATCAATAACCTCAGATATGCAGATGACACCATCTTTATGACAGAAAGTGAAGAGGAACTAAGAAGCCTCTTGAGGAAGGGGAAAGAGGAGAGTGAAAAAGCTGGCTTAAAATTCAACATTCAAAAAATGAAGATCATGGCACCTGGTCTCATCACTTCTTGGCAAATAGATGGGAAAATAGTGACAGACTTTATTTTCTTGGGCTCCAAAATCACTGCTGATGGTCACATGAAATTAAGACACCTGATCCTTGAAAGAAAAGCTATGACAAACCTAGAAAGCGAATTAAAAAGCAGAGACATTACTTTGCTGACAAAGGTCTGTCTAGTCAAAGCAATGGCTTTTCCAGTAATCCAGAGATTATTCCATGCTTGTGCCAAACATTTTAAAATATTATACAGTTTCTTTTATTGAAATATATTATATCCAGATTTTGTTTATGAAGTTTACTTGTAAGGAAATCCTATTGAGTCAGTTCTCAACTTTCTTTTTTGCCATTAGAAACAAGAGTAATACCAAGTTTTAAAAATCCTATTTTTCAAACTCAGATCATCACAATATTTTGTGAAAAATTGATAAGATCTTGAATTTTTCTTCAGCCACACAGCCTTCAATGGAATGCTGACTAAAACTCTAATACCTGGAAAAAGATGGTATTTTTTACCATACATCCCTATACGTGCATGCTCAGTAACTCATTCATGTCCGACTCTTTGGGACCCCATGGACTGTAACCCACCAGACCCCTTTGTCCATGGAATTCTCCAGCAAGAATACTAGAGTGGGTTGCCATTTCCTACTCCAGGGGATCTTCCCAACCCAGGGGTCAAAACCCAAATCTCTTCCATCTCCTGCATTGGCAGGCAGATTATTTACCACTGCACCACCTGGTAATCCCCAATACATCCCTATAATATGCTGTATTTTGAAGTTACCAATAGATCACAGTCTTGGCCTCTGCAGATCTAAATTCAGCCATAGACTTCAATAAAGAGACAGCTCTTGGCCTCTCATTTCATAGGAAAATACAGCAATATGTCCTCTAAATTTAAATACATATTCAAATTGTTCCCAAAGAAAAGTTACTAGGAAAGTTTTTCCTGCTGAGAGGCAGTGGAAGTCCATCGGAAGTCTGCCTGAAGCTTAGTATTTATCCTTAGACTAGTTTGAGAAAGGATTTGAGTAACCTAAGCGATTAGCAAAGAGGTCATAATGAGTAGGGGCTTCCCAGGTGGCTCAGTGGTAAAGAATCTGCCTGCAATGCAGGAGTCTTAGAAGACTCAGGTTCGATCCCCTGGAGAAGGAAATGGCAACACACTCCAGTATTCTTGCCTGGAAAATTCCATGGACAGAGGAGCCTGGTGGGCTACAGTATGGGGTGGCAACAAATCGGGCCATGACTTAGCGACTAAACAACAGCAGCAAAGATGAGTAGAAAAGTTCTTCACCTTTTCCAGAGCAGATTCTACTTCCAAAGCTCACTTGCAAAAGGAAAAACTTATGTGACTTTCTTTTGCAGAAATGTGGAAACCAAGAAAGGCTCTTGCTCAGCAAAGGCAGGGCACAGACGGTGAAGGGGCACAGACTCCTTTCCCAGGGCAGCCCCACATGGGCTCGTCCTGGCGCTGGAGCACAAGCCGGGCCACCCCCCACCCCGCCGGCCGGCACACCCTCAGAGCCGGCCGGATGGGCTGGAGCAGGCGGCCTGGGGTTCCCAGGCACACTCAGGATACACTTACCTTTCTCCCAGAAGAGGATGCTCCAGGGGAGACATACCACACTCAGTTGAACAGGCAGTTGTGTTGAGCGCTTACTATTATCAGGCACGATGTGAGACACTGGGGATAAAAGGCTGAGCAAGGCCGCCTTCTGCCCCAGCCAGTCCCAAACGAGCCCAAGAAACAGGCAATTGAGTCACAATTGAGCTGGGTTTCCTCCAAACCTCCAGAGCCAGGAAGCAAATCCCAATCTTTCCTTCCAAAGCTCGCTGTTCTAAGAACTGGCAAAGGCTTGGAAAGAGCTGCATTCTTTAGATACATAACGTCCTAATTAGTGGCTATCCTCCAAGGCCAAACAAAGCAGCCTGGGAGCAGACTTCAAAGCCACTCATCTGATGACAGACTAGGACACAGAATGACTTGAAATGAGAATAAGTCCTGGCTGAGCTACATTTTGCTAGCATTCCAATTATCACCGCTGCTGGCATGCCCAATTTATTCTCTCAGAAGAGCTTTCTTCTCTTTGTCATCCCACAGCGAGATAAACCATTCTTCCGTAGACCCCAAAGTGAAATATTAACAAAATCAATAATTAAAAGATGCGTGGAAATTTGACCCTGAAAAATATCATTCTGCTTGAATTCAGGAAGAGAGCTTTTAAAAGCTAGAAACCTATGAAACTGAGTCATTATATCCCAAAATATGCTTTACTATACCAAGTTAAAAGTAAACTGGTCTTAAAAAAATCCAGGTATTCTAAAAATATAATCTCTTTTAAACTCATTGTCCTTGCCCCGGCAGTTTGCTCTGCTTTTCTATTTCTTGATGACGTATTATTCTGTATAATTATTTTCATTTAATTAGCGACATTACCTTTATACATGTGACTCATGTAATTTTCTGAAATTATATCATGGTTTACCATCCTGGCCCACATATAAATACAGAATTGTGTATAATAGTAGCCACTTATTTTTTATATCAAAGAAATACATTTTCAAATAATTTCTTGAGAACTGTGTGCTTCAAACCCATTCCTCTGGTTCCTTTCACTAAAGCTCTCTTAAAATCCAGTATATTCCATTCATAGATTCCTCATTGAAATTGAGGTCTTAGGTCTCCTCCCTCAAGCATGTTCTAGATTCAGGGTCACAGAACTGTTAAAACAAGTTGATTTATGATTTATTTATAAGTTAAACTAAAGCCCTGAACATTTGTTGTTCAGTCAGTCCTGTCTGACTCCTTGCAACCCCATAGACTGCAGCACACCGGGCTTCCCCGCCCTTCACCGTCTATCGGAGCTTGCTCAAACTCATGTCCACTGAGTCGGTGATGCCATCCAACCATCTCATCCTCTGTCGTCCCCTTCTCCCGCCTTCAATCTTTTCCAGCATCAGGGTCTTTTTTAATTTTAATGAGTCAGCTCTTCGCATCAGGTGGCCAAAGTATTGGAACTTCAGCTTCAACCCTGAACATAACTTTACAGTTTTCCAGTCTTCATTAAATAAAAACGGGAAACCACGTGGGTTATCTTGGGCAACATACAAATGTCAGCTGACTTGGTTTAAAGCCAGAGTTTGTAAATCCCCCGGGGTCTTAGCAAGATGGCAGGAGGACAAGCCAAGGGCTGGACTGCTTCTTGGCTCCACACCTCCCTTCAGGCAGAGCAGCAGTTCTTATCTGTACATGCCATCGGGTGAGTTTGTTTCAGATATCCCCCTGCTCGCTTGCTTGCTTTCTTTCACCACCAACCTGCCTTTCTTCTTTTTCTAGGAGGTGTATCATGTGCATAGGTCCTTCCCTTCTCCTTCTGAGCATTTGGTCCTAAGCCACTGGGTGGACCACAGGAAGGGAAGGGTCTGTACAGAGGAGCCTGGTGGGGGTTGAGGGTCAGAGCCAGAGAGGAGAGTGCGTTGGGGAGGGTGGTGATGGGGTGAGGAGGATAGGCGGCCTGGTGCAGTGAGTCAAGGCCCAGAGCGGGCAAGATGTCCACATGCAGGGAGTTGGGAGCCTGGCATGGGTGGTTCAGTTGGAGCTGGAGTTCCTAACCCAAGCACAGTGAGGAGGAAGGGCGTTCACACAGGGGTGAGGCTTTGGGCCTGGTGTCAAAGCAGGATGAGGAGGGCGTTCAGTCGGTAGTGGGAGCGGCCCAGGGAGGAAGTCGGAGACCACGCGGAGTAAAGTGTCTTCGTGTGTGGATGGCTCAGAATGAGATGGCTAGGCAGGGTGAGGAGGGCATCCTCACAGGTCCCCTGAAAAAAAGCAGGTCACCAAAGACCACATAAAGTATGACTTGATTTGTGAAATGTCCACGTAAGGCAAATCTATACACAGAAAAGTAGATTAGTGGTTGTCTGGGGCTGGGGAGATTGGGGAGTAAAAGGGGAGTGATCACTAATGTGTGCAGGGCAACTTTGAAGTGATAAAAATGTTCTGGAAACGGTGGTGATGGTTTTAAGATTATAACAAAAACCAATGAACTGTGAAACTTCAGCTTAATTTTTTAATTGTATGCTTTAAATGGACGAACTCTATGCTAAGTGAATTATATCTCAATAAAGCTAAAATTAAAGCACATTATTTCCTCAAAACATTAAGCTGACTGGAGTGAAATCTGATTAAAGCGATACTGACTACAGTACTCCTTTTTTGACAAACTATTAGCTAATACCATCAAAGCTTTACAGCAATCATTTCAACTAATGTGAATAATCAAATATAACAATGGTTTGGATGGCAAAGACAACACAGTATTAGCAATGTCCTCAACTAACTTCCACTACCTTTTCTATTACTATTCAATTAAAAGGATAACATTATCAAGCCAAGCAATTCTGTTGCCAATTTGTTTTTGCCAAACACTACATTTACAGTGGATGCAAAGAGCAATACTGTTGGTTAAAAGGCTTAAAAATTCTACTTTCAAAAAAAAAAAAAAAAAATTCTACTTTCTAGGGTTGAAATTTGGTATATTTAGTATATTGTTGCAAAAAAATTTTCTCTTACTTCAGATGCCAAAGTAATTAAGAAATTTTGTATTTTTAAGAGAATGCCATTAAAAATAACCATTATAGAAATGACCCTTAAGTTTAAAATATAACAGATACTTAATATTGTTGTTCAGTCACTAAGTCATGTCAGACTCTTTGCAGCCTCGTGGACTGCAGCACACCAGGGTTCTCTGTCCTTCACATTTTTTGGAGTTTGCTCAAACTCATGCCCATTGAGTCGGTGATGCCATCCAACCATCTCATCCTCTGTCGCCCCTTCTCCTGCCTTCAATCTTTCCCAGCATGAGGGTCTTTTCCAATGAGCTGGTTCTTTGCATCAGGTGGCCAAAGTACTGGAGTTTCAGCTTCAACATCAGTCCTTCCAATGAATAGTCAGGGTTGATTTCCTTTAGGATTGACTGGTTTGATCTCCTCGCAGTCCAAGGGACTACCAAGAGTCTTCTCCAGTATCACAGTTCAAAAGCATCAATTCTTGGGCACTCAGCCTTCTTTATGGTCCAACTCATATCCATACATGACTACTGGAAAAACCATAGATTTGACTATATGCACCTTTGTTAGTAAAGTGATGTTACTGCTTTTTAATATGCTGCTTAGGTTTGTCATAGTTTTTCTTCCAAGGAGCAAGTATCTTTTAATTTCATGACTGCAGTCACCATCTGCAGTGATTTTGGAGCCCCAGAAAATAAAATCTGTCACTGTTTCCATTGATTCCCCATCTATTGCCAGGAAGTGATGGGACCGGATGCCGTGATCTTCATTTTTTGAATGCGAGTTTCAAGTCAGACTTTTCACTCTCCTTTTTCATCCTAATCAAGAAGCTCTTTAGTTCCTCTTCACTTTCTGCTATTAAGAGTGGTGACATCTGCTTATCTGAGGTTATTTCTCCTGACAATCTTGATTCTACCTTGAGCTTCATCCAGCCCAGCATTTCACATGATGTACTCTGCATATAAGTTAAATAAGCAGAGTGACAATATAGTCTTGACATACTCCTTTCCCAATTTTGAACCAGTCCATTGCTCATGTCCAGTTCTAATTGTTGCTTCTTGACCTGCATACAGATTTCTCAGGAGGCAGGCAAGGTGGTCTGGTATTCCCATCTCTTTAAGAATTTTCCACAATTGGTTGTGACCCACACAGTCAAAGGCTTCCAGCGTAGTCAATGAAGCAGAAGTAGACATTTTTCTGGAATTCCCTTGCTTTTCCTATGATCCAAAGGATGTTGGCAATTTGATCCCTGGTTCTACTGCCTTTTCTAAATCCAGCTTGTACATCTGGAAGTTCTAGTTTCCCGTACTGCTTAAGCCTAGCTTGAAGGATTTTGAGCATTACCTGGCTAGCATGTGAAATGAGTACAATTGTTTGGCACTGCCCTTCCTTGGACCGGAATGAAAACAACTTTTCCAGTCCAGTGGCCACTGCTGAGTTTTTCAAATTTGCTGGCATGTTGCGTGTAGCACTTTAACAGTGTCACCTGTTAGGATGTGAAATAGCTCAGTTGGAATTCCATCACCTCCACTAGCTTTGTTCGTATAATGCTTCTTAAGGCCCACTTGATTTCATACTCCAGGATGTTTGGCTCTAGGTGAGTGACCACACCTTCGTGGTTACCCAGGTCATTAAGACCTTTTTTGTGTAGTTTTGTGCTCTCTAGGCACCTCTTCTTAATCTCTTCTGCTTCTATTAGATCCTTGCTGGTTTTGTCTTTCATTGTGCCCATCTTTGCATGAAATGTTCCCTTGATATCTCCAGTTCTCTTGAAGAGATATCTAGTCTTTCCCATTCTATTATTTTTCCTCTATTTCTTTGCATTGTTCACTTAAGACCTTCTTATCTCTCCTTGCTATTTTCTGGAATTCTGCATTCAGTTGGGTGTTACCTTTCTCATCTCTCCTTTCCTCAGCCTTTTTTTTTTTTTTTTTTTTTGGGAAATGGTTTTGGCCACTGCCTCCTGTACAATGTTACGAACTTTCATCCAGAGTGCTTCAGGCACTCTACCAGATCTAATCCCTTGAATCTATTCATCACCTCCACTGTATAATCATAAAGGATTTGATTTAGCTCATATCTCAGTGGTATTCATTTAACATTTAATAAATGTTGAATGAATCTAAAGTAATTTAACTTTTAAATAAAAACTTTAAAGTCACTATCAATAAACACAATTTCATGTATTTTCATCCTAGTCTTTACTATTCAATTTTATTTATCTTCAACAATGTACAGCAATCAAGTGGATTTGTAGATAACTAATACTTTACTGTATAATGCAGAAACATATATTTGAGAACAAATTAGCATATCCAAGAGAAAGAAGATTACAGCCCACTACTGGAATCTTTCAGGAATCATAATGGTATAGTTAAAACTACCCATTTAAGAATTTCAGCATAAAAGACATATATAAACATTTGACTTTGTACAAAACTGGCCATTTTACGTACTTGACCCAAAGGTATGAACTCCTGTATTAAGGTGTATTCAATTTAACATTTATCTTTGGCATCTATGGGATTTTGTTTCCTTTATGCCAGTAGTTATCAATTTCATTAATGTACTGGGGATCCAGTACAGTCCAAGTAACTTTCATTAGAGTACAGGATGAGAAATTGGGACCAAAATGATTCCAGGTTTATAAGTAAAATTTTTAAGTTCCAAAAAAAAAAAAAAAATCACAGAAAAAAACCTGGAAGAAAACAGTCTGGATTCTATTGGCAGGTAAATTCCATGAAAAGGAGGCAATTTCTGCTCACTGCTTTACTCCTAGTGCCTAGAATAATGCCTGATACACAGAACAGCAGTCCCCAAGCTTTTCGGCACCAGGGATGGAGTGGGGTTGTGGAAGACAATTTTTCCACAGATCAGGGTACAGGGTGGGTGTGGGGACATGGTTTCTGTATGATTCAAAAGTATTACACCGACTGTGCACTTTATTTCTATTGTTATTACATCATCTGCACCTTAGATCATCAGGTATTAGATCCCGGAGGTTGGAGACCCCTGACATAGAAGACACTCACAGCTCTTGAAATGAGGTAAAACATGCATAACATCTCCATTAACCTTAGCAAGGGATAAAAAAACTTCAAGTTACAACATGCACAGAACAGAAGATAAAGTTGTAAAATACTTTTTATTGTAAAAACAGAATCAATAGAGGTTGACAACATAAATGTTATCTCAGAACATTTCCCCTTGGTTCTTGGATTTCCTAGGTTCCTATGTACCACCAAGTCTCCATTAGCACATGTCAGGTTTTATGGTTCTTTTCAGATATGTTTATTGATTATGTGTAAATATTGCTTAGAAACAAAAGTCCATATGATATTAAAACAAACACAATACCTGCTGTGCCTTCCTTTCACATTTCCTACAGGGAGACCTATCTCAGGTGCTTTCACAATTTAAAAGTTAAGTTAGTGCCTTAACCAAACCAAAGAATCCTCTGTCACAAATTATTAAATCAAACCTCTCATGACATTTCCCATACATCCAGATTTAAAGATTTTAAAACAAAATGAATTTAGAATTTAAAACAAACTTCAGGATGATTTTTCATATTTGAAAGACTATTTGCAGCATACAAATGGAGAGAGTAGTGCAAAACACATCAAGTTTTATATGATAAATATACTTTCAACCTAATGGCTGCCTCAAAAGCAAAGAGTGAAAAATTATCCCTTCTCAAAAGCAATCTAGATGGACTCAATAAAGTTCACAATTTAGAAAGATCAACTGCTACTCTATTTCCATAGATTGCAAAATGATTTCAGAAACATATTAAAACATACCATTGTTTTACAAAAATAGAAATATTATTTGGGACTTTACAAAATTTTATAAAATATAACACTATATTTGTAAATTCGAGATAGTTTCACACTGAAATAGAAAATACTTCCACAGATATGAAGTCTATCAAACTTAACTGGTCTGTACTGACCATCCTCCTACATTATTTCTTCCAAATCTTTAACTATTATCTGTGCTCTAGCGTGAGATTTTTTTAAAGAGATTGTTTATATTTCAAGAAATTGTATAAGATTTTTCATTTTTGAAATAATGTTAAAGCAGATGAATTTATACCTAAAAATGTGTCAGTGGAAATAATGCAATGACCATTTGCCCTTGGTAAATTTCAAACCAAACTCCTAAGAATGGCAATTATAATTTGGTACCTATAGAAAGTAAAAATATAATAACAATAGTATTTTATGAAAAAATATTCATACAGAATGAAGGACCTCAAAATTTAGTTACTTGTAGGTGTCAAATGAGAAGCATTTCCTAATTACACCCATCTATAACATTCATTTTATCACCTCAGAAAGCACCAGTGTACTTTTAAAACAAAACTAAAAAGTGAGAAGGTAGGGGCTTATTTCATGCAACAGTGCTATTATGATAAGGCACCACCTGGTATATGAAAAAGTCAAAGTATTTCCAAAACATGTATTTCTGTTACTGGTATCTTAACCTTTAGATAGGATGGTTAGAAAAAAGCTAATAACATAATTCACTAACCACATCTTACTCCTTTCTCCATCATTCTTTGCTTTTAGTTTTTCCATATAACACAACATATAATAAACAACAATGCAGCACATGATATGTTAAACATCTCTTCCCAACCATCCAAGAAAGTAGTCTAGAATTAAAACAAGAAACCAAACATTTGTCTGATATATTTGCAATAGCCTATCCCTGTAGAACAGGGAGCTGGGGGAGGTAAGGAGAGGTTGCGGGGGGAGGGGGATGATAACAGGACCTATTTTCTATAGAGTATACTGAGGCACATAGGTTGAAAATTTCTCACGCAAATTCATGGCAAGAGCAAAATGGAGAGAAAGCTCATAATTTTACATTCCCCCAGAGCTGATTTCTCAGACAGTCACACCCGATTAAATATTTCAAAATATGCCCTTAGTCACTGCTATCATCATCATCATCATCATCAGATACGTCATTTAAAGGCGGCTTCAGTGACTGACTGTAAGAGTCTGATCTAGCAGGCTGGCACGTGGCCATGTCCCCAGTAGAAAGCAGGTCATAGCAGAAGTCACAAATCCGCACAGGCTTAGAGGACTGGCTGGGAAGAAGAAATCTCTTTTCAGAGCAGGGCCCACAGACAACAAAACCACATTTGCGGCAATGGTGACGACGATTAACAGGTGTGAATTTTGCTTTCTGACAACGCATACATACAGTTGCCTCAGAGTCAGGAACCCAGACGGCAGCATGTTCATTACTGGGTGTCTTCCCACTTTTGGAGAGTAAATCAGTGACACATTTATTTATATGATTCATCCATTCTGACTTCTCAGTGGCAGTGGCAGCATAAACTGCAAATGATTTCGTTGGTGTCTTGATCAGCCATCCATTCCTCAAGTCTCCCTCATCTTTGATGGAATCAATTGTGACATTTTCCAGGGGAATAATATGTTGTTTGTTATATTTTTTCTTTTGGATGACAATATTGCCATATACAAGAATATCATTAAATAAGAAAAACTGCCTTGCTTTGGGCTTTTTCCTGCACAACTTAGTCAATACGCCTTCGCCAATAAGAACACGTCCAGGTATAGTTAAGGGTTGGCCAGCTGCTCCAAAACAGTTTTCTACTATATTTATACGTCTAGTATTTGCTTCACTATTTGCCAAGCGATCCACCATCTTTTGCTAATAGCCTTAAAAGAGAGAGAGAGAGAAACTAAATTAGCACATACAAATTATAAATTCATGTAAGTTTTTTAAAATGATACCATCTAAATTTAATCTAACAAATCATACTTTTACCCCAAAGCAAAGTTCTCCAATTGTTTCTAAAATAATCACTAAGCACACCAAAAGAGCTAACATCTCTCGATTTTTATAATCATCAAAAACACTATTCACCACCTCAACATACGTACCAAACTAGTTAAGGTATTTATGAAAGAATAAACTTCCTACAGACATAAAACAACAATTAGGAAATTAATATAAGTCATAAAATTTAATCTCAGAGGTATTAAATAAGAGGGTCAAATATTATATTAATATAAACTAAGAAAAATGACTAATTTTTCCAGTAAGCTCTTACCACTGAGCTATAGCTTAAGTTCTCTCACCTGATTACCAGAATGGTTTCCCAACACATCTCACTGCCTGCGGTCTTGCCCCTTAAATCAATCTTCAGGCAATAATTTCACAAAAGCAAATCTGATCATGCCATTACTCAAAATTACTCCCCTTAACCTATAAAATGCAGAATCTTTAGGATGGCATAAAGCCCTTCATTATCTGGTTCTTGCTTATCTTCCCAGACTCATCCTAAGTCACTCTTTACCTCAAATCCTATGTTCTAAGAAAACCCTATCACTGGCAGTCACTTCAACTACACAGATCATCTCTCATGCTGCTGCATCCTTTACTATTCACTTCCCTGGTAGCTCAGACGGTAAAGCATCTGCCTACAATGCAGGAGACCTGGGTTTGATCCCTGGGTCGGGAAGATCCCCTGGAGAAGGAAATGGCAACCCACTCCAGTATTCTTGCCTGGAAAATCCCATGGATGGAGGATCCTGGTAGGCTACAGTCCGTGGGGTCGCAAAGAGTCGGACACAACTGAGCGACTTCACTTCACTTCACCCCCAGCTAACTCTTCAGTTCAGTTCAGTCACTGAGTCATGTCCGACTCTGCGACCCTATGAATCACAGCACGCCAGGCCTCCCTGTCCATCACTAACTCCCGGAGTTTACTCAAATTCATGCCCATCGAGTCGGTGATGCCATCCAGCCATCTCATCCTCTGTCATCCCCTTATCCTCCTGCCCCCAATCCCTCCCAGCATCAGGGTCTTTTCCAGCGAGTCAACTCTTTGCATGAGATGGTCAAAGTATTGGAGTTTCAGCTTCAGCATCAGTCCTTCCAATGAACACCCAGAACTGATCTCCTTTAGGATGGACTGGTTGGATCTCCTTCAAGTCCAAGGGACTTTCAAGAGTCTTCTCCAACACCACAGTCCAAAAGCATCAATTCTTCGGCACTCAGCTTTCTTCACAGCGTATCCTTCAAAACTCAGTTTAGGTTATCATGCCTACTCCAGGAAGCCTTCCTTAAACTCAGTTAGACTAAACACCTTCCTCTGTGCTCTTCATATTCTCTGTATCTTCTGGACTTACTCTTGTGGAAGGACTGAAATTTGTCTTCTCCATAGGCTGCAATGGAAACTAAAAGGCACAAACCATCTGATATCTACCTTTGAAACTCACGTCTTCTGGCACAGCAAAAGTGCTTAAAAATGTTGACAAGAACATCTTAGCAATATGCAAAACCCACATTAATCTAATTTTAAATGAGCATAGATTTAAGCACTAGATCTAATTTTCCCCCCAATTTTGGGTCCTTATAAAGCCTTCTTGCCTTCCACAAGGGTGGACTCTGCCCTGAAAGTTATTCCCAAGAATTAATGACAATGCATGGCTCCAAACTGTGATGGCCTCTCTTTCTAATTAGGGCAAATCTGCCAGCCAGTTAAAAGTCTACTGTCCTACACACAAGTGCATCACAGAAGAGGAAATAAAAAACAGTAAACATACAAAGAGGCTCAATTCCATTTATAATTAAATAAGCAAATAAAACATTAGGATATTTTTTCATTCAGCAGATTAACGAAATTTTTTAAATTTCTTAGGAAGTAATACTATTAAGGATATAGAGAAACAGTTACCCTCATACACTACAGAAAATATGTGTACCTGTAGATCCAGGTGCTTAAAAGAAAACTGACTTAAGTGCATAAAGATATGTACAGCGATTTTCAATACAGCACTGTAACAGGAAAAAAAAAAGGAAAAGCTCCAAATGTTTAAAAAAAGGAATTGGCTGAACAAATATGCTAAATATCTGTTAAGAATGTGACAGATCTAAATACAGTGATATGGGAAAATGTTCAAGATATTCAGGTGGGGAAAGTTGAACATAATGATCTCATTTTTGTTTCAAATATATACCAAATTTCATCAAATCTAAGATCCTGTTGATTTTTAATATAACAGTCTCATTTTATGTGCTATTGAGAATGAAAAATGTTGCCAATTAAATCATGGTACACTTTTGATTATAAGACATCCCAATTTTAAAGACACAAAATATAGTAAAACCTGTTCATGTTTACAGTCAATGAAATATGATATAAGTGCATAATCACAGACACTAGTTAAATGTATAAAATTAGAAAACTATATATTATAATATCCACAATGGTTATTTAGCTCTGGCAAGTACAATTATGGATAATTTTTCATATTTACATTATAGTCAAACACTCAACGTGTTTGTTAGGCACTGACTTAGGTACAGGAAAAAAAAAATCTAAATAACACAGGCAAGGTCCCCACTCTTCAAAGCTTACCTCCTAGTTGGGGAGGAGGTAAACAGGAAAAGAAAAAACAAAAATCAAGAAAATCTGTGCAGTGGTTTTCACACTTATTTTACTATTTTAACTGTCTCAAACTCCTGTGAAATAACTAGAGAAGTTTTTCTCTCCCAAAGAAGCATCTAGTAATATTAGCTGAAATGTGAGCTGAAGGAGAATCTAAGGCATGAAGAGATTCAGGGAAACAGTCTGGAATAACTACTCACTGGGAGCTCAAGCAAGAGCTGAGCACTGCACATGCATTACTATACTTCCTACCCAGATCAACTTTATGATACAAGATGCACTATTAGCTCCATTTTACAGATGAGCAAACGGACATAAAGGAGTTAAGTACCATGCTCATAGCTGTCACAGAACTGGGGCTCAAAGCTGATTCCTCCGTGCTGTAGCCAATATATTACGGCACACTAACTATTCCTTAAGGCTCCACTGACTCTACAAGAACTAAGAAAGCTACTGCTAGCCTCTGGACTCTCACAGTAAACCCTAAATATACTGAGGATAGAAGAATACTAATTTGAGAAAGGAGAGGTCATCATTATTTATTTGGCCAGTCTTCTGATTTTGCAATGTATGAAGCCTGAATCTCTGTTCATAAATCTTTCTCCCTGTTTAAGAATTATGCAACAAAAGTACAGTTTAGGGCATTAACTGTTACTTGGCTAGAACAAATAGCTTTCAAAGTTTGACAGTGACACTGATATGAAATGTATTTCATATTGCAGTGTTACAAACATATATAATTCAACTATGTATCGTGTATTCTGCTGCTGCTGCTAAGTCGCTTCAGTCCTGTCTGACTCTGTGCAACCCCATAGACGGCAGCCCACCAGGCTCCCCTGTCCCTGGGATTCTCCAGGCAATATGGAGTGGGTTGCTATTTCCTTCTCCAATGCGTGAAAGTGAAGTTGCTCAGTCATGTCTGACTCTGCGACCCCATGGACTGCAGCCCCCCAGACTCCTCCGTCCATGGGATTTTCCAGGCAAGAGTACTGGAATGGGTTGCCATTGCCTTCTCCAAATGTATTCTAGCACCTTCATTTATTTTAATGACAGCTGTAGCCCATTTGATTGACTTCGGTAATGGACTGTGACCTATTAATACATTTGAAAAACAATGAGCACAAAGAACTTAAGACCTTTGGCCTCCCTTCCCTTATCCCTGTCAGTCCTGAAATATTTTCTGACAAGAAAAGGGGAAGCACTGAGCTTGAAAACCCAAGAATATACATACAAAGAAGAGAAGGTTGGCTGGGCGCCACAGGGAGGGACTAAGGATGGGAGACTAGCAAACGGGAAATCAAAATACTACCTTTCGCTGGATAACTGCTAGATACCCCAAGGCAGGTTCTCAATAAACTGGATTTATAAGGCACTAGCCTTTGGCCTAGGCCGAAATAGGACCTCTACCTTCTCCCAGAGTCCAAATTCAAGTCTACCACCTGAGGTGCCCCAAATAGTAAGAACTCTCAAAGAGTTTTGTGAGAGTATCAGAATACAAGGATACTGAAGCTAGCCAAAGAGAGAGCCCCTTGCATGTCTGCAGGAAAAGAAGACAACTATTAATATAAAATGTGGCCCAACTGAACTTTTGTCTACTTTTCTTAGGCAGGAATACCAGTGAATATAGTAAGAGCTGGGAAGAATAAATCTTCTGGCACAGAAGACTTCTTTAGGATAGATTCCAAGAAGTAAAATTACTGGGTCAAA